>NW_022111327.1:963216-1058573 GCF_000313985.2 Echinops telfairi
GTTCAAATTCACCAGCTGCTCCACAGTAGAAAGCTAAGGTTTTCTACTCCTGTAAAGATTTATAGTCTCAGAAACCCACAGGGGCAGTTCTGCCCTGTCTTAGAGGGTCGCTAGAAGTCATAATTGACTCAATGGCAGTGACTCAATTCCAAGGGGCCCTGGTAATGTCTGGAGATAAAAAGCATTGGGCTGCTAATGGAACGGTAGGACCATGGTTCAAACCCACCAGGTGCTCTGCAGAAGGATGAGGCTATATGCTTCCATAAAGATTTACAGTCTTGGGAACCCAAAGAAGCCTTATATAGTGGCTGTGAATTGGAATTGGTTGTATGGCAATGGGTTTGACCACTGATAACCCTGGCCCCATATGGAGGGCCCTAAGGGGAACTCTTTCAGGATATATATATCTATTGTATGGAACCTTGTTAATGTGACAAATATTTACCTGCCATAACCGTAGCATTCAGCCAGGGAAAAGGGATGGGGATAAAAGGAGCAGGAGAAGGGTCTCAGAAACCACATTTTGCTTATCATGGGCCAGTAGGGTTATATTAGCCTGTGATATTTGATACACTCATTTAACACTTGAAGAATTACAGGTAAAAGGAGGGTTGGATCTATGCATGCCCTGGCATTTGACTTCCAAAACTTATGATCTTCTGTTGAGAAAGTAACCACTGACTCAGATTTCACTACTCAAAATATATGAAATGTAACTTATTTGCTTAGACCTCAGAGGATTCTGCCCAGTGATTCTCAATATTTAGGAAGATAACATGGTCTGATATGAACAGCAGCAACATCTGAGTTGAGTATCCTGTTATAGTAAAACAACAACAAAACTTTGCTGGCCCAGGATACTGAAATGGAAATATGTTCTTCTTGATAGGAATGAACTTTGTCTTGTGTTTTAAACTAATTTATAGCCATAGCATGCTTTGAAAACACCTGCCTAATACTTAATTAAACCTCCTCAACAAAACTTTAGGGATTCTATTGACACAGTTTGAAAAGAACTGTATTGCTGCAATGACGCTAAATACCCATTGACAAGAAAATGGATAGACTGTGATGTGTTCTTTCTATTTTTTTTTTCTTACATCTGCTTCCCTCGGATTGCATTTCCCCATCTGAGTAGTAGTACCTAAGATGAGTTTCAGACTGGGCTTTTTAGGGATCCCAAGCTAAGACAGATATTGTTTACATAACATTTCAAAGAACGCGATATAGGTTTACTTATCAGTAACAAAAGTATAAAAGTACGCATGGTTCAACTAAACAAAACTAACAGAACCATGGTTACCTCTGGGGAAGGAGAGCTAAAGGGGATGCTTTAACCATTATCCCATGAAATGGTCTATCCTGGAGAATGTTCTGTGTTTACTAGAATCTATATTCTGCTCTTTGGGGGCAGAATGATCTGCTTGATGTATGCTATTACGATATCAATTTTTGAATTTACATGCAACATGTAAATGTTACATGACACATCGATTTTCTAGGCTGTAATCTTAATGCGAACAGGTCACCAGGTTCTTCTCTGGAGCCACTGGATAAGTTAAGCGTTCAACATTTGGATGAGCAATGAAGCTCTTCTTGGACAACCATTGTACTCCCCTGTGTTCCTTAGTTGGTTTCTATCTATCGAGGCAATTCCAACTCATAAGCGACACTGTAAGACAGAGTAGAACTGCTCCTAGGCTTTCTTAGATGACCATTTTTTACAGGAGAAAGCCTCATGTTTTTCCCTCAGAGGGACTAGTGGGATGAACCTCTGATCTTGCAGTTACCTGCACAATCCTTTACCCACTGTGCTACCATGGCTCCTCAGTTGCTTTGTGCTGTTGTTAAATGCCACTGAGTTTCCTCTGCCTCCTAGTGATCCTATGTACAAAAGAATGAACACTGCCCGGTCTGGTACTGTCCAGGTAATGGTGGCTTGAGCCCACTGTTGCTGACTCTGTGTCAATCTAGTGTGTTAAAATCTTCTTTTTCTCTGTCCCTTTCTACTTTACCAAGCATGATGTGATGATGACATAGTGACTACAAATTGGCCTGATAGCTACAAGGTCAGCAGTTCGAGACCACCAGCTGCTCCAAGGGAGAAAGACGGGGCTTTATACTCCTGTTAAGAGTTGTAGTCTCAGAAAACTTATAGGATACAGCTTTACGCTGGCATCCAGGGTCAATAAAGTCAGCATGGAATTGATGGGAGTGAGTTTTGTTTTGTTCTTTAAAGATGCCCAAAGTACATTACATACTGTCTTGTCATCCTCTTCTGTAGGGAGCATTCTGGCTCTACTTCCTCCAAGATAGATTTGCTCATTCTTTTGGCAGCCGTGGTACTTTCAATATAATTTACCAGTTATATAATTCACATTCATCAATCTTCTCTGGCCTTCCTTATTTATTTCCCATAGTTGGTTTACTGTAGTGTTTAATTTCCTTATTGATATTTCTATTTGTCATTATTAAAAATGGAGTGTTGAGATCTTTGATACTGTTAAAGTGTTTGTTTCTTTCAGTTTTATCAGCTTTTGCTTCAGTCATTTTTGGGGCACATCATACATATTTATAATTGTTATATAATCTTGATGAATCAATCCCTTCATTATTGTGAAATGTCCTTTGTTATTGGTAAATAATGTTGTCTTATGATCTATTTTGTTTTATACTAATATATCCAGTTCTTTTTCTAAGATATTTTTCATTGTGAATTAGATGGAAGCTTATAGAACAGGTCATTAGTTAAGCACTCAAAAACTTACCAAACTTCCCACTGCATTGCCCTGTTTTTATCATTTCACCCTCTCTATTTCTCCATTCAGATATCATTTTCTCCTTCACCCAATAACACTTGTGTATCATCTAGCCCTGGCAACATAATGGATTACTTATTTATTGGGCTGTTAACCACAAGATCAGCACTTCTAACCCATCATCTGCTTTCTGCCCTCCGTAAAGACTTCCAGTCTCTGCCATATGGAGTTACTCTGAGTCAGAATCAACTTGATGGCTCTGAGTGTGGTTCTTGATCCACAAGCCTGTGCCTTCCCTCCCTATACCTCCTATTCCTAAGAACACCAAGTTCTCGTTCGTTTAGTGTGAAAACAATTCTTGATTCTTTTGAGGTGATTGTTTGCATAGTACATCTTTTCCCATTCTATTACAACCTATTTGTTTTTTTGTGATTCTAACTTGTATCTTTGGTAAACAGAACTTAGCTGGATCATGTTTTTATATCCATTTTTTCAAGTCTTTCTTATTGTCAGATGTAATTTATTTATTTTTAATATAGTTATATCTCATGAGCATAGGCTTAGAGTAATTTCTCTATGCAGTTCTTCTTAAAACTATATAAAGAATAAAAATTTTATGAATTACATATACATATTTGCATTGTATTTTATATTGAACCATGTAGTTTCTATTACTCATGCTCCATTATTTTTTATATAAATCATTTTATTGGGGGCTCATACAACTCTTATCACAATTCATCCATCCATCCATTGTGTCAAACACCTCTGTACATCTGGTGCCATTATCATTCTGAAAACATTTTCTTTCTACTTGAGCCCTTGGTATCAGCTCCTTATTTTTCCCCTTCCTCCCTCCCTCATGAACCGTTGATAATTTATAAATTATTATTATTTTTCCATGTCTTACACTGTCTGATGTCTTCCGTAACCCACTTTTCTGTTGTCTGTCCCCCAGTGAGGGGCTTATATATAGATCATTGTGATTGGTCCCCCATTTCTCTCCCACCTTCCCCCTTCCCCTCCTGTTATCTCTACTCTCACTATTGGTCCTAAGGGGTTTATCTGTCCTGGATTCCCTGTGTTTCCAGCTCTGATATGTACCAGTGTACATCCTCTGGTCTGGCCGGATTTGTAAGGTAGAATTGGGATTATGAGAGTGCGGGGAAGGGGAACCATTAAAGAACTAGAGGAAAGTTGTATGTTTCATCAGTGCTATACTGTGTCCTGACTGGCTTGTCTTCTCCCTTTGACCCTTCTGTAAGTGGATGTCTAGTTGCCTACACATGGGTTTTGGGTCTCCACTCTGTACTCCCCACACCCCATTCACAATGATATGATGTTTTGTTCTTTGATGCCAGATATTTGATCCTATTGACACCTCATGATCACACAGGCTGGTGTGCTTCCTCCATGTGGGCTTTGTTGCTTCTCCACTAGATGACCACTTGTTTATCTTCAAGCCTTTAAGACCCCAGACGCTATGTCTTTTGATAGCCGGGCACCTTCAGCTTTCTTCAACACATTTTCTTATGCACACGCTTTGTCTTCAGTGATCATGTCGTGAAGGTGAGCATCATGGTATGCCAGTTTAACAGAACAAAGTGTTCAATTAAATACTTGCATTGACGGAGTACTTGAGTAGAGGCCCAAAGTCCATCTGCTACCTTAATTCAAAGCTATAAATATATGCATAGATCTATTTCCCCATCGTCATATATAAATATGTTTACATATGTACATGCCTGTATTTAGACCTCTATAAATGCCCTTTATGTGCTCCATTATTCATTGTCCATTACAGTCTTGTGTCCTGTCACTTTTATTTAGTGCAGGCTTGCTAGTAACAAGTTCTTTCTAGCTCTCTTTTTGTTTTGTTTGTTGATTTGCACTTCTCATAATTTCTCCTTCACTTCTGCAGGGTAGTTTCACTAAATTTAGAATTGTTGGCTTACCATCTTTTTCATTCAGCTCTTGAATATGTCATGTTCTGCTTTATGGAATTTATGGAAGCGATAGCAAAATGTGGTGGAGAATTTAGATGGTGCCTGGCTATCAGATAAAATAGCATCTGGAGTCTTAAAGATTTGTCTCCAAACAAGGAGCCATCTAAGAGAGATGTCAACTAAGTCCACATGGAAGAAGCACACCATCATCAGTTACTGAAGGATTCAAGTCCATATACTCCAAACATTCCCTTAAAGTGTTTGCTTTTGTCTAAGACCTTATCAGATTTTCAAAACTTTGCCCCCTGTATGCTCCACCACATTGAGCTCATGTCAAAACATGTATACAAATATCTTCTGTTCTGTCACAAATATGTATGTGTGTGTGTGTGTGTGTGTGTGTATTCTCATGAGTATATTCTTACTCTCCCTTTTACACCTGTTTAGTTTGTATGCCTATCCAGGCATCTACTCAGAGTCACCCCTCTTGCAGGATGGTTTGTATAACTGTTTGCCTTTGCAAACCTCCCAGTGTCTTCATCTTACTGCACATTGTCTTCCACTTCACCCAAGTTAACATTTGAGTGCTTTTAGCCACAGACTTCCCTTTCCTTCCTGTGATTATTAAGGTCACTGTATAACTGGGCAAATTAAAATGCCTTAAAAATATTGTTCTTATGGAAATGTAGTTATTTATCTTGAATAAACTGTCCTTAGATTACTGCAAGATATTGGTTAATTCCCAGTGTTCTGAAAAAGTTGATTTTGACAATATTTTCCAGTGTTATCATTGAATTTATATAAAAAAAGAAGTTGCTCAGAGATACTTACTCTTCCATATTCTCACTGATCCAATCCCAGGTAAACCTATTTGATAGCCAATTAGCCTCAGTGCAGTGTGTAAAATAAGCTGTGAGTAGTGATCACCACTGGAGATTGGAGAATTACCATTCTCAAAGAGAGGAAGTCTAAGCTGGCAATCTTTAAGGTCCTTTTCAGAATTTCCCTTTTATGTCTAAATTTGATTTGTGAATAAAAGATCACAGGATCAAGACAGATTAGGGAGAAAATGAGGACCTGATGCCAGGGGCTTAAGTGGAGAGCAAATGTTTTGAGAATGATGAGGGCAATGAATGTACAAATGTGCTTTACACAAATGATGTATGTATGGATTGTGATAAGAATTGTATGAGCCCCTAATAAAATGATTTTAAAAAAGAATCATAATAACCTATACCTTCTATCAATCAATTTATCATTGGTGGGTCTCCAGGCCAAGAGTAGCCACTACTCTTCATTACTTCAAAACAATAGAGCAATAAATATTAACTGAATATCTTCTCTGTGTTTAGATCTATGAGAGGAGCATTGGTTGAAATAGAAAGATGATACTAAGTGCATTCCTACATTTATAGTTATACATACAATCCTGTTGAAGAAACAGCTCCAATATGTGAAGCAAACCTGCAAACATTATAAGGATTCTTTGCTAGACTGTGGACTGAGTTTGAATACTAGCCTTGAAAAAAGGAACGCTGCTTCTTTCATGTGGGCTTTGGTGCTTCTGAGCTACATGGCTGCTTGTTTACCTGCAAGCCTTTCCTCATCTATAACTGAAAACTTTTGCTCTAGGGGATTTTAACTTTAAGAAATTCTGATACTAAGAAAATAAGCAGGAAAAAATAAAAAGAAAAGAAACAGGAAGAAATGAGTGAAACAATTTAGAGAACTTACTGCAATGTCATTTCTTTCATTGGAAACAGAGCTAAAATATTATCATTGGCAATCTCACCCCTTTGCCACCTCTTACAATTTAAATCTTCATATTTGGGGAAATCAACAATCTTTGAGACCCCAGATGCTATATCCTTTGATAGCTGGGAACAATCAGCTTTCTTCATCACATTTGCTTATGCACACATTTGTCTTCAGCGATCGTGTCGGGAAGGTGTGCATCATGGAATGCCAATTTAATAGAACAAAGTGTTCTTTCATTGAGTAATACTTGAGTGGAGGTCCAATGTCCATCTCTGCCTTAATACTAAGCCTACAAATATATGCGTGTAGATATATCTCCCCCATCCTATATAAATATATTTACATATGTACATGCCTGTATTTAGACCTCTATAAATACCCTTTGTCTCCTAGTTCTTTCCTCTATTTCCTTTTACTTTCCTCTTTTCCCACTGTCATGCTCAGCCTTCATTTGGGTTACACTAAATTATCTCGGTTACATTGCCCTTGCTGAATTCCTATCAGGCCTCTCACCCCCTCCTTGCCATTAGTTTTGGATCACTTGTCCCTGGGTTGGTCAAACCACCTCCTTAGCCCCGTCTCCCCCTCTCCCATGTCCCTCTGGAACCATCAGTCCTGTTGTTTTCTCCTCCAGATTTTCATCCAGCCTATCTTATCTAGATAGCTCTGCATAGATAATAATATGCACCAAAAAAGGCATAGCAAGACAAAGTGACAAAAGAGAACACAGTGATGATGATCCCAATCCTACCTTACAAATCATGCTAGACCAGAGGATGTACACTGGCACACATAGGAACTGGAAACACAGGAAATCCTGGACAGATATCAGCAATCTTCTGTTATATCTCCATTTATTTTGATTATAATCGTAAATATCAATACTAAGCACTTGGTCTTCTGGATCACTTTGTATTATAACTTAACTTTGGTTGCTTTTTAAGTACAAAGATAATGTGTTCTTAACAGATATATTCTCCAAAGCACATTGTCCAGCATTCTGTATATTATAAAATACAGATTTGTGGGATAAGGATCATTTAAAATACATTCAGAACCTATATCTCTAATTCACAATTCAATACTCATTATCATTGAGTCCATTCTGACAGATAGCAGCCCTATAGGACAGAGTAGAACTGCTCCCTTGGTTTCTGAGGCTGTAAAGCTTTACGAGAGCTGAGCCTTTCATCTTCCTATTGATGGAGTTGCTGGTGGGTTGAAACCTCTGGCCCAACACATAACTCACTATGCCATCAGGGCTCCTCATAATTAAAAAATTATGATTGATTTTCCCCAGTAAAAATACATAATGCTGAAGATTTTTCAGGAAATCAGAAGTGAAATTTGCAGTTTATATTGAAACTCTTTCCTTTTCCACTCACATTTTCCCATCTCCATAGTCAAGAATGCTTCCCCTTATATTTGAGAACACTGGCATGAGACCATTTTTGCCCTTCTGTATTCTACAGAGTATAACATGAGTTAATCATCCAGTATAGGGCTGGCATGTTATTTCCTATTGCCTTCTTTTTAAAACATGGCAAATGTGCTTGTCATAACTCAAGGAGAGTTTGCCTACTTGCAAGCTCCAGATCCGGTGGTATGGTGGATGATTAAAACAGGGAGTAGCATTCTTACCACAAACAATCTCCAATTTACAGGTGTGGACAGGAGCTAAGTCAAACTTAATATTCACTTTAGCATTTGATTAGATTCATTATAGATATCAGTCTAGCTCAGTTCCTTGAGGATTTGTCACCAAGTGGCTTATCATCAGTCCTTTATTCTCTTTCTTAGCCTGCACAGAAAGCATATTGGAGCACAGTGCTTAGCAACTCAACTCATCTGGCCCAGGAGAGTTGAAGACATCATTTAACTTTAGTCATCATGCTGAGGGAACCATGTTGTTTCTCTGTCCGGTGGTGGCCTTGCCACACATAGAGAGATCAGTTATCCCAACAAATTTGTTTTCCCTCTCCTTTTTGTGCCAGAATGTGACTCCTAAGAATAAGCAAAGTCAATGTTGCTTGAAGAAATGTCAAGGCTTCCCAACTCCCAGGACTCAAGTAGCCATGGAAATAAGCACTGGCCAAAAATGTGCTTGGTCTGGATGGGATGCGAATTAGGAGACATTTGAGAAAAGAGAGCTTAAATACGTGCTGTGGGATGTTGCTCTATAGCATTTGAAAGGCTTGTGTTAAGTTGATGTCCTAAGAAATGATAGAATAAATTCATCCCTACTTTATTTGCCAAAGAAAACAATGATCTTTCTCTTTGGGGTGCCTTGAAAGAAAGAGATGATTTGTTCTTCCAGTGGATTGACTAGAAGGAAGGGATGTCGTTCTCCCAAGTTTGATAATATGAGAAATCCAGTTCCAAAATGAATTCAGATTGTCCATGTGCTCTCTTAGTTGCGAGAAAGGGTTTTTGAGGGTTATAAATGGATTTAGCAAAAGCAACACCAGCATATTTAATGAAATTAATATGTATTAATTAAGAATTTTCTTGTGGTTATGATCACATGAACCCCATCAAGAAGCTGTTCTTTAATTTCCTTTGTTCATGTGCAGAAGTCTCTTGGTCCAAAAGAAACCCGATGTCACCAAATTATGGGGTGACAGGGAAAATTCTACACCATCTGCTATGTTCACTGGGCCAGTCAGTGTCTCTTTAGAAACACAAAGTAGTCCCAGAACTGCCCTTGCCTATGTCAGCATGCTTCTCACTTGCAGCATTTGAGCATCTTCCTTCAGGAGTCACTGGTGCAGCCCAGACTTTCTTATTACAGTGTTTTTGTTCTTTGGTCGTTGTTTTGCTGTCACTGCTTCATCCTTGTTTATTTATCTGCCTCAGCTCCAGGTACCGTGTTTCCCCCCAATAAGACATACCCATAAAATAAGCAGTAGCAGGATTTCTATGCATGTGCGCAATATAATCCATGCCCCGAAAATAAGACACCGTGACAGGCGTGGCTCTGCAGCACACCGGCCTGGGCGGTCACGAAGACAGGGAGCCCTTCTCCTGTGCCCCATGGGGACCAGAGAGGTGCGGACAGCCCATCCACAAGGGAAGCTCCCCCTGTCAGGTCCCATCGTTCTGTGCGTGCTGCAAGCTGAGGCCGAGAGGGAGACACAGACAGAGAAAGTCAAAGTCTCCTCCGGGAAGTGAGGAGCAGGACGCTCTGCTTTCGGTGCTGTGTGTCCTCAGGGGGAAGGAGGAAAGCTGGGGCTGCCGTTTGACTCGGCACCGTGGGCCGATGTTCCAGAAGAAGACCACTTCACTATATGTGAATCCATGCTGATGGTTGTCCTATGCTTAATAAAAAGAAGACATCCCCTGAAAATAAGCCATCGTGTGTCTGCTTGAGGAAAACGAAATATAAGACAGTGCCTTATTTTCGGGGAAACACGGTAGTTTGTGTTCCATCTGTGGCAGGTTGTTGGACATCCACACCTGACATCTTCATCAATGCCCTGTCCACATTTCTCAGACTCCAGATCTGTTTGGTGTCTCTTTATTCCTCTGTGTCCAGTTCTTTGTCAAAAAGTATATTTCTTCTCAGTGTCACTTTTTCAAATGTTTCAAATCTTCTACAGTGGAACCATGGGTCTTATAGAAATAAGCCTTTTTGCATCTATAGCCAAACATAGTCCATGACCTCTCACAAATTCTAAATCAGTTTGTAAACGTTTGCACTTTGTTCTGAAATGTTTCTTTAGTGCCTTGTAAACTTCTCCCCATGCTGTTGCCTACTTGCCATTAGCCCCATGTTCTTTTTGACATTAAGTACAACCACATTCCTGTTGCTATCAGGTCTATTTCAACTCATGGAGACTCTATAGGACAGAGCAGAAATGCCCAACTTGGTTTCCTCCAACGGTATAATCTTTACTGGTGGCATAGTGGATTATGAGTGGGGCTGCTAACCACAAGGTCAAGAGTTCAAATCTACCAGTTGCTCCATGGTAGATCGATGAGGCTCTTTTCCCACAAAGATTTTCAGCCTCAGAACCCCACAAAGTTTCCTATAGGGTCACTATAGTAGGAATCAACTCTATGGCAGTAGGAATCTTTATGGAAGCAAACTTTCACATCTTTCTCCCACAGAGTGACTGGTGAGCTAGAACAGTTGACCTTTGGGGCTTGAACAGTTGAACTTTGGATTACTTTATTCATAGCGCTATCAGGGCTCATTACAACCATTCCCATGCCAGAATAACTGCCATTTAATCGATTTCAACTCATGGTGGGCCTATAGATCAGGGTGGAATAGCCCCTATGAATTATTTAGACTGTAAATCTTTCCAGGAGTAGAAAGCCTCATTTTTTTTTTTTTTTTTTTTTGCCTCACAGGAGCTGTTAGTTTGGAAGTGCTGACCTTGTGATTAGCAGCCTAATGCTATGCCACCAGGGTCCCTTACAACCACTTATTACCTTTTTATTGCCTTTTCAATTGGTCATATTCAGCTGAGCTGCTGCCTCAGGAGAGTGCTTCCTCCTTGTGTGGGTTTATTGAGTTCAGAGCTATCTCTGTCACAGAATTCTTCTGTATTTTTCTATCTTTGATACCATGACCATTTGCTAACTTCTTAAAGCATCAGTAATGGGCAGCTCTTAGGAAATACACTCAGGAAGAAAGATGCTTACTAATTTTAGGGAACTGATTTCAGATTTATAGTCAGGTAGTTTACCAGAAGCTGAGTAAAGTACTCAGAGTGATCTGTATTGTTGTTGCTTGTTGGTTACCTTAGAGTAAATATACTGACTCATGGAGACCTTGTGGAGAGCATGGGTGTACAGGACAGAGGGCTGTGTGTCCTGCACCATGGATACTCTCTGTGTCCTGTACCATTGACACCCTGTGTGTACTAGACCATGGAGACCCTGTGTATCCTGTACCATGGAGACCCTGTGTATACAGGACCATGGAGACCCTGTGTGTCCTGTACCATTGAGACCCTGTGTGTACAAGACCATGGAGACCCTGTGTGTCCTGTACCAGGGACACCCTGTGTATCCAGGACCATGGAGACCCTGTGTGTACAGGACAGAGGGCTATCAAGCCCTGTGTGTACAGGGCTCCATAGGGCTCTCAAGGCTGTGACTTTTGGAAGCAGACCACCAGGCCTTACTTCTGGGGTATCTCTGGGTGGGTTTGAACCTACAACTTTTCAGTCAGGGTAAAGTGCTTCATTATTTGAGCCATCTAGATACCTACATGGAGAGCCATACTGGTGGGTAAGTAGGCCTGGAAATGTGCATTGAGGGATGTTGGTTTCTCTAGTTACATAGCAGTCACCATTTGGTGAATTAATTGTTACATTTATCGAGTGCTTACTATCTGCTCTATGTAACTCAAGAAAGTGCTAACCTTACTGTTATGATTCTATTACTGCATAAAATGTCCAAATAAAGAGATGCCTTGAGTAAGCTCTGGAAGGGTCCTTAACATGGATCTTTTATGGCCCAGCAAGGGATGTGTCACAAACACACATACACACGCACACACACAGAGCACCTCCGGCACATGCACACTAATGTTGTTCACCTACCAATAAATTCATAGAGCTTCAGTACCCAGAGCTTTGATCAGGATCTTACTACATAAGCATGATTGATTGGATTGTTGAACACATTTGGATTTGTGCATGTATGAAGAATATAACCCCTATTCCCCATTCCAGTGAGGTCTGGCTGATATCACCTAGTGGTGCTTTCTGGCTTGGCTAACCCCACCCAGAAATAACCTCATTAATTTAACTTGTCCAGAAGATATAATCTGAAGCCTCTTCCATGAATACCAAAGACTAGCCAGGGGTGAAATCTAAGAGCTCACAGATTACTTCACAAGAACAAAGAGCAGATGCTTTAAGTAAGGTTAATTGTCTAGTCCACAATTTTCTTTTTTGATCCTAATTTGGTCTGGGAAATTTCTGCTCCCTCGCATACTGGTGTTAGCAGGGATTCTTCTGCCAGACTTATCTTGTACACTGGCACAGTCTTAGAAAAGTTAATTTTGAAAAATGGCATCTGGCTTCCAGTCTCTGACAGAAGCACTCTTGAAGTTCCACGGAAGTCCCTGTGAAGGCATAGAAAATGACGAGAACTCGCAATGACGGCGATAATTTGGACTGACAGTCAAATAATTGCCAGAGCCAGGGAAACTTTTCATGTGGCTGAAAATCAGAAACAAATGAGTTGAAAAGTGCAATCAGCAGACTACTCATACTATCCTGTTAAAAATTGGTTAAGTCAGTGCATTGTAGAAGAGTTAGACAAACTCTGCTAGGTTCTTGTGTCACCTACATTTTGAACGAACCTAGGTTTGAAGTTATCAAAAGAGATAAACCATATGTTCAAAAAGTGCCTGGGACAACACTTTACTCACATAGAGTACACGATTAGCTTCAATGGTAATCATAGGTCTACCATAGTTAGCTCGCCCCTCTCACGGCCTGTGTAGGGGAGATATTCCACTTAACACCTTTCTCATGATGTGATCACAGGAGAGACTCTCTTCCCTCCACAATATATATATATATATATATATATATATTGCGATGCCCAAGTTATCTATGGTGCTCACACTATTGTAAGAGTTAGAAAAGTTACCATGTGCCTAGAATAGATTGGAAGGCTTCTGTGATAAGGAGAAGGAACTGTATGAAACAGCTAAATTATACCCTCAAGATATAAGAATCTTATTAAAACCATGGATTCTGGTTTTTCAGGTTCATATTATCAACAAATCAGGCAGTTGAGGCAGGAGGTACAGTTGAAGAAACCGAGATAGCCTCTTGAGACTAGACAGTTGAAAATAGGTGATATGTACATCAACCTGTCACCCAGTGGTATATCTAAGAAAGTTATCGGTCTAATAATCTTTTTGAGTATAGCCCAGGGCTATGGTTGTCTCTTATGTATTGGCAAACATGATCACAACATAGACTGAAATTCCTTTGATAATAAGCAATGAAATAAACCAAAATGGAACAAATGGAAAAATTTTGCAAACAGACTAAAGGCAAAATGAATTGGCAAACTCAGAAAGAACACATTTCTGAAAACGTTTTTAAGGTATTAAAATATTAGAAAAATTTTTGTTATTTTTTTGTAAATAATTTCATAGGGGGCTCTT
The DNA here is from genome assembly GCF_000313985.2 of Echinops telfairi. NCBI lineage: Eukaryota > Metazoa > Chordata > Mammalia > Afrosoricida > Tenrecidae > Echinops > Echinops telfairi. The sequence goes on from NW_022111327.1 coordinate 976,821, forward strand.
ACAGCTCTTATAGCAATACATCTTATAACATACATCCATTGTGTCAAGCATATTTACACATATGTTGCCATCAGCCTTTTCAAACATTTTCTTTCTACTTGAGCCCTTAGTATCAACTCCTTATTTTTTCCTCCCTGCCCCACCCTCCAACCCTCATGAACCCTTGATAAATTATAAATTATTATTATTTTCATATCTTACACTATCAACTGTCTCCCTTCACCCATGTTTCTGTTGTTCGTCACCCTGGAGGGAGGTAATATGTCGATCATTGTGATTGGTTCCCCTTTTCTTTCCCCACCTTCATCCTACCATTACTATTCCTGAGGGGTTTATCTGTCCTGGATTCCATGTGTTGAGAGTTTTTATTTGTACCAGTGTACATGCTCTGATCTAGTCATATTTGTAAGGTAGAACTGGGGTCATGATTTTGGGGGGGTGGGGTGGGAAGCATAAAAGAACTAGAGGAATGTTGTATGTTTTGTTGATGCTATACTGCATCCTGGCTGGCCCATCCCTTCCTTTTGGCCCTTCTGTGAGGGGATGTCCAATTGTCTACAGATGTGCTTTGGGTCTCCACTCAGCCCCCTCCCCCTTGTTCACATCGATATGATTTTTTGTTTTGGGTCTTCTGATGCCTGATACATGATCCTATCCACACCTCATGATCACACAGGCTGGTGTGCTTTTTCCATGTAGACTTTGTTGCTTCCCAGCCAGATGGCCGCTTGTTGTTATCTTCAAGCTTTTAAGACCCCAGACGCTTTATCTTTTAATAGCCAGGCACCATCAGCTTTCTTCCCCACATTTGCTTATGCACCCATTTTGTCTTCAGCAATCATGTCAGGAAGCTGAGCATCCCTGAATGCCAGAATGCCAGGTTATTAGAATAAAGTGGTCTTGCGTTGAGGGAGTACTTGAGTAGAGGCCAAATACCCGTCGCCTACCTTAATACTTAATATATACATATATGTATATAGATCTATATCCCTATTGTTATATAACTATATTTACATATGTATGTGCCTCTATTTATACCTCTATAAATGTCCTTTGCCTCCTAGTTCTTTCCTCTATTTCCTTTTGCTTTTGTCTTGTCCCATGTTTGACCTTCATTTGATTCTCAGTAATTCCTCTTGGCTACACTGCACTTGATTAAACCCCACTAGGCATTCTACGCCTTCCTCGCCCTTGATTTTAGATCACTTGTTGCTCCTTTGTCCTTGTGTTTGTTGGCTACCCCCTACCTTTCCCACACCTACCCCTCTCCCACATCCCCCCCAGAACCATTGGCCCCAAATGAATCAGCATACTCACAAAGAACACATTTCCAAAAATATGCTTTTAAGTTATTAAGATACTATTAATTTTTGTTATTTTAACTAAATTATAAAATGCTATGGTGTCAGTGAAAGGTGAACACTGTAAAATGGCATGGTTTATAATCTGTTGTGGAACACGGACTAGTTTGCAATTCTGATTGAAGTTTCTCATCCTCACATCTAAAACAAATTTATAGATATGCCTACATTTTGTTGTTATGGAAGGTCTTGAATGTTTTTGTTTGTTATATAAAACCTTTTAATTGGGAAGTAGTGCAGATATCATATCATTCCATATTTCAAGCACACAAGCAGTAGTGTAAAATTGCTACCACAATCAGTTTTAAAACATTCTCTCTCTTCTTGAACTTCTTGATATCAGCTCCCCTTTACACCCACCCCAACCTCTCCCCGCCCCACAGTACTTCCCAGGAACACTTAGTCCCTATAGGTTCACCAATCCTGGGTTTCATGTACTGAAAAACATATCAAATTTCAAAAAGGTTATCTCTAATGACAAAATACATCAGAACTAAACTCCAACATAAAGAAAAATTTAAAAAACCACATACAATGTTAAAAACCATATCAGGGTCAATGTGTATGGGAGGGATCCACTGGCAATGTTTGAACTGTTCAAGTCTGGTTCATCATTTTGATCTCCTATGTACTCTGGTAACAAATTTTTTCTCATCCCTCTGCTATGTATAGAGAGAAATCACCGGGGGCTTCTTTCCTGTATAGACCTCACAAATGTATCTTGGGCTCCTCCTGTCATCCATAGGCCTCTGCAAAACAGAATTGCACAATTTGGGCTCTGATACTATTTCCTCCTTTGGCTTTGGTTTATATGGTTTGCAATCCTTTGTTCACTGATGTTGGAGTGCTTCTTCCATGTGGCCTTAGGTTGACATCTCATTTAGATTGCTGCTTGTTTGGAAACAAGCCTTTAAGATCCAAGATCCTAATTTATCTTGTATCTGGGAACCATCTAATTTCTTCACCACACTTTGGTGTAGCACCCATATCTTCTGTGTTTCCTTCCTGAGGGCAAGTATCAAGAACTAATTGTTCTTAAATAGGAGCTAGGATTCAGTGGGATTTCCAAACCCAATCCTGACTCTATGTCCTTTAAAAAATAAGTCTTTGGCTCCCTTTAGAGACCTCCTTGTAAATATATGGTAGAGAGTATTATAGATCATGTCCCTATAGCATGAAGATCTTCTGTTAATGTTGTCATTGATTAGCCCCTGGTACTAATTTTTAATAAACAGTTGAATAAGGGATATTTGGCCAAGTTGGTCACATATTGCAATAACTGAATTATCACTTTGCATAGAACGAATCCTTCCATGATTGGACACTATTTACACAAACAATGGGAGTTGATTGTCAGGGAAAACTTACAACAATATTTTCTGAGAATGTCAGTCACAGGTTTGCTGGAATAATATGTATCTTATTACAGAATATAAGGCATTGTTTACAGAATATGAGACAATGATTGTTTGCCTACTGACAGTTCCATACTCCTGGAAAAGCTGGCTTCTGCTTCTTCAAACACTATGAATTTTCAGTCTAAAGTCCTTAGGTTACAGGTGTGTTTGAGGTAGAGTCCAATTCACCTAATGGAGTCTCCGGATCATATCTGTCTGTTTCGGCCTTGGAAATGTGTTGTGTGCCCTACAGATCCAGGATTCGATGCCCCAGTGCTCTATGACACTTGGCCGGGTTATGTCCACATTTTTATTTCATTCTGGTTTACTTCTTTCTTTCATTCAATTTCCTCAGAAGCTGATCCATGAAGCTCAGTTTTAAAAATTCTGTCTGATATACTCCAAGGGCCAATGAAGATGAAAAGACAACAAGATAACACTCTTACAAAATGGGAGATAAACTATATCAGGAAAGATTATTGGAAATTAAAAATCAGCCCTGAATTTTATTATCAATGGAGGTCGTGGGGAGCAAAATTGCCAATGTTTAAGAACAGATCAATGAGAATGTAATTCATACTTAGAAAACATTCTATATACGATTTAATAATTTTAAGTACTATGAAGGAAGAAATAAAAACAACTAAAGCAATAACGATACATAAATAAAGAAAAAGAAATATTTCCTCAGTTGAAAAGGAGCTTTAACAACTCATCATATTCTAGGTGATAATTAGTAAGAACTCTGCTTTCTGGGTTTTGGGTCATATATAGATGCTAGTTCAATGGACATCCTTGTATATACCCACACATTATTTTGGCATGTGAATATAGCTAACCAAGACAGAGTGTACATAATCAAAACTAAAAGCATGGAGGAAAAAAGTGTACGATGTAGTAGGGAAAAACCTATCAGCTGGCATCAGGTCAGTCATACCACTCAGGGTTGTGTGAATTTAGAACAAGGTAAGTGACTCTTCTCAATCAGTTTTCACATTTGTGATATAGTGCTATTAATAGTTATCTAAAAGAGCTGCTTGTGGAAATAAGTGGCATAATTTATATAAAATACTTAGGAAAAGGTCTGGAACATAAGAACTAATAATATTGTTGGTGTTGCTACAACGACTACTATTATTCTCATCATCATGGATGATAGGATTCTAGAAATTTTGTTTTTGTTTTTAGCTTCCTTATTATTTTTTTAATTTTTCCAACTTGTATGCAATGAGCATGTATTACTTTTGTAATCAGAAAAGCATATCAAACAAATATGTTATTGTTAGATGTCATTCAGTCAGCTCTGACACACAGTGAGTGACCCTACATAAAATAAAACATTAGCAGGTCTTGCACCATCTTCACAACTGTTGTTATGTTTGAGCCCATTGATGTCCTCTTCCAGAGACTTCTTTCTTGATAACAGGCCCAAAGAACACAAGATGAAATAATAGAAGCACTAAAGAGCTCCATGAAGTATAGCAATGTAAAATTTTTATTTTTAAACAAATTTTCCTAATTTTGGATAATAATAGCATTAATTTTGTGATAAAGATTTTTTAAATTAATTTAAATGGATGTCAAATGCTTACTGGAACACTATGGAAGTTTATGTTCAGTGTGTCTTCCACCTAGAAATGACCATTTTTTATTGGGAGGGTATAAACATCTTTTTCTCAGCTTTGTTTACTACACTGCTCTGATCATAGAGTTTGATATTCTGCTTTTTGTAACCTAAAATTGACTGGGTCATTTATTAATGAAATTAAATTGTCCACAAATACTGTTTTTGGTAGTTGCTCAGAGGATTCAGTTATTCTGCAATTGCCATTTATCTATGTTTTGTTTTTTTCTCATGACATTTGGCTGTTATTGCTTGATGCTCCAATAAATATGTGTTTATAGCTTAATCTGAGTTTCTGATCATTTTCTTAAAATGAAATCCTAGAAGTGGAGGTGCTAGGTCGATCCACCCACCCACTGTCATCGAGTCTAACCTGACTCTTAGTGACCTGACAGGACAGAGTAGAATTGGCAATCTTCACAAGAGCGGACTTTGTCTTCTTTCTCCCAAGGTGTGGCTGCTGGGTTTGAACCTCCCTCCTGGCAATTAGCAACCGAGTGCCTAATCCAAAGCACTTTACTATGTTAAAGAAAAGGAGGTGGGGGGTGGCTTTTTTAAAACTCCTTGCTATTTTCTGAAAAGTTTATAGCAATGTGTTGTCCTCTTTCAATTAGCCATTTAATCCTCCAGTCTCAGTCTTCAGGAACATTACTTCTTATTTTAAATATCTAGTATTCTCAAAAGAAAGAAAAATCACTTTTATTCTTTTTACCTTCTGTTACTTTGCTTGAACATTTATGTAATAATTTCATTGGCCAGTTTAAGGTACTTCTCTATGAATTGTTCATGGGTGACTTTTGTAGTCTTAGTCCAGTCTTTGTAACTTTAAGAACCCTCTGCATGATGGGCATTTGGCCTCAACTCAAGTACTTCCTTAATACAAGAACACTTTGTTCTAACAATCCAGCATTCTGTGATGCTCACCTTCCCTACAGGATCGCTGAAGATAAAATGGGTGCGTAAGCAAATGTGTTGAAGAAAGGTGCCCAGCTATCAAAAGATATAGCATCTGGTGTCTTAAAGGCTTGAAGATAAACAAGTGGCCATCTATCTGAGAAGCAACAAAGCCCACATGGAAGAAGCACACCAGCCTGTGTGATCATGAGGTGTCAATGGGATCAGGTATCAGGCATCTAAGACCCAGAATGAAACTATACCCAAGGTGAATGGGGGTAGGTGGGCATGGAGTGGAGACCCAATGCCCATCTGTAGACAATTGGACATCTCCTCACAGAGGGGTCACAGGGAAGAGATGAGCCAGTCAGGGTGCAGTATAGCACTGATGAAACACACAACTTTCCTCTAGTTCTTTGGTGCTTCCTTCACCCCACTATCATGACCTCAATTCTACCTTACAAATCAGATTAGACCAGAGCATGCACACTGTACAGATAAGAACTCACAACACAGGGAATTCAATGTAGATCAACCCCTCAGGGCCACAAGAAGAGAAGAGATACCAGGAGGATTAGGGGAGGGTGGGGGAGAAAAGGGGAATTGATCACAAGAATCAACATATAACCCCCTCACAGGGGGACTAATAATGGAAAAGTGGGTGAGGAGCGACAGAGGACGATGAAAGATATGGGAAAAATAATCTTTAACTTATCAAGGGTTTGCGAGGGAGGGTGGGTGAGGGAGGGAAGGGGAAGAAATGGAGAGCTGATATCAGGGGCTCAAGTGGGAAGAGTGCTTTGAAAATGATGATGGAGGCATAGGTGCAAATGTGCTCGGCACACTGGAGGAATGTATGGATTGTGATAAGAGATGTAAGAGCCCCCAATAAAAGTTTTTTGTATTTTTAAACAGAACCCTCTGCATTCTGAAGGCTGTTTCCCGTTGCAATATAAAAAGAGAGCTTTGTTGTAAAGAATGTAAGCATTACGATATTTTTGACCAGTGAGACTAGCAACTACACTCCTTACGCCAAAACGAGGAAGGAAAGAAAGCTTCATAAAATGAGATAGAAATGATCCTCTTGAAAGAATGTGTGATACTAATTAAGGCTTTCCTTCTAAGCATGTGAAAATTAACATATCATCTGTTTTGATCCATAAATATACAGTTCAGCCATCAGTTTCACTTGCCATACTTGCAGAGCCAATTCCTCCTCCATTTCTTCTGTTCTTCTGTCTTTTGGGCCTAGAATGAACTGGACCCTTTCCAAGACTGAAATTAAACATGCTCTTACAGGATCTCAGTTCTAGGAAATTTTGTGAATGTGTATGTAACTATTGTGACAGGGCAAGGATGTAGTCTAGTAAGAGTATAAAAGTCTCAATTAGGGTATCCCTGGCTCACTTTCCTCAAGCTTTTCCGTTTTTGACATATCTCTGTGTGTACAATTCAGGAAGTCTGGTGGCACAGTGGCTCAATGCTTGGTTACTAAAGGAAAGTTAAGTAGTTTCAATCCCCTGGCTGCTCCACAGAAGAAAGATATGGAAGTTTGTTTCCATAAATATTGCAACCGTGGAAACCTTATGGGGCAGATCTACTCTATCCTCTAGTGCTTCCGTGATCTGGACATGGCCACAGTATTTTAATTTTATTTAACTTTATACATGCAGTCTGAAAACTCTGCCATGGCTTTAATCGAGGTGACCTGCTTTTGTGCTTCCAAAGTTGTACTTTCACAACCTTTATGGTTCCTACTATGAGCAGAGCCCACCAAATTTAGCTGATAGAATAGATTTGAGTCAGAACTGATTTGATGGTAGTGAGGTTTGTTGTTGTTGTTGTTTTTTAAAATCCCACATTCCTCAATCCATTGCTCTTGTTTTCCTTCTTTCATTTTATTTCCTCCTCATTCACACCTATCACTTATTTCCCCCACCTTTAAGTGTTTTACCAAAATTAGTATCCCTTGTATTTGGTTCTCAGTGCAATTTCATTTTCTGGGTCTCTATTTTAAAAGATGAAGCCAAATCCTGTAGTAGGCTGCACAGCAGGCCAGAGGATCCATTCAAGCTGTGGGGTATGACTCATTGGTGAGTGAGGAAATCAATTTAGCGGGTTGCAACTAGCACTTTAAAAAGAAAATCAACTGGAATACATTAGTGCCTCACATAGAATAAGGCAATTAATTTTTCATAAACCAAATGAAGGAGTGCACTGGTCCAACGCAAATATTATTTTATCCTGCCGGTCAAGATCAAAAGTATTTGAGAAATACTGCTATACAGCACAATTCTGGATGCAAGACTATGAGCTCGTGCAAGATGAAAGGCTCTGCCAGCCGAGCAGCTGTCCTTGGTGCCAATCTATCCATGCTAAAACATCCCGTGGGTAATAAAACATCACTTGCAATAGAAAAAAAGATGGGGGAAATTAAATTTACCAGGAATCTCCTGAATGAGTGTAGTGTAGATGAGTAAGGTAGATAAATTTATGAATAGGACATTATTGCTGAGAGTAGCAGAGGAGAGGCTGAGTCGTGCCACCAGTAATCTTTCTTTCTTCTGTGTTCATCCCTCATCTGCCCACATAGGTTAGCCTGTCCTCTCAATAAATGTTGAAGAACTGTGTAGACAAATTTACTTTGAAGGAACACCAAATTACTGAGTTGCTGAGCTTGCTCATGTGTTTTGGCTCACGTCTATATGAACTTTAAATAGAGAGACAATAGTTTGTGAAAAATGTCTTAGTTAGATTAATGCCTTAGTTGACGATACCTAGAGGAACAGCACCATTGAACTGTATGTAGATACATAGAGATTGACTTCAAGGAAATTGTCCACACAAATAAGGGGCACGTATGGGTCCACACAAGTTTGGGGCAAATCCCAAATCCATAGGACAGAAAATAGACTGATGACCTTACATGATTGCAGAAGTTGATGAACCCCAAACCTGCAGGTCAGGAGATACATTGGAGATCTCTGCTAGCTCATGGTGTCCCAAGGGTTGGCCAATCCCGACTCTGCAGGTCAGGGGGCAGACTAAAAAGCCCCTGTAGTCTTCAATGCCAGCAACCAATTTTAGACAGGGAGAAAATTTCAGCATCTCTAAGAGCAACCATCGCCAGAACATTTATTACATCATGGATTCAGGCCACAACCTCAAGGAAAAACCTTGTCCAGCTGATTGGCTGCTGACAAAATGGAAGCGATACACAGTGTATGCCAACCCACTGAGAATCATAGCCTAGCCAAGTTAACACATGACATTAACCATTATAGTAATAACTGCTTTGAACCCCCAACTTTCAGTGACTTTACCCAATACAAGATGAGTTTTTCTTTAAGATAATAATCCTTTGCAGGTAAGGACAGACCAATGGGTAGCTTTCCTCCAACTAGTGATGCAGGCGTGTCTTCCATGTTATGGATGCAGTCATCTGCATCCAATTTGAGGTTGAGGAAAGAGCGCTTGGAGAAAACAAAGAGATTTATTAAAACTCCGGTTTGGAAGGGATACCTAGGAAGATTCATTCCACTGTGGAGAGGGGATGATTTCATCGCGCGCGCGCGCGCGCACATGTGTATGTGTGTGTGTGTGTGTAGAGCGAGGGCACACGAGAGAGAACAGCTAAATCAGGCACAATAAGTTATAACATCTATTAAGATGTCAACACCAATTATGGAGACACAAGCCTCTTCTCACGGTCTCTACACTCTTTTGCAGTGTGACAGAGTTGAGTTGATCACTGGTACATCTATGCTTTTTGATAATAAAAATAAGCTATCTTATTTTCTATCTTACTTAAGTAGTGATGGTCACAGCCACACACTGAACTGCATATCACTTCCAGTTGTACTGAATGTAGTTAGCACGCATGATGTGCATAAGAATAATAAATCCTAAATTGTAGGCAGCCACCTCGTTTATTCAGCTGTTGATTTCCATTTGGTTGACCAGACAGGGGGCTTTTCATTATAGGATTTGTGAGACTTAGATCCACTGGAATGGCTTTAAATTTTGATTAAACAGAAAGCTTGAAAAGATTTAAAGAATAATCCAGTAATATTGAAAACATTACAATCTGGTTTAGATAAACAATCATGTAAATGAATTGGCCATAAACATGTTTATTTTGCTGAGAAAGCACTTGTTTAGAAATTATCCTTCTGATGTGATTTTTATGTAGACGTCTGGATATCAAAATAGTGCCTAATTGTGGATAATTGTTGTTGGCATATGCATTCTTGGCTTTCAGAATATCTGGATGGGATTATTATTTTGTTAACACTTTACTTTTCCTTCTCTGATCATCAGAATTAAAAATTGAAATTTGGAATTCTCAAATAGCAACCAAAGTTTTCTCAAAGTCATTAGTCAACAGTGTGGCAATGAATAATTGTTTTGCTTAAGTCTGGGATGTGATGTGCAAATATCTTCAAAATAATGAATGCAGTAGATTTTTTGAATTACTACTGATAAATGACTTTGCCTTCACTGAAACGATTCGGACATTATATTTATAAAATGAACTTCTTTCCTTTCCTTCCTTTTGTTTCCTGCTCTAGTTTAGTGAGCAGGTTAATTAAGCACTAATATTAAATTCAATGGGGTATCCAAACAAAAGGGGGTGGGAAGAACAGTGTACATACTGCTGATTAAGCAGCAAGGAAGAAGTCTAGCCATGACATTTTATTGGAAACATGGGAGCTGTTGGCTTCTTTGTACACTGGGCATCTGAATGTTGATTTGCCTCTAACAAATGATTTAAAAAAAAGGGAAATGGTGACATGAGGAAGCAGTGTTTTCTCATTTTAAAAATAATGGAAAAATAGCTATCATGAATGTAATCATTACTTTAGATCAGTGTTTGGCAAAGTGTGTTCCATTGAAATATTGATCCATTGAAATACTCCAAAGGAAAGTGATAATCACAATGCATGTTAGCATATTAAGCATTTTGAAAACTTTTTTAGTTAGGAAACTTACTCGAATTTTTCTTTTTTTTTTTAACTGAGAACTCTAAATTGATTTTTAAACTATTCTTGCTCAGTGAGAATTAACCCTTAAGTCTGGATCTCTGTCCTTCTCTGTCTTTCTTATGAGAAAGAAGTGAAAATAATGCTTATGACTTTTTAAAGAGTAGCACTAATTTCGTTGCCAAATATTTTGAATCTAGATAGACATGGTAGTTCCACAGCATTGTGAAGAAACTTAATGGGACTGAATTATTTACTTAAAAATGACTAATTTTAGGTATTGTATGTTTGACCTCAATTAAATTTAAAAAGATAATGACCATTTGGTAAACACTTAAATGCCCATCAGTTTTTCCCATTAAATATGAGCAGGTTTTTATTATTTATTTATTTGTTTGTTTGAACATTGACTTTAGTAATAAACATATAGGGAAACAAAATATTGATCATTTGAGACATTAGTACAACTTTGTAAGAAAAGACATGGTGAAACATCTTTTGGTGAAAAATGTTCTACAAAGAAATATATCTCTCCGTGTTTATACTGATGCATACCTTCATGGATTGATTACATATATACATACACATATATACACACACACGTAGAGTGTTTTCTGTGGGGTTTACCAGCTGAGAAGCACAGGGGGAGTGAATGTACAATGATAATAACTGATGCAAGGTGTTGCAGGGAATGTTAGGGAAGAGGATGGGCAATAAGGAGGGGAAGGGGAGTTTGGGTGTAAATTAAGAAGGAAGGAGTGGGGACGGAGCACTGGAGCTGTTGGTGATTGAACAGATCACTGTGGGGGCGAATCGACCATGGTGGTGATTGTACAATTCCCTCTTGATATGTTGGGATGAAGATGATTAAACTATTCATTTCTATGATATGTAAATTCTGTGCCAATTAAACCTTTTTTGGGGAAAAGATGTATACAGTACTTGGTTGTTGTTTGTTTTTGAAGGTAGGTCCTACTTACTGTTTTAAGATATCCAGATTAAAGTGTCATCTATAGCAATATCAAAAACAGAAATAATCCAAGCCAGTTGTTATGGAATCAGAACCGACTCCGGAAATCCTATGTGTGCCCGAGGGGAACTGTGTTCCATGGGTTTTCAATGGCTGATTTGGGGGGAATTAAATTGCCAGACCTTTCTACGAAAGCACTTCTGGGTGAATTTCAACTGACAGCCTTAGGATGAGTAGTTGAATGCTTAATCATTTTCTCCATCCCAGGGACTCCATGGCAGTTAACATCGAGTCAATTCCAATTCATGGCAACTGTGTGTGTGTGTGTGTGTGTGTGTGTGTGTCACAGTAGAAGTTCCAGAGAATTTATTGTTGTTGTTGCTGCTGTTCAGACTACACATAGTATAAACACACAGCAATTTCACAATTGTACATGTACACTTCAGTGACATTTATTGCATTCATGGAGTTGTGTAACCCTCCTTTTCTGACTTGTTCCTTCCTGATTAAAATGCACTTTATGTTTTCGGTTGAATTTTTCAAATGGTGTGAGCAATTTGTTCTCATACAAATACCAGTTAAACTAATGTTCAGTTCGAAGATGACTTCAGGGTACACTTTTGGTTGAAATGTAATGATTATCTCAAGGCATTAGTGTCAGGGGTTCATCCAGCTTCCCTGGATCCAAGATGTTAGGAGTCCATGAGAATTTAAAATAGTGTTCTTGATTTCCCGCCCCCCCCCCTTTGATCAGGATTCCTGTATGAAAATATTCAGTAATGGCAGCTGGGCACCATCCAGTATGCTTAGTGAACTAAATGATTACCCAAAGGACAAATATCGTATGATCTTGCTGATAATGAAAAAGAAAACACGAGGCAAATGTACAGAGATCAGAGTTCATTGGTGGTTCTCAGGGGCAAGACTCACTGCCCTCAAGTCAATGCAAATTCATAGCAGCCCTCTAGGGCAGGCTGGGACTGCCCCTGTGAATTCCTGAGACTACAACTCTTAAAAGGAGTGGAAAGCCGTATCTTTCTCCCTCGGAGTATATGGTGGCTTGGAACTGCTGACCTTACAGTTAACAGCCCAATTCGTAACCACTGCATCACCAGGGATCTCTTATCAGGGGGAGGAAGCAGGGGAAAGAGGTTAAAAGTAGTGGAAATATAGCATTGATTAAGGGGAGGGCTACAAAGTCAGACATTCTGACAGTGGTATGTTATAAACTATGGAAAATGAACTGGCAAAAATTTTACGATAGATGCACTTACAATAACAAAATGTAGCTACAGATGCAACTGAAGCTACTTATGTATAACTAAATACCTCATCAAATTGGATTCCTTGGTTTGGAGGTTTAGGTTAAGTGAAACATCCCAGTTAATTGGCCTTATAATGTATTTAGCGCTTCTAATCCACCTTCGAATTAACTTCGTAATGCCTGGGGTCTTAAAAGAATGTAAATTGCCATCCAAGACAGATTGGTCTCCATTCAACATTCATCTGGGGCTAGGAAAATAAGCAGAGGATGTGGAATGGATCACTACGCTATATCATCGGCCCCTTTTGCCGACAAAGGGTTTTTTACTGCTGAGTTTCGGAAGTTCCTCTCCAGACCTTTCTTCTGAGGCATCTTTCTCTCTCGTTTTAACTTTTTTTATTGTAAATTGAGTGGAGGACTCCAGAGCAAATTTGTTTTCCATTTTAAATTTCATAAACATTTTTGGTTTTCATTGATTAAAATAACTACAGTTTAATACCATGTAACCAACTTCCTCCTGGTGTTTTCCTTTTCCATTTCTCCTCTTTTCCTACCCCTTCCTTCCTTCTTAACATTGTGCTTGGGCATGTCCTCATCTCAAATGGCTGATTATTGTTAAGGAATGTTAAATGGGTTGAATTGAATATACATACCGTATACACTCGAGTCTAAGCCGACCCGAATATCAGCCGAGGTGCCTAATTTTACCACAAAACTGCATAAAGAAATGTGCTGAAAAATTCAGTTTGCCATATGCACGAGTATATATGGTACTTCAAAATGACCTTGTTTGGAGAAACATCTAAAGGCTTTTCAAATCATATTATCAGCATACAGTCAAAAAGGCCCAGTAGAAATTTAAAGCAATAAAAATACTATGTTATTATTGATTTGTATCAATTAAAGCAATGTGAATGATTCAATTAAAGACATTTGGGAGAAGTGAAACCTCAATATTTTGTTATGAATGTTCAAGAAAGGCGGACCCCTTTCACTTTGGGGGAATGCATTATTCTTATCATGATATTCCTTGTTCATCCACTTAGTTTCCTTCCTTAGTTCTGCCTCTGGGACTCACTCCTTGGGGACATTCTCATCTCTATTTACACTGACTTCCCTGGGAGTCTCATCCAGCTTCAAGGCTTTGAGTATCTTTTTGTTGGATTCAATAATTTTTATCTCCAAACCAGATTGCTCTTTTGAACTCCAAACTTTAAACTGGACTACTCATTTACAATGCAATATCTGACATAATTTCACTTTATAGACCCCCAATTTAAATTTTCTCCAAATCTGGCTTTATCAAATCTTCAACTCTGTTAATGGCAATCCATCTTTCCAGATTCTCAGGATAAAGCTTTTTAGTTACTTTGATCGAACCCTTTCATCCATCAGGCATGCTGTCATACTTAGGACCTGGCAGTTTCTTCTAGTTCGATATCCTTATGTTTGAGACCTCTCCCCCACCCTTCCTCTTCTTCAAGCTTTTGCTCTTATGCCACCTTCTCTCTGAGAGTCACACAAACCATGCCATTGAAAATTGCAGCTGCTTCGCACCGTGGATGGTCTACCATACTGTGCTTTCCCCCTAATACCACTATCTAATGGAGTATTACATTTACTTTCTAATGGTATTTTTATTTAACTGCCCCACATCTCCCATAAAATGTAAACTCAAAGATCGAGATATCTGTCTAGTTTGTTAAATTACATCCATAGTGCAAGATATACAATGACCAACACATGATTTTCACCCACTGCCATGGAGTTCATTCTGACGCATAAGCGTTTCTGGGGCGGACAGACTCTTCTTTCTCTCATGAAGCTGCTGGTGGGTTGAGCTGCCCATCTTTTGGTCAGCAGCTCAGTGTCTCTCCACGGCACCACCAGGGATTCTTAGCATACAGTTACTAGTGTCATAAAATTTATTTTTACCCTTAATAAGCTATAGAGCAGAGTAGAACTACTCCTGGAGATTTCTAGGGCTATACACCTTTGTAGGGAGCCCTGGTCTCATAGTAGTTATATGTTGGAGTCCTAGCCAGAAGGTTGGCAGTTCAAAACCACTTGCTGCTCCTCGGCAGAAAGACTGGATTGTCTACTCCCATAAACAGTTACATTCTCAGAAATCCACACAGGGTTAACTATGAGTCCACATTAACTCCAAAGTAGTGAGTGAGTTTGAATTACAGTCTCAGAAACCCATAGGGGCAGTTCTACCTTGTCCTATATGGTTCTAGTGAGTTGGAAATGACTCAGTGGCAGTGGGTTTTCTTTGTGGAAGTAGAAAATCTTTTTAAAAAATGAATGAATGAATGAATTTTATTATATTTTAAAAATCATTTTATTGAGGGCTCATACAGCTCTTATCACAATCCATACATACATCCATTGTGTCAATCAAATTTACATTTGTTGCCATCATCATTTTCAAAACATTTTCTTTCTACTTGAGCCCTTGGTATCAGTTACTCATTTTTCCCTGCCTCCTCCACCGTCCCTCCCACATGCAACCTTGATAATTTATAAATTATTATTATTACTTTTCAAGTCTTACACTGACCAATGTCTCCCTTCACCCACTTTTTCTGTTGTCCATCCCCAAGGGAGGGGGTTATATGTAGATCATTGTGATCAGTTCCCCCTTTCTCTCTCTACCTTCTCCTTACCCTCCTGGTATTGCTACTCTCATTATTGGTACTGAGGGGTTTATCTCTCCTGCATTGCCTGTGTTTCCAGCTCTTATCTGTACCTATGTACATGCTCTGGTCTAACCAGATTTGTAAGGTAGCATTGCAATCATGATAGTTGGGGGGAGGAAGCATTAAAGAACTAGAGGAAAAGTGAATGTCTCATCCATGCTATACTGCACCCTCACTGGCTCATCTCTTCCCTGCAACCCTTCTGTAAGGGGATGTCCAATTGTTTGCAGATGGGCTTTGTGTGTCCACTCCACCCTCCCCCTCATTTACATCAATAGGATTTTTTTGTTCTGGGTCTTTGATGCCTGATACCTGATCCCATCCACACCTCATGCTGGTGTGCTTCTTCCATGTGAGCTTTGTTGCTTCTCAGCTAGATGGTCGCTTGTTTATCGTCAAGCCTTTAAGACCCCAGATGTTATATAATTTGATAGCCAGGAACCATCAGCTTTCTTCACCTCATTTGCTATGCACCCATTTTGTCTTCAACGATCATGTTGGGAAGGTGAGCATCACAGAATGCCAGGTTATGAGAAAAACGTGTTCCTGCTTTGAGGGACTATTTGCGTAGAGGCCCAATGTCTATCTGCTACCTTGATACTTAACATATAAATATGTACCTAGATCTATATCCCTATTTTTATATATAAATATATTTACATATGAACATGCCTGTATTTAGACCTCTATAAATGCCCTTTGCCTCCTAGTTCTTTCTTCTATTTCCTTTTACTTTCCTCTTGTCCCACTATTCATGTTCTGCCTTCATACGGTTTCTGTAATTCCAGTTGGTTATATTACCTTTGATCAAGCTCTACCAGGCATCCTGGGAGTAGAAAATCTTATCTGTTCTTCCCTAGAACTGCGGACCTTGGAGTTAGTCGCCTAACGTGTAAACCACTATGCCATCAAGGCCTCCTCTTAGTATATGGTTCCAAAAAAAAACTCACTGCCACTCATTTGATTCCATCTCATAGCAACCCAAAAGACAGGGTAAAACTTCCCCTGTGGGTTTCCAAGACCATAACTCTTTATGAGAGTAAAATGTGTTCAAGGCTGGCTGAACTTTGAAAATTTTGTGGTAAGTGAAATAAGCCAGACACAAAGGAGCAAATGTTGCGAGATCACACTTATATGAGATATATAGAAAAGACAAAGAGAGACAGAAGCTCAATAGTGATTATCAGCAGCTGGAGGTGGGTGCAAACGGGGAGTTACTGCTTAATGGATACAGAGTTTCTGTTTGTGGTGATGAAAATGTTTTGCACACAATTAATGACTGTACAACATTGTGAATATAATCAATGCTCCTGAATTGTATTTTTAATGTTTCAAATGAACAATTATTATGTGTGTATTTCTAAATCCTACATTCATCAATTCCTTATTCCAAGTCATAGATACACCATGTGACAGTAGAACTGCCCTGTTGAATTTGTGAAATTGCAAACCTTTATGGGGCGTACAGCCTCATATTCCTACCAAGGAGAAACTGGCGGACCTGAACAGCTGTCTTTATGGTAATCAACCAGTGTGTAAATATAGTTATATATTGGTATAGATATTGATTTGAGATATGTATTTGGCATATATAATTGGATAGATAGATAGATAGATATATCTATCTATCTATCTATCTATCTCTATATATATATATATATATATATATACATACTCACTGCCGTTGAGTCTTCTCCAATGCATAGCAATTCCATATGATAGAGTAGAACTGCCCTTATGGGTTTTGAAGGTGGTCTAATCTTTCTCCCACAGAGTGGCTGGTGGTTTGAGACTATGTAATTTATATATATATCAGTATATATATATATATATATATATATATATATCATGTTAAATATCTGTTTAGTGAATTAATGATGACCATGGCAACTCATAATCTCTATAATTATTTTTTAATCATTTTATTGGGGGCTCATACAACTCTTATCACAGTCCATACATCCACCTAATTCTTTTCTTTAATCATTTTATTGGGGGCTCATAGAACTCTTATCACAATCCATACATCCACCCATTGGGTCAAGCACATTTGCACATTCATTGCCCTCATCATTCTCATTCTTCTTGAGCCCTTTTTTATCAGCTCCTCATTTTCCCCTCCCTCCCTTAATCTCTATAATTATCAATGAACCTTTTCAGCCTCTTCTTCATGTAAATAAATTAGTTACATGTATTATACTTCATTAAGTCCCTACCAAATTTGTTATAATACCTAAAGTTATAATATCTATGGTTATAACGCCATTAGGGAATAGATTGTCTTTATTATGTTAATTAGATCAGATTAATTTCTCTTGTCTATTAATCTTTTTTGAAATGTAAAAGAATCCAAAGAAGTAATTGGAAGAAGCAGAGATGAGGGTAGAGAGATGCCAAGCCACATGAAGATCGCCCAGGAGCAGAAGCTAACAGAGAAAAGGAGCTTCCTCCAGAACCCACAGAGAAAGAATGCCTTCCTCTAGAGTGGGCAGCCTGAATTCTGCCTTCCAGCCTCTTAAGCTGTGACAACATAAATTCTGGTGTTTTAAAACCACCCATATGTAGTGTTGCTGTTAGAGCAATATTAGATAACTAAAACAATACTAACATTTTCTAAAACATGTGTACACACACCAGGGCTTCAATCTGGTTTGGTTAAGTCATGCCTGAAGTAGCTTATAGTTTGTTTGACTATCAGATAGATCTCTTGTTAGAGGGATTTTTCCCCCAAATAGTAAATATTTACAACTCCTAGAAAACCTGATATAAAGTCCACTCAAGAGCAATGGATTCGATTTTTAGTTTAGTAGATGGGCAGTGGTACTTCAAGCAAAGATGGCAGCCAAAACATATTTAAAGCAGGACATTTGGCCCCCATCTGTGAGCGTAGGAGATTGGGTTGTTAGACTCCTTTGAACATGAATGAACTACTTGAAAGTGGCTAGAATCCCAGACACACACATGCAAAGCATTTCCTTTAATAGGATACATAATATGAGTAACATAAAGTCTGAACAATCACCAAGCAGCCGTTCTTTTACTGCCTGCCATCTTCACTCTCACTCATCTCCAACTCATACCAATTGACAAATTGTTATTTTCATGCTTTACTGGAAATGGTTGCAATTTTTATACCTTCCATACTAGGAAATCAGCACAGCCCTTGATTTCTAGGTTTTCTATTCTTTCTTTTCTAAAATATTTCCCCTATTCAGTTTCCAACTTAAACGCTGGGGTATTTTATATGAAAGTTCCTATGATGATAACATGTCATAGATTTTGTGGTTTCTTTTAAGTTTTCTTAGCCTTTTTTCTCTTATCAGCATTAACTTGTCTCTAAAAGGAGATAATTTGCAGCCCAGCAAAGAAAGGAAGTAATATATGTGTACAATTAGTGCAAATTAATCTTCCTATAAGAGCTTTAATATCTGAATTTGAGGCTTAAATGACTCTTATATTTAAGTTGTCAACCTCAGAGTCTCATTAATCTAGATTTTATACTTTATTTATGAGTACTGTGCTGCCTACTTAGACCTGGCAGATACAACCCCGATGCTAGAAACTGTATAATGGGAAACACTGGTTTAGGATATCTTTTTCTAGGTCTTTATTTAAGGAATTTCATTAATTTATAGCATGATCTAAGATGAATTATTTAACTTTTCTGTACGTCTGGTCTTTTTATTTATTCTAAACTTTCAGATAAATACTTGTATTCTTCTCTGTGTGTGTGTGTGTGTGTGTGTGTGTGTGTGTGTGTGTAAAAGAGACAGCTTATATTCTAGACAGAGTACAGGGTCATATAAAACAAACCAAAACCCACTACCAACCCATAATAACCCTATATGACTGTGTAGAAGAACTGTTCCATAAGGTTTCAGAGGAGATACATCTCTGAGAAGATGACTACCTTTCTCTTTCAGAGCAGCAAGTAGATTTGAAACATCTTTCCCATTAGCAGCCTAAGGCTTAACCCTCTGCACAACCAAAGCTCCTTAAATTATACAGATCTGGATTCAAATTCTGCCTCCTCTACTAACTTTAAAACATTGTTTATTTTGTATTTGTTGAGAATATATGCAGCAAAACGTAATGAATTTGGCAGTTTCTACATGTACCAGTTAGTGACATTGGATTTTATTATCTGAATTATACAACCATTTACCCTTCTTTTCTAAGGTGTTCCTCAACTATGAACATCCATTCACTGTTTCCCAAGTTTTCTATCTATTCTTTGGAGTTTCTGTTGTCAATTTATTTCCTTATAGTTTTTTTAAAAGATCACAATGCACAAAGCAGACTTTATTTTCTCTTGTTAAGCTTAACTCTGTCTTGGTTTCAAGAAGTTTTCTGGAGACATTGTATGGAGAACAAAGTTTATTAATGGTTATTAGGGGTGGCAGAGAGGTAAAGAAGGAAATCATTAGGATGGAAACATTGCATTGATTAAAAGTAGGGTTGCATAGCCAATTATTGTAGTTGCTGTAAATAAGTTGTACACATATATGAAGTTGAATAGCAAACGTTTTGTGATACATATATTACAACAATGATAGAAAAGCGTAGCTGCTAAGGGTGCTTTATGTAAATCCAAACAGCTCATGAAATGTGTTTCCTTGCTTTAGAGTTTGGGGCTCATTAAGAGCTTGCCAGTCTTATATAAAAAGCTATCCACGGCACCACAATTGATCTCTTTCCCTGGAGCAACAGAGGAAGAGATTGAGTAAGGAATAAAAAGAGAAGGTGGAATGTGTCGCTATTGGCTTCCATAGGCCATTACTTTTCTGCCATGAAACCAGAAGAACTACCCAGCTACCATTATTGGTGCCCAGCTACCATTATTGAATGTTTTGATAAAAAGATTCTGTAGAAGAATTAGAAAGGAAGAAAATTGCAGAACAGATTTTAACATTTTCATGAATTCCATACTTCCTGGACAGATCCATGATGGTTAGATTAACTCCCTGGATTGATTGTCCTGAGATAATCTGTAACTTAATTAGCTTTTTAAAGTCACAGAGCCTTATTTCTGACACCTGTAAATTGGTGATTTACAAGGTTGTGAGGAATGGATACATGATGTTTAAAATGACTACCACAGTGCCCAGCACAAACCTTTCTCCTGTACCTGCGTCTGCAGTAAAATGTGGGGGGACCATTAAGTTTTCCATATGCATAAAATACCTACTATGTGTTGCTGTTGGTTGTTGTCAAGTCTATTCTAACTCATGGTGGCCCCATGTGCGCACAGTAGAAAACTCACATTGCGGGATTTGAAGGCTGAAGATGTTCCAGAAGCAAATTCCCAGGCCTTGCCTTTCACAGTGCTTCTGCGTAGGTTTGAACTGTCAACATTTTAGTTAGTTGCTGGGTACTTAACTGTTGTACCACCCAAGATCTCCTATCTGTCATATAGTGAAGGGTTACTAGCATTCGTTCTCCTGAATGCTCTTAATGTTATTCAATATGGAAGGATGAATAGTATCATTGTGGGAGAGAAAAATGAGAAACAATGATACATTAAAACATATCAAATAGAATGATTATTCTTGTTATAAGTTGAATTGTGTTTCATGAAAATATGATTTGTAAATCCTAACCCTGGTAAGGTAGTGGACTGCTAACGAAAAGGGCGGTGACTTGAAACTGTCTGCTCCTATAAAGATTTGTCCTCGGAAACTTCAAGCAGCAATTCTACTCTTTCCTAAAGGGGTGCTATAAATTAGAGTTGACACAATAGCAGTGGGTTTGGGGTTTTTTTTTTGTACCTGTTTATAAGGAGATCTTTTTGCTCAGTGGTTTACAGCTACCCTCCTAACCAAAACATCAGCAGTGTAAACCCATGCGTCGGCTCTTTGGGAGAAAACAGCTGGTAATCTGCTTCCTGAAAAATTGTTGTTCGGTGCCACTGAGCCACTATCAACTCACTGTGACTCTATGTAGAATAGAAAAAAAGTACTGTCTGGTCTTTCCTCACAAGTGTTGCCATGTTTGAGCCCATTGTTGTAACCGTTGTATGAATACATCCAGCTGAGGGTCTTCCTCTTTTTTCCCTGACCCCTCATTTACCAGGCACGATGTTCTTCTAATCCCTCCTGATAACATGTTCAAAGTATATGAGATGAAGTCTCAGTTCACCATCTTTATTTCTAAGAGCATTCTGGATTTATGTCTTCCAAGGCATCTGTTATTTGTTCTTTTGGCAGACCATGGTATTTTCTTTCTTTCTTTCTTTCTTTCTTTCTTTCTTTCTTTCTTTCTTTCTTTCTTTCTTTCTTTCTTTCTTCCTCCTTCCTTCCTTCTTTCTTTCTTTCTTTTTGCCAGCATGACAACTCAAATGAGTCTATTCTTCTTAAAGCTAGTCATCTAAGAAACCACGTGGGCAGCTCTACACTTATCACCTAGGCTGGAGTTCACTGGATGATGATGCAGATCAACTTAGCTTTGGGTGTGATCCCATTTAGAAGAATTTTATTTGTTACGCTAATAAAACCATATTACTTAGGGTGTGTTTTAAGCCATCCACTTTAAGATATAAAGAACAGGTGAGGCATGGAGAAGAAAGCATACATTGAGAAATGTAGATGCCATATGTCTATAATGAGAAAAGCAAAAGGGGGTAACACTCTCAGCATATCTGAAACTAAAAGATTTCAAGAAAAACTTCAAGCCTCAAGATGCAATAGTGAAAGATTCTATAGTCAAAAGATGAAATGATGCAGGAAGTATCAAGACAAAATGAAAAGAATACACAGAGTCACTGTAGCAAAGAGATCTAGTCAACTTTCCACCATGTCAGGAGGTAGCACATGAGCAAGAACCAATGGTGCTGAAGGAAGAAGTTCAAGCTTCACCAAATGCCTTAACCAAAAACGAGGCTTCAGGAATTGATGGAATACAATTTGAAATGTTCAAGAAAGCTAAAGAAATATTGGAAGCACTCATGTGTCAATGCCAGGAAATTTGGAAGACAAATACTTTGCCAACTGACTGGAAAAGAAACGTGACCCATCAGAACACTCAAACTACAGACCAATATTATCATTAATATTGCATGCAAGTAAAATTTTGCTGAAGATCAACTAGCGATTGCAGAAGTACATTGACTAGGAACTGACAGAAGTTCAGGGCATATTCAGAAGAGGACATGAAACAAGGGATATCATTGCTGATGTCAGATACATCTTGGCTCAAAGCAGAGAGTACCAGAAAGATAGTTACCTGTTTATTAATAAGTAGGCAAAGGCAATCAACTGTGTAGACCATAATAAACTGTGGATTAAACTGAGAAGAAAGGTAATTCCAGAACACCTCGTTGTGCTCATGAGGGATTTGTACATGAATCAAGAGGAGCTGTGCAAACAGAACAAGGGAATACTGCGTGATTTAAAACCAGGAAAGATGTACGTCAGGATTGTATCCTCTCACCGTACTTGTTCGATCTTTATGCTGAACACATCATCAGAGAAGCTGGATTATATGAGGAAGAATGTGGTATCAGGATTGGAGGAAGGTTTAATAACAACCTGTGATACACAGATGACACATTGTTGCTCATTGAAAGAGGGAAGGACTGGAAGCACTTGCTGATGAAAATCAAGGATTGCAGCCTTAGTATGGATTATGACTCACTGTGAGGAAGACCAAACTAGTCACAGCTGGACCAATAGGTAACATCATGATACATGGAGATAAATTTGAAATTATAAAGGATTTTGTCTTGTTCGGATCCATAATCCATGCTCATGGAAGCTTCAGTTCAAAGATCAAAAGGCATATAACATTAGGTAAGTCTGTAGAGGACCTCTTTAGAGTATTGAAGAGGACAGATGTTACTCTGAGGACTAGGGTGTACATATCAGAGCCCATGGTATTCTCCCTTGAATCGTATGCATGTGACAGTTGGACACTGAATAAGGAGAAAATAGAAGAATGCATGCATTTTAATTGTGCGGCTGGAGAAAAATATTGAAAGCACCATGGACTGCTTAAAGGGCAACAGAAGAAGTAATACCAGTGTGCTCCTTTGAGACAAGGATGCCAAGATTCCCTCTTACATACTTTGGACCTACAGTCAGGGAAGTCCAGTCCCCGGAGAAGGAACCATCTCTGGTAAAGTGGAATGGTGAAAAATCAGAGGAAGTCCCTCAACAAGATGGATTGACACAATGACTGCATCAATGAGCTCGGACATAGGAACGACTGTGAGCATGGCACAGGACTGTGTACTGTTTTGTTGGATTGTGCCTTGGGTCACTATGAATCAGAGCCGACTCCATGACATCTAACAACAACAATACTTCTTGAAGATCACAAATGATTTGAGGAACAAAAGCCTAAGGAAAGTTAAGAAGTTTTCCTACAGCAAACCAAACCCAAACCCACAGTTATTGAATTGATTGCCGTTCATTGTGATGCTATAGACTAGGGTTTCTGAGGCTGTAGTCTTTATGGGAGCAGACAGCCTCTTCTTTCTCCCCGAGGAGCAGCTGTTGGCTTTGAACAGCTGACCCGGCAATTAGTGGTCGAAAGCTTATCCAGCATGTTTAACATGAAAGCATTATCTGCTGCCAATGGGAATCTAGGGTACAGTTCATAGGGCTCATTGACCTGCTTGGAAATAAGAATTTTGGGGAATGTGTGACTTTATTAATAGGTCTTAGTAATTTTTCAGCAACCTTCCTTTGCATAGTGGAAATACATATTTGTGTAAATACTAAAGATAAATATAAGAGAAAGATAAAACAGCTTAAGGAGGAAAGGCGGATTAGCTAGTTATTATTGATGCTCCTGTTACAAAGATTAAGGATTCATTTTTAACACATCTTACTGTGCTAAGATTTACTATTAGTTATTGTAAGTGGTAATATGCTAGAACCTATACTTCCCATTTTGGAACATCACATGACCTGCTTTGTTTTTTTGTCCATTACTGTGAAATCAGATGGTTTAATAACCTTGGTGGAATCATAAAAAACAGTGTCCTTCCTCTGTTTGTTAAAATATGATATTTAATAATATCTTCATAAGAAGATCCATGCTGTTTTTATGATGTTTAACTAAATCCAGATATCAACATAAATATACACATAACCTCTACTACAATTCCAGATCTGGGAATTAGGGTATACTTGTTTTTGAAAATAAAATATCATGCTGTATTAAAGCCATCGTTACCCAAAGGAAAGGAAATCAAGAAGTGAGGAAATAATAGGAAACTGAACTGAATAACCTGGGCGCGTGAGGCCTGAGAGGGAACCCTGGTGGCACAGGGGGCAAGTGTTGGGTTGCTAACTAAATAGTTCCAGGTTTGAATCCACCAGCTGTTCTGCAGGAAAAGAAATGTCATTCTGTTCTTACTTGGAAATCCTGTAAGTGTCGGAACTGACTTGGAACACAAAGGGTTTCTGGGTTTACAAGGCCGAAAGGAATCCCTGGGTGGTGTGCGTGGTTAATGCCCTGAAGGTTAACTGATACAGTACTTGGACATTTGAGTCCACCTGGAATTGTCATGGAAGAAAGGTCTCGCAATCTATCTCTGAAAAACCAGCCATCAAAAGCCCTATGAAGGGCATTGCTATTCTGACACACCTGGAGCCTCCATGAGTCTGAATCAAATTTTATGACAACTGGTTTCAATCGTGGTACCTAAAGTTTTAAAATGCTATTTTCTTTTAATTTCTTGTGTTTTGAAACAAAAGTGCACAAGGCACTTAAAGCAAAGATGGAGCCATTATATAGTATATATATAGTATATATATAGTATATATATAGTAAGAAGCTTACCATGGTGCTAGACAGCATGGCATTTCTGAACAAATAAACCTAGATTTGGTCTCCCATATTATAATTTACTGTCTGGTCTTGAGCAATTTACTCAACTACATGATTTCTTCAACTGTTGAATGGGTCTCTCCAAACCTACTTTGCAAGGATATAATGTGGATAGAACAGGTGATTGTGCGTGTGTGTGTGTGTGTGTGTGTGTGTGTGTGTGTGTGGTGTGCCAGGCACTCAATGAATGAGAACTATTGATAAAAACTGTGAGGCAGGCTATATGTTGGTTTCACAAAGACATTAGCTGGCATTGAGCTTCAAGCAAACCATGAGCAGAATAAGGATTGAGACAAGACTTTGACAAACAACATGACACATAACATGTACACATCAGTTACCGGACTTGGTTTTCTAGACTGCACATATAAGAAATAGATACAATACAAGCTATGTCTTGTGAACTTCATGTATGTAAATGTTCAATAATGTATGGTTTTTTCCAACTGTGATAGATTCCTTATGAGTTATAAATTGGCCATAGTTTAATGATACAAAATATGCTCATTATAAAATGTATTTTGCAGAAATCTTTAACATATTTAGATTCAAATCAACATTTTTTTTAAAGTGAAACTTTGCTTTTCCCTATACTTTCCTCTACAGTGATTCACCTTAAAGGAAAATTGAAATTTTAGAAAACAGGTAGTCTTTCTTTTAATTGTTGCTTGGATGCTTTGCATGGAAACCTTTGTAGAGGCCAAAAGAGCTGGCCTCAGGATTTGTTAGTCAATCCCACTAGATTGTTTGGCAATTAAAAAAGAACCCTACAGAATGAAGTCAAATGTATAATAAATCTCAAGTATATCATGATTTATTTTCTTGTGAAGGATATATTTACTTTAACAAGGGGTACTTCAGCACAAAGAAACGTGGCAATTATATCTTTGAGAATTATGTTTTCAAAAAGGAAAATATTTTGGGGGTGGGCCAAGTCCTGATCCTTCTTGAGTTAAATGCCATATAATATGCCATATAATATAAATGCCATAGAATCTGTGTAATGGATATAATATAATCATGGCACATATGCAAAAGGTGGATGTTTCCCACATCTATGTCCTTCCTGTGCCTGTCTGTCAGCTGATAGGACCAAAAGATTATCATTAGAGTGAAGACAAATCTTTCTTATGTGTAATTTACAATTAGCCAGATTTCTGATTAATTTACCATTTTCCCCATAAAGAATTTTCTGTCTACTAACACTTCCTGCATGGTAAATTCTTATCAGAGCTCATAAGGGTTAATTTCCACCCTCCACCCTGTGCTCAAGAAACAGCAAGGATCTCCGAATCAGAAGATTAATTTTTGTTCATTGTAATATATTGAAATGTGGGCTAAATTTTTATCTACTCCTCAGCAATCTCTCTGTCTTGGATAGTATATTAGGCGCGATTATAAATTGTGTGGCTGGTCTCCTTGATTGTCTTGTAAACTGCTTCTGAAGGCAATTGCAAATAAAAGTCCATTAGGAAAAAAAGCCTTCCTCGCCACTAGTATGAAAGCACTATTGTAACATTGTAACCGTCTGTGCCCGCCTCCCAGCACTACCACGTGGTGGTTAGAAGCAGACCCTATGGACTACCGAAGGAAACACAGCCCGGTCCGGGCCACCCTCACAGCTTATTATTTTAATATATAAATCATTTTATTGGGGGCTTTTAAAGCTTTTATAACAATCCATATATTAATTGTGCCAAGCACAACTGTACATATGTTGCCATCATCATTTTCAAAACATTTTCTTTCTACTTGAGCCCTTAGTAATCAGCCCATCTTTTTTCCCTCCCTCCCTTCCCCTCCCACCCTTGTGGCCCTTGATAAATTATAAATTGTTATTTTTTTCATATCTTACACCATCTGCTGTCTCCCTTCACCCATGTTTCTGTTGTTCCTCCCCCTCAGGGGTGGGTGGTATACATCAATCATTAAGATCAGTTCTCCCTTTCTCCCCCCACCTTGCCTCTACCCACATGGTATCGCTACTCCCATTATTGTGCCTGAGGGAGTTATCTGTCCTAGATTTCATGTGTCCAGAGTTCTTATCTGTACCAGTGTAAATGCTCCTAGCCAGATTTGTCAGGTAGATCTGGAGTCATGATAGTCGGTGTGTGTGTATGGGGGGGGGGGGCACGAAGCATTAAAGAACTAGAAGAATGTTGTGTGCTTTGTCAGTGCTATACTGCACTCTGGCTGACTCGTCCTTTCCTGTGCCCCTTCTGTGAGGGAATGTCCAATTGTCTACAGATGGGCTTTGGGTCTCCACTACAACACCATCCTCCCCCTGATTCGCATCAATATGATTGTTTTGGGTCCTCTGGTGCCTGATACCTGATTCCGCAAACACCTTGTGAATACACAATTGGTGTGCTTCTTCCATGTGGCCTTTGTTGCGTCCCTGCTAGATGGCTGCTTGCTTAACTTCAAGCCTTAAGACCCCAGATGCTGTATCTTCTAATAGCCAGGTGCCATCAGCTTTTTTCACCACGTTTGCTTTTGCACCAACATAATTGTTCTTATGTTTGAGCCCATTGATGTAGTCACTATGTCAATACATCCTGTCAAAGATATTCCTTTTTTTTGCTGCACCTTGGCTTTACTAATCATAATGTTTGTCTCCAGGGACTGGTCTGTCCTGACAGAATGTCCAAAGTACATGAAATGAAGTTTTGCAATCCCTGCCTCTAAGGAGCAATCAGGCTTTATTTCTTTCAAAATAGAGTTGTTTGTACTTTCTGTGGTACTTTCAATATTCTTCACTAGCACCAAATTCAAATGAATTGATTCTTCTTCAGTCTTCCATCCTTATTCATTGTCCACCTATCACATGTATATAAGGCAATTAAAATACCACGGCTTGGGATAGGGGTACCTTTGTCTTCAAAATAACATCCTTGCTTTTCAACACTTTACAGAGGTCTTGTGCAGCACATTTACCCATTGCAATATGTTGTTTGATCTCTTGACTGCTGTTTCCATGAGCATTGACTGTGGATTCAACCAAGACAAAATCCTTGACCGGTTCAATTCACCGCCACCCCCGCACCCCCCTCCCCTCCGTTTATCATGATGTTACCTATTGATCCAGTTGTGGGGATTTGGGTTTTCTTTACATTGAGTTCTAATCCATATTGAAGGCTGCAGTCCTTGATCTTCTTCAGCAAGTTTCAAGTCCTCTCAACAAGCAAGGTTGTGTCATCTGTATATCACAAGTTGTTAATAAGCCTTCCTCCAATCCTGATGCCCCATTCTTCTTCATAGAATCTAGCTTCTTTGATGATTTTCTCAGAATATAGATTGAATAAGTATGGTGAAAGGATGCAACCCCGACTCATACCTTTCCTGATGTTAAACCATGCACTATTCCCTTGTTCTGTTTACACAATTGTATATGGTTCCTCATGAGCACATTGAAGTGCTTTGGAATTTCTATTCTTCTCAAGGTTATCCACAGGTTTGCATGGTCCACACAGCTGATTGCCTTTGCATAGCCCATGAAATGCAAGTAAACATATTTCTGGTGTTCTCTGCTTTTAGTCAAGATCCATCTTAAGTTAGCAATGATATTTTTGTTCCACATCCTCTTTTGAATCCTGAACCTCTTGCAGCTCCCTGTCAATGTAGTCCGATAACTGTTCTTAAATGACTGTCGGCAAAATTTTACTTACATGTAAGAAGAACGATATTGTTCTATGATTTGAGCATTCTTCTGGGTCAGCTAAAGGAGCTTTGCTGGCATAGCGGTAATGCATTGGGCTGTTATTTCTAAGACCTGCAGTTCCAAACCACCAACCACTCTGCAGGAGAAACATAGTTATCATCTCAGAAACCTACAAGGGCATTTCTACTCTGTACTATAGTCTGTATAAGTTGGCAGACTCGATAGCAGTGAGTTTGATGGTTGGGTCACCTTTATTTGGAATCAATATGGATCTCTTCCAGACAATTGCCTAAGTAGTTCCCTTCAAAATTTCTTGGCCTAGATGAATGACAACTGCCAGGACTTAATCAACTGGTATTCTATCAATTCTTGGAATCTTGTTTTTGGATAATGTTTTCTGGGCAGCTTGAACTTCTTCCTTCAGTACCATTGGTATTTTCTCATATGTTACCTCCTGAAATAGTGGAATGTCTACTAGTTCTTTATGGTATAGTGACTCTGTGTATTCTTTCCATCATCCTTTGATGCTTCCTGCATCATTGAATATGATGCCCATAACACCTTACACTATTGCAACCCAAGGCTTGAATGTTTTCTTTAGTTCTCTCAGTTTAGATATGCTGAGATTGGTCTTCTTCTTTGGTTTTCTAACTCTAGTAATTTGCACATTTCATTATAATATTTGACTTTTTAATCTCAAGTTGGCCTTTGAAATGTCCTGTTGAACTCTTTGATGTGATAATTTCATCCATGTTCTTTAGCTACTCTATGATTAAGAGCAAGTGTCAGAGCCTCTTCTGACATACATGCTGATCTTTGCTTTCTTTCAGTCACTTTACCGACCTTTTGCTTTCTTAATTTTTCATGTTCTTAATGTCCTTCCACGGGTCTTCTATGATCAGTGTTCAATGTTATCAAATATGTTCTTGAGATGTTCTCTGCATTCACGTGGGGTAAACTCAGGGTAGTATTTTGGCTCACATGGACATGTTTTAATTTTCTTCATCTTCAATCTGAACTTACATATGAGCAATTGATGGTCTGTTTCACAGTCAGCCCAGAGCTTGGTTTTAGCTGCTAATGCTGAGCTTTTGCATTGTCTCTTGCCACAGAGGTAGTTTAATTTTATTTCTGTGTATTCTATCTGGAGAAGTCCATGTGTATAGTTAAATTTTGTGTTGCTGAAAAAAGGTATTTGCTATGAACAAGTCATTGGTCTTGCAAAATCCTACCATGGGATCTTGGCTTTACTTCTATCAGCAAAACCATATTTTCCAACTATTGTTCCTTCCTCTTTGTTTCCAACTTTTGCATTCTATTTGCCAATAATCAGCAATACATCTTGGTTGCATTTTTGATTAATTTTAGACTGAAGTAATTGGTATTCAGAATTCTTCAACTCTTCCCCACGAGTGTTTGTGGTTGGCGCACAAATTTGAATAATATTTTTATTGATTTGTTGTTGTTGTTAGGTGCTAGAATTGACTCCGACCCATAGCAACCCTATGCACGACAGAACTCAATACTGCACGGTGCTAGGCCATCCCCCCGACTATCCCTGTGACTGAGCCCACTGTTGCCGTCCCTGCATCAATTCATTTCATTGAGCGTGTTGCATTGTTTGGATTCCCCTAAATGGGGATAGATATAATTCCATCACAGATAGCGTTATACTTCAAGATAGATCTTCAAATGTCCTTTTTAACCGTGAGTGCAATGCTATTCCACTTGATTGTTTCATTCCCATCACAGTAAACCCTTTGATTTTCTGATCCAAAATGGCCAATACTATTCCATTTCTGCTCACTAATGCCTAGAATATTAATTTTTATGTGTTCCCTTTAATATTTTTACAACTTCCAATTTTCCCATATTCATACTTAATACATATCTAGTTCTAATTAGTAATTGATGTTTGCAGCTGTTTCTTCTCATTTTGAATCATGCCCTATCAGCAAATGTCTGTATGGTCGATTGTACTTTGAAAAGGCAGCGGCTCATCTTCAGTCATATTTTAAGTGTCTTAAAAACCGAGCAGCTCATCTTCTGATACTACCTGCAATAATGTTGTGCTTCTCGTCATGAGGTTTTCAGTATCTGACAGTGTTTCAGTTCTGTGTATAGTTTTTTAATTGGCTAGTTCCTCAGAAGTGGAAGGGCTGCTCCTTCTTTGTAGGCTGTTCTCAGTCTGGAAGCGCTGTTGAAACCTGTTCACTTTGTGTGATCCTGCTGGCATTGTAAATCTGATGACATGGTGTAGAGCAGCCCAGCAACACAGAAGCCACCATAATATTACAAGTTGTGGAGGACTACCATTGTGAAAGGTCATTTTCAATATTTTCCCCATCCACAACTAAGAGGCCACAGAGATTAGGAGGTTGTGGTCCTGTCCTCCAGGATGTTAGGGTAGAAATTCGTAAGTTAATAGACAAGTTGATATTTCCCAGATAAAATGAAACACAAAACTTGAGGAGGGGAAGATAACCCAGGATAGAGCAAACTCATTGCTACCAAGTTGATTCTAAATCATATGAACCCTATAGGCTAGGTAAGAGAATCCTTCATAAATTGGTATGAAAGCATACATTTGTGCAAATAACTTCTGAGATTATCCATGTTGCATATTACTTATTTTAAAATATATATTTGAATGTCATATTTTAGCATCTGTTCAAATGCCTGAAACTAAACCTTCAGGATAAGAAAGAGTTAAATAATTGTTTGGTTTCCTTCCTATTTCAATGTATTGAAGTACCCAGGCTTAAATATAAGGTCAAGGAGTTTCATTTGACCTTGCGATTATGACACCCTTGACCAGTAGTTCTCAACCTTCCTAATGCTGTGACTCCTTCATACAGTTCCTCATGTTCTGTTGACCTCCCCCCCAACCATAAAATTATTTTTCTTGTTACTTCATAACTGTAATTTTTCTACTGCTATGAATCAGGCGACCCCTGTGAAAGGGTTGTTGACCCCAAAAGGGGACACGACCAACAGGTTGAGAACCGGTGTCCTAGACCCAAGTTAACTGGCATGGCATAGGTTGAGTAATGCCTCAAAAATGTTGGTGTCGTTAGGTGCCGTGGAGTCGGTTTCAACCCAAGTGACCTTATGCACACCAGGAGGAAACACTCTCAGCTCCTGCACTACCTTCCCACTTGTTCCTATGCTTGAGCTCATTGCTGCAGACACCGTGTCAATCCATCTCACTGGTGCCTTCCATTGTTTTGTTACCCCGCTACTACTTTACCAAACATGATCTCCTTCTCCAGGGGTTAGTCCCTCTTGGCAACATATTTCCCAACTTCAAGAATATGAAGTTTATTTTCTAAATAGGACAACAATACTCGTCCTAATGAGTATAAATGCTTAACTTCCTCCTTTAAACGATTGCGTTAGTACTTGTTCTAAGGTATACCTTGTTTTAATAGTGATGTTCATCTTGGATTTAATCACACCAATCAACGGTCAAGCATTTACCACATTCTTTTTTAGCAAAACTCATAATCCCATCTTCTTTCTTCCTATCGATTTGTGTTCTTTGTGAGCAGTATTCTTCTTGGACACTGAAGGAAACAACAATGAGGAGGATAGGAATTAGGTCAGGTTTCGATTTTTGGGATACTAATCCAAAGGTCAGCTGTTTGAGGCCCCCAGCTGCTCCACGGGAGACCAATGAGGCAGTCTGCTCTCACAAAGGTTTACAGACTTGGATACCCTAAGTGTCAGTTCTACTCTATGAGTCAGAACCAACTCAAAGGCCATGGACATTAATGAAAAGTCTGTGAGACGAGGGGAGGAAAGCCATAGATCTGATCTGACGTTGAGGAAACTTGTGGTGTCAATGGTTATTACTCTACTGTTAACTGAAAAGTTGGTGATTCAAACTCAATCTGCAGCTCCACAAGAGAAAGGTTTTAAGATCTGTTCCTGTAAAGATTGTACCCTAGATAACCCAGCGGGGTAGTTCTACTCCATCATATGGAGTCCTTAGGAGTTGAAAATATTCTGGAAGATATCTGATCCTAACAGTAATATAGCCTGAGGGTAGGTACTCTGAAGTCAACATGCCCTGTGGCTGGGGGACAGAAGGGGAAGAAGAGAGACTAACCAGCCTCCACTGTTGGTCTAAAAGCCCTGCTGTTGCTATCTAGTAGGCTCTGGACTAACCACAAGATCAGATGTTCTAAAGCACCAGCTGATCCGTGGGCCGAAGGTAAAGCGGTCTGTTCCTGCTATATGGGGTCAAGAGTTAGAATCAACTCTATGGCAGTGGGTTTGGGGGGTTGATTCTGTCTGTACCTCATTAGAGCAGAAACATGACTCACAGCCACTGGTTCACTCTCTGCAGCAAATATGAGGAAGAAACAGTCCCAAGCTGGTGCTCATGTTTTATATGCAGATACTCTGTAAGCTGATGTGCCTGCTACTCTTGATACTTCTCCAAGCTAATGGAAAATAAGTTGTTCCTGCTTAGTGCTGAACTTCTTCGGTTTTGTTTTTCTGTGGCTCCCTACAAAGATTAACTTGACTCAGGAGGGAATCATTTTCGGTAAGTTTTGGGAAAATTCTATGGCATGACAGGCTCTGTCAGTTTTAATTATCAGACGCAGCACAATTTATCTTTCCATATGATTTCAGAGAAACTTCTATTCTAGTATGAAATGTAAGGAGTTAAATTTGGTGTCAACCATTTCTGTATTTTACTGGGAATTTTCTGTGCCAAGGGGTGCAATTCATTGTCAGTAGGCATTGGATCACCTTAGACACCCCTCAAACATGGACTGGACCCACTCCAGGGGTTCAACTTGTAGACAAACAATCGACAGGCCTATATAGTGAATGATAACAGTCAGGAGGAATATTTTCCTCAGTGTACTCAAAAGGGCACTGCTTAGTCAGGAACAAAGCTCATAAGATGGGAATAAAGAGGAGAGAAGGACAAGTGGGAATGGAAGACCCAGGGCGGAAGTGGGAAGAGTGCTGTTGCCTTGAAAGAATTGGACTCAATGTCACCAAACAAAATGTGTATAAATTCTTGAGTGGCAAGCCAATTTGCTTTGTAAATTTTCACACATGCGCGTGTGTGCGCACGCCCCCCCACACACACACACACTAAAAAGGACCAAAGAGTAGGAGCATTAATTTGAAACCATCCAGTCCACGGACCCCCAAATGTGATTGTGAAATTTAAATGTAGTCATCTCAAAAGATACCCAACATGATGCAAAGACCCTTTCTGGCCTGAAGGGAAGTCTCTAACAACAACATACTTATCCCTACTGTTCTCCGCCCCACAAGTATGCCATTGAAAGGAAGTTCGATTTCCTTCCAAACACATTTGAAAGGTTGCCATCGTTTCAAAGCCAAGGCCCAAGGATCTTTCCTGTAGTGGCTCCAGTGAAGGGTGCAGAGGAGAGTGTGCTCCTGTCCTCCTCCCTGGAACATGCTGACTGGAGGAGAGAAAACAGGCTTCTAGCAGCCCTCACAGTGCTGGGTGCCACTCACCTGGAAAACCCCCTGCACTTCACTGGGCCTCCGTTTTATCCTCTGTGAAACTGAGAGAGGGCCAGGGTAACCTAACCCGTAGCTTTCTATATAGTCATAGGCATTTCAAGGTCTCTTAGGAAGACTTATGGTAGCCACGTTTTGCCATTCCCACTGGCCCTGTTGTTTGCTACAAATGCAACTTTATTTTTATCTGCTTGGGGTGGGGGGGGGGTTTATCTCCATACAGCGGTTCTCAACATGTGGGTCATGAACCCTTTGGCAGTCGAATGACCCTTTCACAGGGGTTGCCTGATCCATAGCAGTAGCTAAATTACAGTTATGAAGTAGCAACACAAATAATGGTGTGGTGGGGGGGGGGGCACCACAACATCAGGAACTGTATTAAAAGGTCGCAGCATTAGGAAGGTTGAGAACCCCTGAAAGAGCTGGGTAGCAAAGATGAAACACATAACTTTCCTCTAGTTCTTTAATGCTTCCTCCCCCCACTATCATGATCCCAATTCTACCTTACAAATCTGGCTAGACCAGAGGATGTACACTGGTACAGATAGGAACTGGAAACACAGGGAATCTAGGGCGGATGATCCCTTTAGGACCAGTGGTGAGAGTGGCGATACTGGGGAGGTGGAGGGAAGGTGGGGTAGAAAGAGGGAACCAATTACAAGGATCTACGTATAACCCTCTCCCTGGGGGAACAGACAAAAGAAAAGTGGGTGAAGGGAGAGGTCAGACAGTGTAAGACATGACAAAATAATAATAATTTATAAATTATCAGGGGTTCATGAGGAAGGGTTTTTATGGAGGGAGGAGAAAAATGAGGAGCTGATGCCAAGGGCTCATGTAGAAATAAAATGTTTTGAGAATGATGAGGGCAACAAATGTACACATGTGCTTGACACAATGAATGGATGGATGGCTTGTGATAAGAGTTGTATGAGCCCCCAATAAAATGATTTTTTTAAAGAAAGAGTTCACTTGATTTTAGAAAAAGTAAGCTATCATGCTAGGTGATTTCTAAAAACTATGCTTTTAATTAATAGCATAGGTGATCCAGATGTGAGGCACCATCATCCAAATAAACTCACTGCCATGGAGTTGATAGCTACTCATAGAGACACTATGTGACAGAATAGAACTGCTCCTTTGGGTTTCTGAGGCTGTACATTTAAAAAAAATCATTTTATTGGGGCCTCATACAACTCTTATCACAATCCATACATCCAACCATTGTGTCAAGCACATTTGTACATCTGTTGTCCTCATCATTCTCAAAACATTTTCTTTCTACTTGAGCCCTTCGTATCAGCTCCTCATTTTTCCCCTCCCGCCCCACTTGCCCCTACCTCATAAACCCTTGATAATTTATAAATTGTTATTTTGTCAGATCTTACACTGTCCGATGTCTCCCTTCATCCAATTTTCTGTTGTCCATCCCGCAGAGAGGAGGTTATATGTAGATCCTTATAGTCGGTTCCCCCTTGCTACCCCACCTTCCTTCCACCTTCCCAGTATCACCACTCTCAGCAGTGGTCCTGAAGTGATCATCTGTCCTGGATTTCCTGTGTTTCCAGCTCTTTTCTGTACCAGTGTATATCCTCTGGTCTAGCTGGATATGTAAGGTAGAATTGGGATCATGATAGTGGGGTGGGTGGGGGCCCCGCGGGGAGCATTTAAGAACTAGAGGAAAGTTGTGTGTTTCATCGTTGCTATCCTGCACTCCGACTGGCTCATCTCCTCCCTGACACCCTTCTGTAAGGGGATGTCCAGTTGCCTACAGATGGGCTTTGGGGTCCCCACTCTGCATTGTCCCTCATTCTCAATGATATGATTTTTTTATTCTTTGATGTCTGATACCTGATCCCATCGACACCTCATGATCACACAGGCTTGTGTGCTTCTTCCATGTGGGCTTTGTTGCTTCTGAGCTGGATGGCCGATTGTTTACCTTCAAGGAGGCTGTACATTTTTATGGGAGCAGAGAGCCTTGCCTTTCTCTTTAGCAGCAACTGTTGGGTGTAGACCATGGACCTGGTGGTGAGCAGTTTAGTGTGTATCCCATCATACCACTAGGGCTGCTGGATAATTCAGAAAGCTTGTTGGTGTGAGAGAAGTTATTTGATGAGAACTGGTTTCAAAATCCTTATGAAAGAAATTCTTCCCTCTTGTTGCATATTACGTTGGTGAGTTAAGATATGAAAGGAGTAAAGAGTGAAAGTGTCCCCTGATGTTCCCAGAGCAAGTGTCCCTTCAGTTAAGTGGATCTAGCTAGCAGCCTAAGCTTAGAAAGGTCCATATTAGGAAGTTAATTTGGGGTGCGATGCCTTGCAGTTTTGCCCTGATTTAGCTAGGACTTCAGGTCAACAATTTCTATTACAAATTATGTAGCCAGTCCTGGTCTTTGGCTTTGATTTCACTGTAACTTCATTAAGTTATATGGTCCATGGGTGGTGGTAGGGAGGATATAAACAGAAAAGGAACCGTGTGATTGGTCCAACATAGCCGTAGTTTGTCAACAAGAGTGATCACCAGGTTGGACTGCCTTGACATGCATATATCCTGGTTCTTGAAATGTCTGCATTGCTGATTAGGTAAACATGATTGTGATATGTGAATTGTTTTAAACATGATTTTTGCGTAAGCGGTTTGGAACCCTAGCCAAAGAGGCAGGGTATATAGAATGCTGACTTAGGAGGATTTATTACTACCAACAGATAAGAAAAGAGGACTCTGCTAGCTGCATCCTCCCTACCTCTCTGGAATGCCATATACAGTACAGATGAATAAGCGAATGCCACCACATGCCCTGGGCTCCCCTTAGGAGAAGTGTTCAGGCATGATTTGTGTTTTATTGTTTATAGCATTTTCATCAGGTGCTCAGAATAAGACCTACTATGATGGTTAATGCTTCAGTGCTGTGGGCCTCCGAGAAAAGAAATCGAAGTCAGGCTTGGCAAACTGAAGGTAAGCACCTGGAATAAGCCTCCAGTGACGTCCCTCTGACCTTCATCGAGGGATGGGAATAACCTGGTCATCAGACGGAGAGCATTGTGGAGACAATTCAGGTCGATTACAATGGGAGACAGAAAGCTGGACTGATGAAAACCCTCTTTCTCCTGGAGATAATAGCACAAGTAGAGTTGTTGGTTAGGTGACTGTTAGAAAAACAGAAACTTAGCTGTAAGGGAACTGCCCTGAGTGGGAGTATGTTGGATGTGCTGATCTGAAGATACAGGTGGTTATTGATCCGTCATCACTGGGCTACATACGCTGAAGAGTTTCTCCAAGAAAAATCATAAGGATCTTCTCACAGAAGCAGCAATGGAGGGGCTGGGTATATCATACATGCATAGTGGGTGACTGTGGGAAGTGGTAAGACAAATTGGCTTGTTAGTCTTTAACAAGGGCTTTACTCTCTCTTCGGACCAGATGAAGAATCATCTCTCATTGATTGAGCTATCCAAAGGCACAAACAAACAAAACAAACAAAAAGACAAGTAAATACACCCTAACTCCTTTCATGCTAAGGAAAGAGCTTTCAGAAGACTAGTGAAGGTTGTTGGCATTAGACTTTTATAACTTACATTGCCCTATCGAGAAATCAGCTATCCCATGCCTGATTTTTAAGCTGTTGTTTACGTTTAATCCAGGCAGAGTTGGTGTGTGAATCTTTTGCCAGCTAGTACTCCCGGGTGCTCAGGGACTTCCAGAGGTCCCCTGCAGCTTCTGAAATCAATCTTGCACTGAAATGGAGCCACCCAGTTTGCAGTTTCTCCCTGCTACAGTCATTTTGAGTTATTGATTTGCACTGAAAGAAATGAAAGTTGAAACACATTTTTAATAGACTTTTTTAAAGGAATGCTGGGAAGATCAGCCCCTTTGACTTAGTGCCTCATTCTTCCCTCCTTCCAATCTTATTGCTATTTGTGTGATATATATATGTATATATATATATATATACACACACACACACATATATATCACAAATATATGCCATTCAAAAAAAACTCCTCACATGTTCAACTCAATGGTATTGCTTGTGTTCAGGAGGTTGTGCAACCATTATTATAATCCCTTTTCAAATTTTTTGGTCACCCTCAATAGAATCTCAGTACCCCCTATGCAAGGAATTCTCCTTGCCCATTGCTCTCACTCCAGTAGTCACTAATCAATGTGCTTATTCTAGATATTTCACATAAATGGTATCCTAAAATAATTGCCCTTTTGTGACTGACAGTTAACTCAGCATGTTTTCAAGATTTTTTGATGTTGTCTCATGTCTTTATAGCTGACTAGTATTCCATTGTATGTATAAACCACAATTTATTTATGAAGTCATCAATTGTTGGGCATTTAAGTTGTTTCTACCTCTTAGCCCATGTTAATAGTGATATAGTGGATATCCCTGTCAATGTTTCTGTTTGTGCTCCTGCCATCAGTTCATTGGGGCATATACCTTGAAGAGAAGATACTGATTGTGTTATACATTTGTGCTTAGCTCTTTGAGGAACAGCAAGATTTATTTGTACAACCTAGTGCTTCATTCTTTCAGTTTTGTCTGTAATTGAAGGTCCCAACTGGATAGCATGCTTCATGAGCAAAACATGTGTGAGTATATCCAGGAACTATCCATATCAGTGGACCCCATTCCTCTGCTAGCATTCCATTCTCTTTGGCCTGCTAAATTGTGGATGGAAATCCTACATTATGGCCTTCATTTTCTTCCATCCTTAATCAGAATTTCTTCCTCTGTCCTCCCTCCTTGTCCAAATCCATTCTTTATGACTGCTTTAAATATCACTGTGGTAGTTACATAGTCTAGTGTCAATTGGAGGATTCAGAATGTAGGGGTGGAGTCTAAGCTGTTAATCAGGATATGGCCAATGAATCTGTGTGGGCATGGCCTTCTCCTAAGGATTCTGGGAATTGCTGAATTTTCCTCCTTGGAGGTGGGAGACTCTCTGCACACACCCCGAGAGACATAGCAGCTGACAAGACACATGGACCCACCCTAATGCAGCCTTGGATGCTGGAGAAGCCATGCAGAGACCCCTGCCAGCCCTGAGATGTATCCCATGCCATTGGATCCAAAGATTTTCTACCCACTGGCCTGCGATCTTCTACCTTCGGCGTCATTGCATGTGTTTCGCAAGTCTGAAGAGGACTTTATAGATTGGTATCAGACATATGGGCTAATATTGGACTTATGGACTTGATCTGGACTAGGCTGGAATGTGTTCTCAATGTTCAATTGCTCTTGTATATAAATCTCTTTTTTATACACATATGTGTGTCTATGAATTTGTTTCTCTAGTCTCCCCATACTATCACAGTCACCATCTTGCCAAGTATTCATCCTCAACTTATCCCATCCTTAGAACTCACATGGTACTTAAGCTCTGTATCATAGTATTTTACATTCGATCCTCCTTTGCCTTAATTTTCTTTGCTATTGTTTCAGATCTCCTTAGCCATATAGCTACTACAGAGATCACACTAACCCCACCCCACCCCTTATTCCAGTTAGCACCTGCCCCATTGAGCAAATCCATGCATGATGGATTATTAAGTCAGTAGAAAAATTAAATTCTTGATGGCCTCATTAAACAAGGCTATGTTATCTGAGAAGAGAGCCATTTATACCTTCACATAAGTTAATTTGATTAATTCGTTGGTACAAAGAAGAAGCCCTGGTAGCACAGTGGGTTAAGCATTGGCCGGTTAATCCATATGCTGCTCTGAGAGAGAAAGATAAGGCTGTCTACTGCTGTGGGGCTGTATAGTCTCAGAATCCCTACAGAGCAGTTCTAAATTGTCTTATAGGGTCCCTAAGATTACAATTCAATGGCGATGTGTTTTTTGGTTATGGTATATGGCACCATGGGCAAGTCCCAAGCTGCTATTCAAATTGTCTGCAGTTTGAACCCATCAACAACTTTGTGAGAAGAAAAAATAAAGAAAAGAAAAACAGAACTGAGCCATCTTCTCCCATTAAGAATGCAACCTTGGATATTATATGGGACAGTTTCACTCTGTCACATGTTGTCACTATTAGTTGGAATCAGAATCCACTCAATGTCACATAACAACAACATGATACAAGGCAAGGATATTTTATGGGAAAAGGGGCGGGGGAATTACTGAAAATGTTTCTTAGCATAATCATGGGAAATATTATTATCCCTCTTTTAAAGTGGGGGAACCTGATGGGTAGAGAAGCTAAACCAATTGCCCAGGATGATACATATATTGATTTAAGTCACAAAACCCAATTGTGAGCTCAAACCCTCTGGCAAGGGTGTATGGGGGCAGTGGTGGTGGGTTAATTCACTTTTGCTATGTATTTCTCAAAATGTAGCAGCCAGGAGAGTATGTGTGTCTACATAGTAGGAAAGTCAGGAAGAAGAGTAAAAGAGCCCCATTCATGTCCTAGAAATGTGAGAGGTGGTTCATTTCAACATGTGAACCAAAACTGCAATGTTCAGCTCACCTCATCTCCCTCATCATTTTTCAAGTTTAAATGCATATTATTTACACTTAGGAAATTGCCTTTGTGCTTATTATTTTAGAATCTGAACCAATCCCCAGCTCACTCCTCCCATGTTTGACCTCCCCCCTCTCTCCTCCAGCATGCCATGATTGTTTATCAAGAAAAATGAACGACACTCCTACCTGAAGTGAATGTCGCCATCACTGGCTTGAGCTCCGAGTACCACTGTGGGTTGTGTTCCCACAGCAGCTTGGAAGAGTAGCGTGGAAGAAAGGGGTGGCCGAGGGGTGCAAGCTCTTTGCTATTCCGGTCAATTTGTCTGGTTTTTGAAAAGGAGCCACACAGTCAAAAGATGCCCCTTCATCTTTTAATGGTTTGCAGGTGAAAAGAAATGCTTAAAGGCTGTTTCTCCACAGTAACAGGAATGGTTTGGGGGTGAAAGGCAATGGGGAGGTGGGGAACAAATGGTTTTAAAGACCTCTATTCTCTCTGCCCTATTATAATAGGAAGAGAAAAAAACCCACTTCCCCTCGAAGCAGTTTTTCCCTCTCTCCAATGTCATAGTTAGCATTTCCCTCTTGTGTTGTAGTTTTGGTCAGTGATATTCTTCTGACAGTCAGCTCTCTGTCGCATGCCATATGTTCCAGGTAAAAGGAACAGGGGTGGGTGGGGGTGCTGATGGAGTCACAAAATGTCATAGGCTAGACATCATGTCTTCTAAGCAAACACGGATATTATCATCAACAGAGATTTTTGCTGCTTCCCTTTGACTTCGGGGACTTTTCCTTTAGGGATAATCTAATTGGATAAGCCACTCTAGAAAAGTGGAATTTCTTCCTACGTTGTTTGGAGATTAGAAAAGGAACCATATTTCACCTTATCCATTGGGACTTTTTCCTGCCTTTATTAACCACTTGGGCGGCCTGTGTAATTAAACCTTATTTTCTGAAAAAAATAACAGCTCCAACTACAGGTCTGGCCTTTAAGAATTTTTTTTTAAGGAAATTAATTAGCGATTAGAATCACAGACCCACCCGACTCGTCTTGATTTTTCCTATAGCATGAAAATGAAGTACTGCGTAAGGAAACAACTTGCCAGACTTGGAAGACAAGATCATTGCTTATCCAGCATGCAATGCTTCAGCATTGAAAATGTTTCTCTCCTTTTAGCTTCTTGCCTCTTTGTTGGGCTTTATTCTAGCATCTCCATAAGAGTGTATCTATCTACGTTCTCTTATGGAAATCCACGTGGTAAATTTTGTCACTGAAATTCTTTGGATACCTAACTGTCTGTTGCATGCCATTATGTTCCAGGTCTCGTGATAAAACCCTTTTCCCATACACAGTCATAATCAATGCCAACAAGTCAGTAAACCAATTTTCCAAAATTTTATATAACTCAAAGCCCCCAAAGCCATGATTCAAAATCAAGATTCTTCTTGGAGTTCTCCTGCTCTTGCCATTGCAACCTAATTTAAAAGTAGACAATATTAAACGAAAAGAGGAATAGAGCAATAACATAAGCATACTGTCTATGTATGTGAGTGTGCACATGCACACCCATTCAACAAAGTCCTTGACATTTTGAAATTCAACCACACATAATCCTTTTCTGCAGCTCTAAATTGAAGGCCCATCCCCCAACACACACATACATACACACAAAACTTTTCTCGGTTCTTCAAGCCCATGAAGGTCTTTCCCTGCAGCGTTTAGTCCTCTTTCTTCTCTCTTGATAATCACATGAGAGGACTTTTTAAAAGTTTATGAGGGTTCTACCAGTTTCTGGCCAACCACTATGCCTGATCTTTTAAAATGATTTTTGAATTATTTTAAATGAAAAAAATTTTTCTACATTTCTCTGACATATTTATTGTCAACGTTTTCTGGTCAATTGATCTCCAGTCAATGTTGATGTTCCTCTCTTTATGTTTGCTCTTTCGGTTGTTTTGGATAACAGATACC
Source organism: Echinops telfairi (assembly GCF_000313985.2). NCBI lineage: Eukaryota > Metazoa > Chordata > Mammalia > Afrosoricida > Tenrecidae > Echinops > Echinops telfairi. The sequence goes on from NW_022111327.1 coordinate 1,019,473, forward strand.
ATTAGTCTCCTGGAGCGTTTACCAGCAGCAATGTCAGACTTTGAGACTTTAGTCTATGCTGTATTTCCTTTGCTTCCTGCCTCTGTGTTCTTCATAAACAAAAGCAGTTCAGAGTCTGCTGTAGGCTTTTATGGGCCAAGATATTTCCAAGGTACCCTTCAAAGCTGGAAGACGTGAGTTTGCTCACTTCAGATATGTTTTCAGCCACCTGGCTTCCTCTGTTGTCTCTCTTGGACAATTGAGTTCTTAAAATGTTGGCATCTTTAAGTCAGTATCCCAATGAAAGTCCAGAAGGATCTTGAAGGTAAGCAAATCCTTTTTGAAAACTGACAGCCAATATTTCTGCCTCGTGTGCCTGAAGATAAGGGCTGTCAATACAGTGAGGCAAAGGAGACCTCTTTATGGTGATTAAGGTGTTTTAGACATTTTACTCCAGGCTTACTGATTTATTTTCTATAAAAAGAAATGGAACATGGTAAGAAGCAGCACTGACAAGAGGACAAAGCATTTGCCCCAAGAGCAGAGAATAGGGACCTCTACACCAGCTGCTGCTGTTAATGAGAACCCCCATCGGGACCATTCAGGGCACATATAACCTACTTCAGGCCGGGCACCATGCTAAAGTTTTCCCATTCACTTACTCTCAGGATGAAAATGGCTCTTTAGCGCTGAGGCTGAGAGAACGGTACCTCAGTGTAGAGACATGAAAAGGTTCTGTCTTTAAAGGGCTAAGTTGTGTGTCATACTTATTATTATTACTTTACTCCACAATCCTGAATTAACTATGCAACTTCCACCTCTCAGTTTCATAATTCATTCACCTTCACTGGGCCTCTGCTTCCCTAATTTGGACAAATGAACTGGTACTATATGCTGTGTGTACATAACAGGATGTTGGATAGCTAGTATCATCTCATTTTTCTATGCCCAATAAAATGTTTATACAAATGCTGGGTGACACCTGCTAAAGTCAGATCCTGACTTTGTCATGTATGGAAACCTCAAATATTTTCTACTAATATAGTAAGATCGATTATGTGTATGTATGTATATATATGTAATAAAGAGTAAGATCTAAGAACATAATAATGTAGTACGATTTAAGAGATCAAATAACACTTTGCATAAAAAATAATACATTGCATTTGGTAAATCTGCAGTACAAGATCTCTTTAAAGCGTTGAAAAGCAAGGAGAGTACTTTGAGATAGTACTAGGGTGCGCCTGACCCAAGCCCTTGCATTTTCAATGGCCTCATATGCATGTGAAAGTTGGACATTGAATAAAGATGACTGAAGAAGAATCGATGCATTTGAATTATGGTGCTGGGGACGAATATTAAATGTGCTACGGACTGCCAAAAGAACACACAGATCTGTCTTGGAGGAAGTACAGTCAGAATGCTCCTTAGAGTCAAGGACATCTGACAGACTTTGGACGTGTTGTCAGGAGAGACCAGTCCCTGGAGAAGGACATCCTGCTCGGTAAAGCAGAGGGGCAGCGAAAAAGAGGAAGGCCCTCAACAAGATGGATTGACAAGTGGTTGCAACAATGGGCTTCAACATACGAATAGCTGGGAAGATGGCCCCGGACTGGGCACAAAGGGTGGCTATGAATTAGAACCAACTCGGTGGTAACTAACAATAACAATCCAATCCAAGAAAAGCGGTAAGCAAGCTAGGGTCCTCAAACTCGCTCACAGGTTTCGCTGTGTTTTAGTTATTATTAACGGTCCTCCTTGTCACAACTTGCTAGATTTCTTCATCTGTGAGGAGCAGTAAATAGTCATCTGTTTTAGTGACATCTGGCTGCTTGCCAGAATCAAAGTACACATGATCCTTGTAGGCTTGGTGACAAAATAGTGAAATGTGCTGAAACTTGTAGTAGTAGATATTAATGGCAACCACTGTACTTCAAAAACAAGATCTGAATTTAACTCAGCTATAATAGGGAATTTCCAGGCTTTTAGTAAGTACAGTTTGGGCTTTATTTAAAACTGAAACAACCCATAAAAATATATTATCTGAATATTATTTTTATTATAAAAAATATGCGAGTGGTCTTTAGGTGGTAGTAACACTTAAATTTGCTCTCTCAGCTACGAGTTTTCACAATGAATCTAATTATTCATATGTAACCTTATACACGAATGCTATTTGCATAACAAGAAATCATCTTCTTCAGGAATGCTGAGCAGGCCCTGCATGCATCAATATGGCTTTATGGAAAACATTCTGACATGGACCTGTTTCTCATGGACATTCATGGGCATAATGCCATCCTCAATTAGAAATCACCCCTAGAGTTTGTTGTCCCCCTAGGGCTAGTAAATATATTCCATACCCCTGGACCCAAATAACATAGCAGCAGTGTGCCCCTATCCTTGAACCAGTCAGAACAGACGCCTGGATATAAAAATACATCCAATTTCAGGATGCTTAACTCCAGAGTCTAAAATGGGGCAGAAGAGAAAGAAAATGGCTTCTTTCTTTTTTTTTTCTCTTCCATTTTTACTCCACTTCCATTCCAACATTTTTAACATCAAGCTTTTCTCAATCTTTCTTTAATAGGTTCTTTGGATAGGATTACAAGGAAAACAAATATATAGGATTCATTTTCCACATTAAATGTAACTTAATCATAGGATCGATGCTGGATGTACACAATAGTACAATTGGATATTTTGCTTATATGGATCTGTGATAGGTACAAAAGGACTTTTGATGATATATGAAATCTGAAGATTCGTGCAAATGACTCAACACTCACTGATCAACAAAGAGCTGATTTTCTGAACCAATATCCATTTATATTCAATCTTTTAAACAAATGTCTAAACAAAAAATATGTGTTATGGCTTTGCCTGAGAAATAGGTATAGTGGATGACTTATCATTTTATAGTCTATTATCAAGATATGACATTTCCCCAGGGATTCCTTTCACATGTATTCCAGAAAAAAAGAAATAACTCGCTAAACATATCATTACCTGAATCATGTGATGATAGGATATATGGATATTTGTTAGCTTAGAAAATATGACAAACTAGATACATTGAAAATATTTGAAACATAGGAGATGCTTTGAGACATATAACATATATTCCTTTTGAATATATAATTTATAAGTAACTCAGAGAAAACTTCTCAAATCCAAAACAAAAAAGGATCTGGAAGCCACAGTAGTGCAAACAGTGAAATTTCAAGCTTCCCGAAGAATATTTTCCCATTTGGTAACATAGAAACTTCAGACAACAGAAATTGCTTCTGGAATAGATATAAAAGGACGAAATGCCCTGAAATTCAAGGGAAACTGTAAAATGCGAGGCAGGCAGGGCATGGCTTACCAGTTATCAACAATTATTAGTAAAGCAATCGCAATTAAGAATTCATGACAACTATCAATAGAATAGAGATCTCAGGAAAAAGTCCTCTTCATGTAGAAAGACTTGACCCGCGAGAGAAAGAGTTGACATTGAAAATTAGCAGGGATTCAAGAGCTGTTCACAAACTGGTCCATTGATTTTACACATTTAAGAGAGGGAATCTTTACTCCACATCATAGATATCGATTGACAAAATAGACACAGCAATAGATTCAACATACTAACAGCCATAAAGATTGAACTGGAACAGGGGAGGCTTTGCTCTAGTAGACAAGTAGTCATTATTAATTAAAGTCAATTTGATAGCAATGAATAACAGTACGCTCAGCTGTGTCATCACTCACTCACTGCCTTGGAGTCCCTCCTGATGCACAGCGACTCCCTGTGAGTTTCTGAGACTGTAGAGTCGACAATGGACAGTGTAGATGGTTTACGGGAGCAGGAAGCCCAGTCTGTCTCCAGATGGACTGCTGGTCATTACATACATCAATGTAAAAGCATCTTATAAATTTAAATGTACAAAAGAATCCTATCGAGTATTTAGAATGACAGAGAAGAACTTTAACTTTATGACCTCAGGGTAAGAAAGATTTTTTGTAAAGGTTAAAAAATAAAAGAGAGTAAACATAAATAAAATATTAATTATTCTATTTTAATTGCAATGTTCTGGTCATCAAAATACACAATTATTTTTAAATTAAGATATAAGTCACAAAGTATGCATAACTTAATACCTGACAGCCAACATTACATATAAAAATTCCTACATATCCTTAACAAAAAAAACAACCCAAAAGAAAATCAGGGAGAATGTATGAACAGAAGTGAAACCTGAATGGCCAATAAACATACGAAAAGATGCTTAATTTCATTTCTAATCAGTTATATAAATTCTACTTGAAGTGAAATGTAATTTCTTCCCATAAAATTAGTAAAAAAAATAATGTCTGCTTATTACTCTAAGTGTTATTATGCTGGTGTGGGAACTCTTTTACATTCCTAGTGGAAGTTTAAATTTATTCAACAACTTGAGAGAAAATATGTGAATACCTCTCACATGAGGTCACCATAAGACAGAAGTGACTCTATGACAAAACAACACGTTAATAGCTAATAACATTGCAGATTGACTTATCCTCTGAGTTAGCAATACCATTCCTAGGTATGTTGCCTAAAGAAACATTTGTGCATTGGCACCAAGGGCACCAAGGGATATGTGAGAGATGTGCAATTATTCTTGCTTGTAAGAAAAAAGGAAAAAATATAAAAACAAGGCATCTGTAGGACAACAGATAAATAAATTGTAGTGTAATAATAAAATGAAAACAGCAGTGAAAATAAATGAATTTGAGCTATGTACCAACATATTGATAGAACAATGAGCAAGCAAAGCAAGTTACCAAATTAACTTTACAGTGTTCATTTCTATAAATTATGATTATGTCCAAAACAGAACTACATATTGATGATACTCTTATATACTAGTATGTGTGCTATCTCTAAAAGCATATAAGTGAATAATGCACACATAATTAAAAATAGCTAAAATATTAAAAATAGATTAATAGCTTCATACATAATAAGCAAGAATAAAATATCAGTACAAAAATCAGCATTATACTTAATTTCTAAAGTCTAAGAACATTCTCACTGGAAGTGGAAACAAGGCAGTAAAACCACTGTTATTCGCCTTCGTTCTGGAAGTACCAGTCAATGCGATTAGGTGAATGTAACACGATATTTTAAAATTTGAAGGATGAGGCACAATTATCAGTATCTACAAATTATCTACTGATTATACCTGAAAAATTGAATAGTAGCAAAACAAAAAAGTTAGAATTCTATATTGGATAAATAAATGGATATATCTATAATAATATAAAAATAATGGACTCTATGTATACAGACATCCAAAAGCTAGGGATAAATATAAGAACTTGTTGGAATACATATTTTAAAAAAGAAAACTTTACTGAGGAACATGCAGAAATAGAAAGACTTTGTTCTTGGTTAGAAAGACGTTAAAATTTAATGATATTACAATGAAAATGCTGAGGAAATCTTTTAGACTACACATGCAGATTCCAATATACATATGTAATGTAAAAATAAACATAAAGAGAGCTATAAATGTTATTTAAAATATTAATAGTAAGGATTAGCTTTATATTATAAAACATAGTAATTAAAGGTATAGGAATAGGAAGAAAAGGAAAGGAAATAGACTATTTTTTAAGTCAAAAAATAGACCCCAACACTAACAGACATAATTAAAAAGCCATGTTAAAAATAGAGAGAAAAATTATATTGGAACTAGGTAAGGAGAAAAAAAAACAATAAAACTCCTTATGTAATTAACCAATGTTAATTCTAGGGAGATCATAGATTTAAAAATAAAGAAGTTCTAAAAAGTATGAGAAATAAAGGGTAGTGTCCTGAAATATAAAAGGTTGTGAAGATTTGAATTGAGTGCCCCCAAATAAGCGTCAGCTTTGCTGGCCTTTGATTCTCCAGTGGTTTGGCATTTATGTGATGATACAATGTGGAAGTTATGTGCTAATCCTCTATGATGTAATCTGAGGTGGTAAACAAATAAAAGGATTAGAGGTGAGGTGCAGACTTTTTAATCCCATCATAGTCCTGATCCACTGTAAGAGGAGTTGACTGCAACACACTTTTATCTCACAAAAACAATGTAAGGAGAGATTTAAATTTTAACAAAGAAAGAAATGTAAGGAGAGAGGAAGAAGCAGAAGTCAGAGGGACCAATTACAACAAAGAAAAAAAAGGCAGGAGTGGAGTGGATCCTTTGAACCTGGGATTGCTGCACTAAGAACTTCATAAAGCAAGGAAAGATTGAGGCTAAAACGCATAAAGATCTCCAAAGAATGATCAACATGTTGCTGCTGAAAGAAGACCAGGCACTTCCTGAACTGTAAGCCCATAAAGGTAGAAAGCCTTCTCCTAGAGCTGGCACCGTGAATTCTGACTTCTACCCTCCTAAACTGTTAGAGATCAAACTTCCATTTGATAAATGTATCCATTTGTGGTAGTTTTGCTATTGCGGCACTAGATAACTAAGACAAGACCTAAGATATATTATGTAGAAACCCTGATGGAAAATATTAATATATGTCACTATAACATTAAAAATTTCTGAACAAAAACAATATAAGGAACAAAGGGAATAGCTAGTAAATATTTATATTACATGACAGATAAAGTATAATAATTTATATTCTTATGAATCAGTAAAATATAACTCAATACAAAAAATATATTTGAGTAGACTTCTGCAAACCAGGTGTTCACATTCAAATTCTGATGCCATTCTCTCCTTTAGATTGGGATTATATTATTTATAATCCCTAGGCTACACAGGTTGGTGTACTTCTTCCAGGTAGACTTAAATGGCTGCTTGTATGAAAACAAGCCTTTAAAACCCCAGACGCTAGTCTTTCCCATAGCCAAGCACCATCTAGTTTCTTCACTACACTTTTCTATAGCACCCACATATTCAGTGATCTCTTCATAAAACCTTAAATTGTGAACTCCTGGTTTGCAAAAGACTAGGGAAGACGATGTAAGCCCCAAATCCAATTGCAGGGTCCACAGATGGATTAAGCCTCTGGTGAATCCCCTCCAATCATAATTGAGGGGTGTGCCAGGCCTGCACCTTTTAGACCCATTTTAAAACTTTTTCAAATTTTTGAACAAAATTGTGAAGAGGAAATATGTGTGGATTATGTCCCTGATCAATAATCCCCTCTGACCATGGACCAGGGATGTAAATAGCATTGCTAACATGCAGAATGCATTGGAAAGTGGATTGTTGCATATGCAGGTAGCTTAACCGTTAGCACCTTAGAAGCCATATGTGGAGGTTGGGGGAAATGGGGAGATAATAACAATGATTAAAAAAAATAAAGAAAAAATTCTAAAGCTGCTCCTGGTAATGATTGTACATGTCTTCTTCATGTGATTGAATATTGAATTGTGTGATATGTGAATTGCATGCCAATAAAACTGTGGAAAAGGGATAAGAATAGACAATTCACTAAAAGAGGAATATAAATTGTTTGTAAACAAAGAAGGGAAACTTGAGTTTCATTTGTGAGCAAATGAAGATGGAAATGAATGGCAAATGGTAACATTTGGTAAAAGTTGTCAAAATGATAACTGCGAGTATGTAGTGCTGACAAGTACATGGAGAACATAAAAAATCTATGATTCTCAGAGGAGAGCCATTTGGCTCTCCATGGGAGCATTTGGCAATGTCTGGAGACATTTTTTTTAATTTAATTCATCCATTTAGACAATGCTTCCTAAACAAATACTATGTGCCAGGGATGGTGGAGAAGATACAAGATTATTTAGAACACAGTCATTAACACCAAGGAATCCACTTTTTTTTCATTTGTTTTTTCCTGAGGTGCCTGTTGGAAGATTTGAACAGCTAACCTTTTTGCCAGTAATTTAGCATCGGACCATTTATATTACCCAGTGACTCCTTGAGGTATACTAGTTGCTTATAATATTCATTCAGTGAAATTGAATTGAATGAAGATTTATAATATATGTTGCTGCTCCTGTTGTATGCTGTTGCACTAATTCCAATTCATAGCAGAGTAGAAATGTCCCAAAGAGTTACTTAGGCTGTAAATTTTATGAAAGAAAATCAAGTCTTTCTCCTCTGGAGACACTGGATGGGTTCAAACTGCTGACCTTGACAGCTCTTAGCCATTGTGCTACTAAAGTTTCTTATAATCCTAACACCAAAACCATTGCCATCAAGTTGACTCTGAATTGGCGATCTTATAGGACTGAGTAGAACCATTTCACAGGGTTTCCAAGCATGTACTTTTTTAATGGAAGAAGACTATTACATCTCTCTCTTGCAGAACAGATTGGGGGTTCCAACTGTCAATATTTCAATTAACAGTTGAGCACTCAGCAACTATGCCACCAGGGCTCCTCTTACATACAGAAATATAAAGCGGTAAACATAAAACTAAACACAAATTTCTAAAAAAGAAACACCTACAACAAAAGGTATCTTGAATTTATTGTCCGCCTAACTCCTGCTGGTATCTATACCAAATTACACACACACACACACACACACACACACACAGCTTTAATAGATAAGTATATATTGCATTTTCTGAACAGAAACCACCGATGTATATTGACATATGCCCAGGTAAAAGTTTTGCCTTCTCTTCCTTTAATAAAATCACCATTGTTCTATGCCAAAAATTTAGGAAGACTGCTTACCTGACCAACCAATTGAAAGAGAGCTGTAGTCATATCATTCCAAATAAAGATGATCCAACACAATTATTAGAAAATTATGGAGCATTATTATTAATAGTACATGCAAGTAAAATTTTGCTGAAGATTATTTTTAAATGGTTGCAGTGGTACATGAATAGGGAACTGCCATAAATACAAGCCTAAATCTGAAAAGTGCATCAGCAGAGGGATAGCACTGCTGATTTCAGATATAGCTTGGCTAAAAGCATATACCACAAAGGTGTTTATTTGTGTTCTCCTGACTATATAGAAGCATTCAACTGTAAAGATCACAATAAATCATGGCTGCCCTCACAAAGAATGGGAATCCTAGAACACTTCATGGTACTCATTTGGATCCTGTACATACGAGCCAAGAGGCAGTTTTTTGAACAGAACAATGGGATATTTTGTGATAAAAAATCTAGAAAAGTGTGTGTCAGGGTCAAATCTTTTGACTGTACTTATTTAATTGGTATGTTGAATAAATAATCTGAGAATCTGGAATATACCCAGTGAAAAACTGGAAGAGGACTCATAAACAGCTTTCAACATACAGATGACACAACCTTGCCAGCTGAAAGCAACACAGACTTGCAACACTCATTGCTGAATGGAAACACCTGCAGGCTTCCGTAGGCATGTCATGTTGACATGAAGAAGGCAAAACTATTCACAGTTGGACAAATAGACAATTTCTTGATGACCAGAGAAAATATTGAATTTGTCGAGGATTTTATTTGCTTGGAACCATAATCAGTGCTCGGAGAAGCAGCAGTGAAGCAACCAAACAGCATCTCACATAAGGCACAGTGCCTCGTTACAGGGAAAGTATGTCACTGTGAGCACTAAGGTGCACGGTACTCAAGCCATGGTATTTGTAATCACCTCATGTTTCTGTGACCGTTTGGCAGTCCATAAGGAAGATCACCAAAGAATTGATAGATTTGAATTAGAGTGTTGATGAAGAATATTGAGAGTTCAATGGACAGCATTCAAACTCACCAGCCACTCTGTGGGAAAAGAAGAAAAGGCGCTCCCATAAAAATGTACAGCCTCAGAAACCTGAAAGAGATGTTGTACTCTGTTCTGTCGAGTAGTGTTAGTCAAAATCAACTCTGTGCCATAGGCTTAATTTTCGAGGGTTAAATGTCATGTGCTGTGCCACAAAAGTGGAATTAAATCTGATTTTTGCCCTCAAGTTCGTTCTGGAGACAGTATTTAACAGAGAACTAAGTGTACCATCGGGTCAATCTTAGCAGGTTTTATGATATATGTGGATCTGGAAGGATGGATTACAGCATTACAATCCAAAATATAATTGGGTAAAATAATGTTATCATGTCAAATATTTCTGTCCTATACTGAGAAAGTCAAAGAATTCTCAGATGATAAAAAATGATTTAACTTAAAGGAACGACATTTTAAAAGCATGTCTTTAAATTAATACCTTTCCAGATGAGTTGATTGCTTTGTCATTGGAAAACAGTAGACAGGAGAAATTAAAGTTACGTGTTACTATTACTAACTTGTGGTTAAGGACTAAATAGAAAAAATGACTAAAACTGACAGTGATAAACATGAAAAGGAAAGGAAAATACAAATGATAAACATGAAAAAGAATGGAAAAAATATTCTGAGAGGTATTTTGGTGAACATTAATGAAAACTTGTATCGATTAAAGCATACTACTAAGAACAGAATCACCTGTTTTTATTTCTTTCTCTTTATGTATACAGAAAAATTGTTTGAATGGTTTTTCACTCCAAAATGTATAAATTTATTAAAATATCAATGTTCTTTTATTCGTTTTTAGAATACATTTAGTGTTTTTCAGATAATAGTCAAATAGCAGAGTTCCTCCCATCAATTTTTCAAAAATTACAAAAGGAACATTAAAAATATTTTATTGGACATGCTGTATGATTCCAACTGTCTTAGTTACTTAGTGGTGCCAGAATATAAATAATGCAGGGTGGTGGCTTTTAAGAACAAAAAATCATTTTCTCAAAGTTCAGGTGGTTGGAAGTCTGAACTCAGGTCATGGGTCTAGGAAGTAGTCCTTCATTGTGTTTTTCAGCTTCCGGTAGCTGCTAGCAGTCCTTGGTGTTCCTGAGCTTGTAGAGGCAGCTCTCTTAATCCTGGTCCTTCTTTCTAAGATGTATGTCTCTGTGTCTATTCTGTTCAATTTATAATTCAGAAGTAATTCAATTGAGGATTTTCCTTACTCTACTTGGACTTCATTCACATAACAAATAAAGCCACAATTGCCACATAGGGCCAGATTTACAGATATATGGATTAGGATTTAAAAACATATTTGTGTGTGTGTGTGTGTGTGTGTGTGTGGCACCATTCAATTCATTGTTGTTAGAGGTCTTGGAAAGCAGATTTCCTTAATGCAATGTGACTTTTGGTCTTTTGACTGCAGCTTCCATGAGCATTCATTATGGATCCACGCAAAACAACATCCTTGACAACTTCAACCTTTTCTCCATTGATCATGATGTCACCTATTGAGCCAGTTGTGAGAATTTTGATCTTGTTCACATGGAATCATAATCCATAGTGAAGGCTGTAATCATCGATCTTCATCAGCAAGTGCTTCAAATCTTCCTCACTTTTGGCAAGCAAGGTTATGTCATATGCATAAAGCAGCTTGTTAATAAGCCTTCCTCCAATCTAGATGCTGCGTTCTATTTCATTTAAGTCAGCTGCTCTGATGATGTGCTCAGCATATAAATTGAACAAATGGTTAGAGGACACAATCCTGATGCACAACTTTCCTGACTTTAAACCATGTAGTATTACATTTAAAAAATAATGGCGCAGAGGGAGGTGGGGGGCCGGCCCCCACCCGCAGATACTACTATTAGTACTACTCAGGTTCAGTAATACTACTTCTGGGTTCAGTAATGCATAATTGTATGGTTGAGATATATAAGTATTATATTAAAGTCATTGAGAGCATGAGAGATAATACAATAATACAGTCAGGCATGTTACATAGCAACATTGCTCACCTCAGCCCAGCTTGGTGGTCCACGTGGAGAGGGGGAAGGGAAGGAGGGGAAGGGAATAAGGGAGAGGGGAGTGACCAGGGAGTGAGCAGCAAGGAGCTCAGAGTCAGAGAGAGCTATATTGCTGACTCACACCTATATACCTTTTGGGGGCAAGCCAGCCCACTAATTACAGGTATAGACATACGTCACAGGGAGGAGCTGCACTATAGGTTACACAGCAATGAGGGGGTGGTCTCTGGGTCTCCATAGAAACCATTATCAGTAGGGTGCAAACCCCTCCTACAGGAACCAAGCTAATGGTCCCAAGCTTCAGAGAGAAGTAGTCCATTATCCCCAGCAGCAGGGAGCAGGCCCAGCCCTGCTGTGGGATGAGACAGCAGTCTGGCAGCTGATTGCCTTCATGGGAGGGAATGCTAATGCATCTGACCTCCCCCACAAAACCATACACTTATCCCTTTGTTTCTTCACGTAACTGTCTCTTGATGCATGTACAAGTTCCAAATGAGCACAATGGAACGTGCTGAAATCCCATTCTTCTCAAAGTCATCTGTAGTTTATTATGGTCCACACAATTGAATATCTTTGCATAGTTAAGAATACAAGTAAACATCTTTGTGGTGTTCTCTGCTTTGAACCAAGATCAATCTGTCATCAGCAATGATATTCCTGGTTCCACATCCATTTCTGAATCTGACTTGAACTTCTGGAAGTTCCCTGTCAATGTTCTGCTGCAACCATAGTTGGATAATCTTCAGCAACGTTTAACTTGCATATAATATCGATGATATTGTTCTATATTTGAGCATTCTATTGGGTCAGATTTCTTTAAACTGAGCACAAACATGGATCTCTTCTAGTCAGTTGGCCAAGTCCTTGTCTCCCAAATGCCCTAGGCACAGAGGAGTGAGGGCTTCCAGGGCTCCATCAGCTTGCTCAAACATTTTGATTGGTAGTCCATCAATTTTTGGAGTCTTGTTTTTGTCTGATACAGTCAGTGGACTGGCTCTTTTTGGTACAGTGATTCTGCATGTTCTTTCCATCTTCTCTGGATGCTTCCTGAATCATTCCATATTGTGTCCATAGAATCTTTCCAGACTGCAACTCGAGGCTTGTATGTTTCTTGAGTTCTTTCAGATATGTTGAGCATGTTCTTCCCTTTTGATTTTCTAACTTTAGGTCTTTGCACATTTCATTATGATATTTGACTTTGTCTTCTCAAGCTGCCCTTTGAAATGTTCTGTTCAGCTTTTTGACGCCAGGCTTTCTATCATTTGCTTTAGCTACTCTGTGATTAAGAGCAAGTCTGAGTCTCTTCTGACACCCACTTTGATCTTTTCTTTTTAATTAGCTTTTGCTTTCCTCATGAATGATCGTCTGGATCTCTCCAATAGCTCCAGGTCTTCTGTCATTGGTGATCAATGCAGCAAATCTGTTCTTAGATGGTCTTGAAATTCAAGTGATATTGACTCCAAGTCATATTTCCGTTCATGTGGACTTGTTTAAATTTTCTGTAGCTTTATCTTGAACTTACATATGATCAATTGATGATCTGTTCAGCAGTCAGATCTTGTGTGGTTTTAGCTGCTGATATTGAGCTTCTCCATCATGCTTTCCCACTGATGTAGTCAATTTGATTACTGTGTATACACAGAAATTCAATTCCTAAAACCCAACTGCATGACATTCTCAAAAGGCAAAACTATTGAGACAGTAAAAGTATCAGTGGTTACCAGTGATTAGACAACAAAGTGGGTAGGGTTATGGAATGAATACATCAACTTTAAGGGCTGTAAAACTGTTCTGTAGTTTTATGGTAGATGCATGACTATATATCTGTCAAAACCCATAGACAAAGGGCAATTGTAGTATAAACTCCTAATGCCAACTATAGACTTCAGTTAATAAAATTGTATCTATATGCACTTATTAATGTACCATACTAATGAAAGATGGTGGGATCCCTGAGTGGTGCCAATGGTTAAAGGACTTGACTGCAAGTTTGGATGCTTCAAATCCATGCAGGGGCACCTTGGAAGAAAAACCTATAAATCAACTTCCTAAAGATCACTGCCATTGAAAGTCCAATGGAGAATCTACTCTGATAGACAGGGGTTACTCTGAATCTGAAATGACTTGAAAGCAGCAGGTTAATGCACGCCGTTAATGGGGAGAGTGTATGTGTGCGGAAGAGTTATATGGGAACTCTATGCATATGTTCCATTTTCTGTAAACCTAATGTTCTTCTATAACATAAAGGCCTAATTTTCAAAAAATACTCCTTTGGTATTTGTTGCCAAGTTTAATGACAGCATAACTGGCAATATAAAGAGATTATGCATGTTAGGATGGGTAGGTATGCTACACCAACCTATAACTAAGTATCATCACAGATGGTAGCCTATAATCAATGCTCCTTATCAGAATTATCTTACATAAATTTCCCAGAGTGTAATGAAGAGAGTCAGAGTGGAGAAAGTGAAGACGCATTTGGGTAGGTGATAAAAAGACATGTGTGTGTGTGTGTGGACTTTTTGAAGCCCCACTCCTGTGCGCATGTTTGAATTCCATTTTTCCTCAAAATTTGTGTGTTTTTATATCATTTTCTCTTTTAAAACAAGAACACAATTCACAACATAAATGAAGTGTTTTACAAATGTCTTGAGCTGTCAAATATTTGCCTTTTCCTGAATTCCAGATTCATTACATTTATAAACTACTCCATTGTGTGTACTTGTATTTCAATCTTGGCATTTTCTCCTAGAGAATCATAACATATAAAAAGGAGTGGCAATGCTGGGAGTAGACTTCCGGTGCCAGTTTTAGACAGCCAGATAAATGAATTCATGTCATACTCCCCCCATTGTCTGTGCTCACCATGTTTCCTGCCTCCGACTGTTTGTCATTCAGAGTCATGCTGAAATTTTACTTCTTCCATAAAGCTTTTCTTATGTACTTCCATATTCTTCGCCCCTGTCTCTGGATGCCTTTGTACATTGACTTTAAGGAGCCCTGGTGGCATGGTGGGCTGCTAACCTCAAAATCAACAGTTTGGAACTACCAGGAGCTCTGCTAGAGAAGTATAGACCTTCTTCCCCTGTATGGTTTACATTGACTTCTACATTGTTATTCTATTGGGCTTCACCATAGGGCCCACTCCTCCCACCTAGGCACCTCAGTTCCCCTTACTGTATAATGAGAGTGATAATACTGCTTGTGTTAGTTTAGGAAAACTGGAGAAACAAATCCACAGGAATTCATATGCATATAAGGGAGAGTTTTATATAAAGGGTAAGTGTACCTTAAAAATGCATCCCAACCCACTGCTGTCCAAGCCCATAAATCCAACATTAGACCATATGTCTGACACCAATCTACAAAGTCCTCCTCAATCTCACAAAACACACACAATGATACTGACCGCAGGAGAAAATCCGAATCAGTGAGCGTGTAAGCATCTCAGCGCTGGCAGGGGGCTCCACATGGCTGCTTCAGCACCCAGGACTTCATTGGGGTAGATCCATGTGGCTTCTCCTCAGGGATGTCTTTCAGGAAGTGAGCCTTGCAAACTGAAGCAGGGAACTGGCTAAGGCAGCTGCACCCTGGTTGAACATCAGAGAGCAAGAGACCCGAGAACTAGAAAGGCAAGGCTCACCGAGCCATTTTTCTCTCTGTCCTTCAATTAATCCCTCATGTGTTTATTGGCCAGGTTGGCACAACAAACCTTCACTATCTCACAACTATATTAAATGGGTTATGTAGAGGAATGAGAGATAAACCATGTTAATTGTGTATCCCATACTCTGTGACATAATATCCCTGAAGGTTAGCTATTACTATTACATGCTCTATAAATCCTTAGTGATTGATAGCTTGAGTAAGCTTCCCTTCAAGTCTAATTTCAGAAAATACAATTATTTGTCTGCTAGAAAAGGTCCACAGGCTGTGTCTGCCTACAAAATCAAAACAACTGGTTCATGATGGGAAACACAGTCAGCTAGTTGCTTTCTCCCCATGCCTCTAATAACTCATTTGGCTGAATTATATGAGTAAAATTATTGGTTGTTTAGGTTTGTTGGCATCAAAGTGTGTATAATACATATATTTCCATAAAAATCATTGCTAAGAAAAAGAAGCTGGAGGATAAAGTCATGCCTGTGATACATTTAAATAGAATTCTCACTTAACTCAGGAAAACGATACTAATTTTGACAGGGTTTCTTTTCAATTTTCTGACTTCACTGGTGGCTTCTGTAACTGGGATTATGTGTATAAACACATTCTCTCTTTCTTTTGGTCCTGCCCTGATTTCTTTTGAGTACCAAGTGCAGGGATAGGTATATATTTTTATTTTTCTGCTGAGGGGACAATTTCAGTGGTAGTATGCATTTTACTTAGCAAAGCAGCACTACTTAAATATAGACCTCATTATTCATTATCTTCTATAGAGTGGCCTGCTTTCCCTTGCCATCTCTTCACATGATGGTGGCATGAAATGCTTCCATTTTGAAATGCACTTTGATGGCTGCAAAGACAGCAGGCATACAATTGCTGAAGCCTGTGTTTACATAAATTACTCATAGTCAAGGCTACTCAGAGGAATGACCCTTTCAACCCAGGAAATAGTGCTCCAGGGACATGACTCCACATGGCTTCTGGAAAGGGCAAACTATAGGAATAGGCTTATTGAGAATTTGAGTCAACGTGATCTATGCTTCTGGCAATTATAGCAGGACAGTGGTAGTAATTTATTGATTTTGAATGTACGCCCAATTTTTTTAGATAGTTTAGAAATTAAGCAAAACATAAACAAATGGAACCCTTAGGGATTCAAACAGAATTGAGCATAGTTAGGTCATTTCCAACTATGGAAATGCACTGTCCATTTCTTAGTTGATGAGTTTTTTTTCTCTACATTGTGCCCTATTCCAAATTAGACTCTAAATGGAATTTTCTGACCCTTCTTTATTGTTGGCTAAATCACTCATGAACTCTGAGAAGCTTCCCTCACCCAGAGCCACCCTGTACTGCTCACAAAGTTTACCTTCCGAGGGAAACTGCAAGGTAGCTTCATGGTGAACAGGGTATTTGGGGATGGAAATGGCCCCAACTGAGTAACACAGAGCAGCCTTTAGTTGCTTTGTGACGGTGAATACAAATGGGTATAACTTGAGTGTGTGCTCCTTAGCGCATCACCTGTGTGAGTGTGATGTGTCCCTCCCAAGGAAATAGGCATGATAGTACAGCCCAGGAATTAAAATGTATCTGATGATTTCACAGAAGATTAGTGGAAATTTTCACTGTTTTTCTTTCTAAAGGCTTTAGTTTATCTTGCCACCCGAAAGCATAGTGCAAACACTTTTGCCAACATACATATGGGGTCTAAACCAAGCTCTGCTTTTAAAGGTTTGGGGAAGTGATTCGCTTTAAATTTTTCCTCTTCTAGAGTGAAGAGTAACAGTCCCCATGGTTAATGGTTTTCCCCTGACCACCAGTCATCTGCTATAGTGCAGACATTGCCCTACAGGGATGCATGCCTTGGCAACTTGTTGTCATCACTCAGCATTTTCTTGTAATCATTCAGTTCTTATAAACTGCCTCTGAATTGACAACTGTCACCAACATGCTTAGGTAGCAATTTAGAGGTTAGCCTAATTGACGAAGGTTACATTTTCTACTTGAAAGAAAGCGAAGCGGTTTATGGTGAGGGAACAATGCCTGGTCATGTGTACTTGAATACATGAATTCTGGGACACCATAGTATTGACACCGCCTAAGAGTAACTGTTCACACAGAAACAGGGGTATTTGGGGTTCCATCTGTACCAAAGATTGAGTTCATAGACACACAAGAGCTCATTTTATTATGGGCTTATTGAATGAAAGGCACGAGTGTGGGAGTATAGGCTTTACCATCTTTAGCTAACACATGCTGTCCATTCTTGTACTAGTTAAGCTTTGCGTGAGGAAGAAGAGACTGTGACAATACTGCAGCTGGAAACATCTTGTTTTACTCTTTATTGGGCTTTATTGAAGCCTAATTTTTGGAAGTTTAAAATACTGTCTCCACACATACAAAAAAAAAACGTTTTTGAGAAGTTATTCTTTGAAACCTCCGTGTCCAAGAAACCCCCTGGTTAATGAAATCTTCCCTTTCTCCTCTCCCCTGTGTGCGATTTTTCAAGGAGGCTATGCCAACCTGTGAACTATGTGGTGAGAAGAGATCAGTTGATTTTGTTTGCCCTACACTTCAGATAATAAAGAGGCTTATCCGCAGCTGACCATAAAATGAATATATTTCTTTCACTTGGTTATTTTTCTTTTCTTATCCAACTGGAAAGGCCACTGCCAAATCTGGATATTTCAACTCAGCCACAGTGACATAATGAGTCATTGGCAGACAAATTATGTGTACCTGCCACACGAAAATAGCTGCCAGTCCTCCAGAAATGTCTTATACACAAGGATTTCTTCTTTCAGTTGTACTCCTCATGGCTAATTTCAGTGCCGGCATTGTAAAGGGTACATCTTAAAACCTGGTGGCAATTAAGGCAGTTTTTGTTTTTTTCTTGTCATATTTTGGGTACTGAATACTTTAATATCATGGTTATTTTCTTTATAATGTGACAGCTTTCTTATAAATGTGCCCTTCCACTACAAAAGAGGGCTGGAAGAATGAATGGTAGCTGGCCCCACCTACCCACATAAATGAGAGACCAACTCAGAA
This sequence comes from Echinops telfairi, assembly GCF_000313985.2. Taxonomy (NCBI): domain Eukaryota; kingdom Metazoa; phylum Chordata; class Mammalia; order Afrosoricida; family Tenrecidae; genus Echinops; species Echinops telfairi. The sequence continues at coordinate 1,037,899 of NW_022111327.1, forward strand.
TGCATGGCTTATACCCACTGCTGGGAATAAGCAGTATTTGAAAGAGAGTAAAGATCAAATTATTAACATGGACGATTTTCATTAAACTTTTCCTCAGATAGGTGAGTCACTTTGTATACATCTTTGGCAGCTTTTGCTCTTTCAAAGTACACATTCTCTTAGGGCATGCATCATGCCTATCATATACTCTTGCATAATGCTTCTTCCTGTCTAATTTTGAACTTGTTCTTTCCTGTTTAATAATGGTCAATGAAGCAAAACTGGAAAGACCTGAATTTTTAAAATGTGGGTGAACTAGAGTAATCAACACAATGGGGGGGAAATCACAGGCTGAATTGAATTACTTTGCTAGAAACATAATCTCTCACTTAGAAACAAAGAGTACGTGTATACTGTACAGCAACTAACTCTCTTGATTGGCACAGTTGGAAACAGCGGTGCCCCACTCCAAGATGATGGTGGGCCTCACAGTTTGAATGTGTGTCATGCTCCGTAGTCCTGGCAGTAATCCAATCTCTCACATCGGGTTCCTGAAATCAAAGCTATTATACCCCCTCCAACTATCTTATTCTAGGCCTTCAATTCATAAGTTCTCCTGTTGTGGTTGGTATTCCTAAATTTTACAAATTCACATCAGCTCTGAGTTTGCTTATTGGTCATGCCCACACTGGTCTGAGCTGGTTTGAAGCCCTGTTAACATTTTAATTTTAGCAAATCAAAACTCAGTCATCTAGTCAGTTGTGTATCATAGCGACCTTCTATAGGACTCCCAAGCCTGTCAGTTATGGGAGCAGACGGCCTCGTCTTTCTCCTGCTGGTGGGTTTGAACCACCAAACTTTCAGTGAGGAGTCCAATACTTAACACACCATGCCATCAGGGTTCCTCCATTTCTAACTTTAGATGTCATGGAAAGGGGGCCAAAGGGGTCATCACAAAATTATTTTCCACAGAAACCAGCTAGATTTCTGTTTGGCTTCAAACTGTTTAGATAGTCTCGCTTCAGGATTTGTGATGTAAACCTTAAACTTAATTTTAACCATGCCCATAACTCTTTCCAAACATTTCAAGCTAATTATTTAAACTTATTAGGTCCTGCAATCTAGGTATACACAAGCTGAACAATCCAAGCAAATCTTTGACCATTGTTGCCATAGACACCATTATTTTGATTCATTTCATGATACGATTTTCTCTTTCGTTCTTTCTTCATATTTTCCATTGTATTATATATGATATCAGATTTTACTGGATACTTTACTGTTTTCTTGTATCCATCTCTTGACTTTGGAGGAACTATAAGTAGTGCTCAAGTTCCCTTGCCTTGACTCATATTTCAGGGAGTCCTGTCACCAAAAAGAGTTGGACTATTGATCATCCTATGCACTGTTTCTCAGTCTCAATATGTTATTATGTGTATGTAATACACAATCTGTATTAGACAGTATGGTGTTTTCAATTAATTTTACCCTCATATCAACCCAAGCCAACATTATTAGTTGATAACATAGGGTCCATGCATATCTCTTCACTCATAATAGAAAATTTTGATGACTTCTCCATCTATAAGAGAGAGCCGTCGTGGTACAATTCTCACCTTCCATGAAGGAGACTAATGATAAATTTCCAGTCAGTACATCCGGCTACCAAAAGATATAGCATCTGAAGTCTTAAAGGCCTGAAGATAAACAAGCAGTCACCTAACTGAGAAACAACAAAACCCACATGGAAGAATCACACCAGCCTTCCCTGACATGATCACTGAAGCCAAAGGGCCATAAGCAAATGTGGTGAAGAAAGCTGATGGTGCCCGGCTGTCAAAAGATATAGAAGTTGGGGTCCTATAGGCTGTAAGATAAATAAGGGGCCATATAACTAAGACACAACAAAGCCCACATGGAAGAAGCACAGCAGCCTGTGAGATCACAAGGCATAGAAGGGATCAGGTATCAGGCATCAAAGACCCCCCCCACACCAAAAAAATCATAGCATTGTGAATGAGGGGGAGTGCAGAGTAGGGACCCAGGGCCCATCTGTGGGAAATTAGACATCCCCTTGCAGAAGGGCTGCGGGGAGGAGATGAGCCAGTCAGGGTGCAGTGTAGCAATGATGTAACATACAATTTTCCTCTAGTTCTTGAATGCTTCCTCCCAGTCCCCTATCATGATCCCAAGTCTACCTTACAAATCTGGCTGGGCCTGAGGATGTATACTGGTACAGATATGAACTGGAAACACAGGAAATCCAGGGCAGATGAACCCCTCAGGACCAGTGGTGAGAGTGGCGATACTTGGAAGGTGGAGGGAAGGTGAGGGAGAAAGGGGGAACAGATTACAAGGATCTACATATAACCTCCTCCCTGGGGGATGGACAGCGGAGAAGTGGGTGAAGGGAGACGTTGGATGGTGTAAGATATGACAAAATAATAATAATTTATAAATTATCAAGGGTTCATGGGGGAGTGGGGGCGGGGAGAGAGGGGAGAACTGAGGAGCTGATACCAAGGGCTCAAGTAGAAAGCAAATGTTTTGAGAATGATGATGGCAATATATGTACAAATGTGCTTGACACAATGGGTGGATGTAGGGATTGTGATAAGAGTTGTACGAGCCCCCAATAAAATGAGCCCCCAATAAAAAACTCCAGTCAATACATCTCATGCTTCTCCATTACCTATCAGTGGAGACTTGCAAGTTGCTGATTGTGAATAGGTTTAAGAAGAGTTTTTAAAAGAAGAGACTAGGAAGATAGTCCTGGCAATTGAACTAAAAAATCAGCCAGTGTAAAGCCTGTGGCTCACAATAGTCTAATAAGTTACAAATCATAGAGAGTATATGGAACCAGGCTGTGTTTCCTGGCGGGTCACTATGAGTTAGAGGTCAATACAATGGCAGCTAATAACAAAAACTATGTATACACACCCACCAGCTAACACTGTAACTATATAGAATTATGCTTTTCCTTGCTTGACTGATGGGGGTTGAGTTATTTCTTTCTCATTTGTATTATACAGATAAAAGTATAATATCTGCAAATCACTTATCTGCCCTTAAATCCCTTGGGAGAAGATGAGGTGGAGTGCAATAGGAGAGAGATATTTTTCACAATTGTGATATTCTTCAAAATGCAAAAGTGAGGAAGTTCAAAATGAAACCGAAGCATCGCTGCATTCATGCCACTGCCTTCCTGTACACCTCATCTGAGAGGAAAATATCAATATTGTGCTAATCTCCACAGCAAATCATCAGATACAGTGGGTTTGCAAAAGAACATACTGTATAGTGACTGGGGGATTATAAAAACATAACAGGTATTGAAAACTTGACAAAAGCAGTGAAACACCAATGGCCCAAGAGAGAAAGAAGACCTTTAAAGTGTATTGCAAATTATTATTCCATAGGGCAAATGTATTCTTTGATACTTTCTGTGGGGTCACTAGCAGTTGAAAGATCTGTGCTGCAAAATTACATGTCAAGGTCAACAGCTGCTTTACCCCAGATGCAGCATACTCCTGAAACCATTTAAAACATGGTTATCCTCTAGAAACTGGGATTATTTTAGGGATTGTGTCCTGTCCCTACAGGATATTTAGAGTCTACTAGAGAAATAAATGATTTAGTAGAATATCCACTTTTAGGAACCTCAGTAAAATCTTGTAAAAAGAACCAGAAGGTGACTGCATGAATGGAATTTGGCACCAAATTCAGTGTCCCAGTGGAGGACATTAGGACAGAACTTTTTTCCTGTGGATTTAGAGGAACACTGCTACTGGGAAGAAGTGGATAATAAATGCTTAGGGGATAAATTATCGGGATGAATAAGAATAGTTTATTTCCATAAGCTACTTAGTCTCTGTGCATTTTTCTTTACCATTTCTCTTACTTCTTCTCCCAAGAACCATGAGCATTGTGAGACTTTAGAAAATTACTTTTAGCTTTATTCAATACCTCATATTTTCTTTGCAAAATGTTAATATACAGTAAATTTAAATATTGAGTTTGAGGATTATTGGTCATGGGACAAGAGAGATTATTTGATTCTGCCAGTGGAGACTCAAAGGAGAGGCCCACAAAGTGGTCCGAAGAAGGGCAAGAATCTCTCTCCAATAGGAAATTGATAGGGAAGCCAGAATACACAAGGCCAGAAAACCTGATTGAACTATTGAATTGTATGATATGTAAATTATATACCAAACAACTGTTGGGGGGGGAAAGAATGGAGAGAATGCCAAAGCTCTGACTTCCAACAGAAGACCAGAAAGAGTATTGAGGAGGTCAGGAACAGATGTCTGGCACAGATCATTAACATTGTATTTACATTAGAGATTTAAAGGTCAAGGTGGTATTTTTAGGAACTGAAGGAAATCAGTACATCGATTGGAACTTCAAGGTGACCCCCACCCCTTTGTTGTGTCATTTAACCAAACACTTATTGAGCATCCACTCTGAGACAGGCACTGAGATGAGACGTAGGACATAAAGAAATTTATTAAACAATGTCCTATTGAACCACAGGCTCATACTACAATGGAGACAACTGAGAAGATTCACAATCATGAATGCATTCAGTACTATGATATAGGGATTACAAGCTGAAGGAGAGCAAAGAAGGGACACGCAAAATTTCATGTAGGTGTGAGTTGTTATTCATGTGTAAACAAAGACAAAAAGTCTCCTAGAAAGAGGTGTCTTCTTATTTTATTTAAAAGATTAGGAGAATCTGCCAAATGGATGGGAGTGGGGGTGAGAAGTAAACACTTGAGTCAGGAGTGAAAACATCCCCTACTGCTCAGCAGTGAAGTGCTTGACTGCTGAGATGTAGTTAATCAATATGGCCCTTCTAGCTATAATCCTTCATATGATGTATTATAAACTCTGCCATCTACACCTAAGACTGGAATCCCATTGGTGGTGGGAGTTCTTTGCTTTGCTATTGAACAGGATTAAGGTAGTGTTAAGGCTCACCTTAGTAGAGCAGAGAGTGGGAACCAAGCCACCACCCTTTGTTTCCTTGGGGGTATGGTCAGCTGAAAGACGAAAAGCACACCTCCATCAAAGCCATGCATCTGTGTACAAGAGCCATGTCAGAAACCCAGAGAAGGCCCAGGACCATCAGTAAAAGAACCACCAATGGAGTGCATTCACGATGGCTGTTTGAAGTGGGAGAGACCATGGGCACCAGGGGTTATGGCGCAGCGACCCTTGGACAGTGTGAAAGATCAAGCTGAGACAAGAGGCTGAGGCAAGGAGAGAGTGAGACCCAGCAGAGGAACAACTTGGAAACTGTGAGGCTATGAGGCATAGCAGTAGGTGGATTTCTAGCTTACAGAGGCAGAGGCCAAAGGACCACATGGCAGAGAGGCTGAGGACTTGGGAGAAACCTGGCCACTGGCTGAGAAGAGGTCTCGTTGTATATGAATGGCTATATCCTTATTGTTAACTGATCCTGACTTGTGGTAACCTGTTAAATTCCCTAATTAATCGTTTTAATCATGAATAGTGTCTATGAGTTCAGCACACTACCATTGCAATGAATAATCGAATCCAGCATAGAAGTAGCGTGCCATGGGAGGAACAGTTGGAGTCAGAATAGATAAAGAGAGATGGAGGTTGGAGGCAATGTGGAAGCCAGAGGAGATTCAATATGGCCCTCTACCATGCTGTCTTATGAAACAGCTAACTGGAAGGTTTCCAGTTTTCACCTACTTAGCAGCTCTGCAAGAAAAGAAGAACACACAAAGCCTGGACATCTGTTCTTATAAAGATCACAGCCCAGAGAACCAAAGAGGCCATTCTACAGCCTCATAAGGGGCTGCTAGGAGTAAAAATGACTCCACCGCATATAACCATAAAAATAATGCAGTAATGGAAGGGAGCATTGCTTCTTGGAAGAGGCATATCTAAGTCAGATTGCCTAGAAGTGGGCAGGAAGTGAAGTGACAGGAGATAATCCTAGAATGATAAGCAAAGGCCAGAACCTGAAGAGCCATTATAGGCCAAAGGAAAGAGTCTGGATGTGACCTTGTGTGTTAGTCAGGGTACAGTAGAGAAACAAATCCACAGAAATTCATGTATAAGAGAGAGTTTTATATAAAGCTTAAGTGCACATCAAGAAAACATCCCAACCCAGTGCTGCTCAAACCCACAAGTCCAACATTAACCCATATGTCTGACACCAAGCCACAAAGTCCTCCTCCATCTCACAAAACACACGCAATGATGCCGACTGCAGGAGGAAAGCCGAATCAGTGAACGTGTAAGCATCTCAGCACTGCCAGGGGTCTCCACACGGCTGTTCCAGCACCCAAGGCTGCATCCATCAGGGTAGGTCCATGCGGCATGCGGCTTGTCCTCGGGGATGTCTTGCAGGAAGTGAGCGTTGCAAGCTGAAGCAGGGAACTGGCTAAGGCAGCTGCACCTTGGTCTGACCATCACAAAGCAAGAGACCCTAGAACTCGAAAGGTGAGGCTCACCGAGCCATTTATCCCTCCACCCTTCAATTAACCCCATCTGTTTATCGGCCAGGTTGGCACAATAAACTAACTAACTCACCTTGGAAACAGCAGGAATCCACTGAGTGATATTGTGATAATTACACTTCTGTGTTAACTTGACTAGGCCTGGATTCTAAGTGCTTTGGCCTTGAAACTTAGTGATCTCTCATGATGAGGGCTCCTGGAGGCATATAGCTTGCTTCCAATGCAAGTGTATTCTGGTGAAAAGTTTGTTTGCTTTTTGCTGGGACTGGACCTTGCATCTGACTTGTCTGCAACCAGTTCTTTGGACTTGAGCCAATGGTCAGCCTTGTTTCCTGACAACCCTGGGAGTCATTAGCAGCCTACCATCATATTTGACAACCTTGGGTTCATTCACCCCTGTAGCCACAAGCCTAAGATGACCAGATTTTAACATTGGTAAAGCGGGACAGCACTGACGGGGGGTGGGAGAGTGGGGGGCTTCTTGATTAAAAATTTGTTCTATATGGAGCAACAAAAATTTTCATAGAACGCAAAAATAGTATTGTAAAATATTTTTTAATTTCAACATAAGTACAGTTTACAGATATAATACATTAAAATTAAGTATAGTATTATTTTATTCTTTGGCATATTTCTCATTTAAGTGAATTTTTTAGTAGATTTCTGTCATTTAAAAGGTCATGAAAATTTTCACAAGGATTTGTTAAATTATATTTCACACACAAAATGGTTTTCAAAGTCTCAACAGTTAATTATGAATTTTCTGATGTCCACACTTTATTTACTGTAGAAAAAATGCGTTCAGTCGCAGCATTAGTTCCTGGTAAGCACAGCGCATATTCCACGGTTTTTAGTGCATTATTGTATGGAACATGGTTTGTTTCAAAATGATGAAATATTTCTAACCATTTGTTCTCTATTGTGATTTTTGCTGATGCCCAAGATTTAACCTTTCCTTATCAATATATATTTTTTAATAATGATACCTCATTAAAAAGAAATATTACTATATGGGAAATTTTGAGTAATAGGATCAAATGATTTTTGCACATCATTCCAGTACTGTCTGCTAAATTCAAGAAAATTTATGTATTTATGAAATAAATAAATAAATAATTTACCTAAATTATCTGAATAGCTGATTTGCTGACATCACTTGTTTAACTAGCACGTAGTACGCTGTGTATCGTCTGAGAGACTGTTACAAAATGTTTTCGTCGTTGCCAATGCCAAAAAATGCCATTGTTCATTAAGTCCAAACAATGGTGGTCGAATTCTAACAACTGATCAACAATGCAAACTTTGATAAGCAATTCTCGATAATCAGTTCTCAACAATTATTTGTTATGATTAAAGTTTAACATTATAAAATTAACAAAAATAATATAAAATTCATATCCTGGTGAAATAGCCACATGGCAGCCGAAAACCGTAAAGTCCCTTCCCGTTCTCCTGCTATTCTCTAGGTTGTCATGCATTCTTTCCAAAAATGGGGGCTTTTTTAAAACGCCACGGGATGCCAGACAAATTGTTAAAAATCGGGACTGTCCTACCAAAAGCGGGATGTCTGGTCACCTTACGCCTGACCTGCCAACCTTGGAGTCATTGGCCTCTGCAGTCAGAAGCTTGTCATTTGCCCTTCCATCTTGGATTCATCAACCCCTACAGCTACATAAATCAAGAGAATCTTCTAGCCTCACATCTGACACACAGACTTGGAGCTTGCCCACTTAAACTATTGTGTGAGCCATTTCTTGATATAAGCCTCTGTATATATGTATCTATAAGCTTCTCTGCCTTTGCTTCTCTAGAGAACCCAGCCTAAGACACATGCTAAGTAAGAGAGTGACATAATCAAATTTGCATTTTAGAAAAAAAATTAAGCTGGCAGCTGTGATAAGTACTATAATAGAAATAGGTGGGGGAGTTCAAGGAGTAAGGGGAGTCAGACAGAGGGGTGCACATGACTCAGATCATAACCGACAAGTTCAATAATCCATAAAACTGGCACAGAATGCAGTTGTTTTTCAAGCTTCTTTCCCCATCCCAGAATATTGAGTGTGCTTTTGTTTGCCAGAGTTCAGAACAGAGTGACTGCAGCCATGCATGCAAACCTAACAGCAATTTGAGGATGGCGCCAGCCCTGGAAGCGTTTCCTTCTTCTGTACCTAGAGTCTTCACGAGTTAAAACCGACTAGATGGCATCTAACAACAGTAGTAACAGCATATTTGTCAGGATAACATGCGTAAAAGACAGTGATTTAGGAGCTGACACCAAGAGCTCAAGTGGAGAGAAAATGCTTTGAAAACAATGATGGCAACATATGTACAAGTGTACTTGAGACAATGAATAGATGGATGGATTGTGATAAGAGTTGTACGAGCCTCCAATAAAATGATTAGAAAGAAAAGTGATTTCAGCCAAATCCATTGATTCCAGCGATATAATCTGATTAGGGGGCTACCAAGAGGTGGCGTTATTTTCCAAGCCCTCTAAAGGTGGCATCACGGAGAAGACATCATCAGCCTACAACATGGTCCTCATGGGTTTGTTAGAGGGAGAATCCTGAGTCTCAGATCACCAGCAGTCGCATTAAGAGAGATACAGGATTGGATGTTTCCCTTGGAGCACTTTCTACATAATGTGCATGTCTGAGAACTGCCTCTTCTCATTCATTGAAAAGAACACAAAAGTCAAACAACTATTTAGTTTCTCTTACATCAGTTTCAGCTTATACCTACTTTTGTGCCACCTCCAGCTCTAGCAATATTGTTCAATGATAAGTTTAGGTCCTACTTTTCCAGTTTCTCTTAGGTTCAAGTCCAACCCTTCATCATGCTCACACTTTCCTTTCAGTGATCATGATCTGTTTTGAATTGTAGCCTGGCGTTTGCTACAACTGTGAAGTTGAAACACTTTGGGCATCTTCACATTGTGAACTAAGCAGGATGGCTTGAAAGGAAAGGTCTCTTGATAATTGCATTTTTTTAAAAATTGCCTAATGCTAACTGACCAAAACTGTATTCCGCTGAGAGGCAGGGAATGAATTTTATTAAAATCCATAAGTAAAACATATATAAATTTGCAATTGCAAAATCTTATCTCTTCTCATAGCATCTTTATATTTGAGTCTAGGGAGCCCTGGTGGTGTAGTGTAGAATGATTCACATGGTTGGCCATTCAAAACCACAAGCAGCTCCACAGGAGAAAGAATGGGCTCTCTAATCCCTTAATAGTTACCGCCTCAGAAACCCACAGGCGGGGTCACTCTGAGTCAGCATTGACATGATTGCAGTGATTTCAGTTTGGTCTATTTGAGGCTAATTTTACTTCATTATTTTTACAAAAATAATATGCCCACTCAAATAACTAAACACACTGCCATGTAGTCAATTCCATTTCATGGGCTGCTAACCTCAAAGTCAGTGGTTTGAAACCACTAGCAACTCTGTTGGAGACAGATGAAGCTTTCTACTTCCATAAAGACTTACAGTCTCAGAAACCCACAAGAATAGTTCTGTTTTGTCCTATAGGATCTCTATGAGATGTAAATAACAGACACACATGTTTACCAGGTGAAATAAGAAATTAAGTTCAAAAGTTCTGGAATAGCATGCCCCTGCATAGATCAGACATATCTTGTTTCTTTCCAGACGTGAATTTCAGCTTAATTCACTAATCCAAAAAGAATGCTTTTTATCCTATTTGCGCACTAAAAGAATAAGCTATAGTCAAGAAGTCATGGACAGAGTTTGGTAGTACTACAGTAATTAGGAAATGAAATAAAATAATCCAGAAACGATCCATTTGCTGTGGGGCAGTTTGTGGCCAGACTAGAGCGCAATAGAGTTCCTTGTAGTCCTTCTGTGCTCAGGTACAGTGTGCTGGAGATTGGTGCAGGACTTGGAGGTTTCTCTAGGACTGCTACAGCTTGAGCATTGGCTGGTTCTGTTAATGGGTAGGGCCCATTGCCCTTGTCCACCAGGTCCTGTGAGGCTGGTTCCAAATGAAGCTGGGCACCAAGGCAGTCCAGGTATGTCTGTATACGGGCCTGCGCTCCAGGCAGGTAGCCAGACCTATTTCATTCCAATGAGGGACAGGCAACCCCTCTATATCCATGACTCTCACATCTACCCTGTGGTATTTGTGTGTGGGCAGGAGATTCAAATGACCCCAGTCATATTGCAGGGCAGAATGCACACAGCTGTGTCATGCCGCCCTTGATGGCATGAGTAGCCTCTCCAGCACAGGGTGCACAGATATGCACACCTACTTGGCTAGGGACCAGCTGCCCTGGCAAGGAATGTTTCTGGAGTGAAAAACATGATTTCTTCCTGCAATGGAGAAAAGAGTTTTCTGAGTAGGTGAGGAATCCTACCATGAGAGGGGCTGCTTCAGAAACTGCAGAGTAGACAGATGAGGGTTTGTTGCTAGGAACCAAATTTCTACATCAACAGACTGGGGGGGGGGGATGAAATTGAAGTCATCAGCATGTAATAAAATTCTGGTGTATCTTACTTATGATAATAATGTATGTGTGGGGGGGGTTTACAGTATGCAAAAAAAATAATGCATGCCTTATTTGTTTTAAAAAATGGCCAATCGTGGCTGAATAATCTTCCTATTTTTATTTTGCTAGCTTATCTCTTGTTTTTGTCACTTTCTATAACTGTCAACAATTCACTTGGAGAAATGTGAGAACCTACATGGGGCTTCAAAAAGTTCATGGGGCAATATTTAGCAATGCAATAAATTCTGATTACCAAGGGGAAATTGGACTTGTATTATATAACTAGTAAAGAAGAACATATATTGAATCCAAGAGATTCCTCAGATCAACTTTAGTACTGACATTCCCTGTGCTTAATGTCAATGATAAGCAGGCCCATTATGACATGTCTACTCATGGCCCAGATCCTTTAGGAATTAAGGCTTTGGCCACTACACAAAGTAATGAACCATGGGCAGTTGAGATGCTTACTGAGGGCAAAATGAATACAGAATGGGTAATGGAAGAAGTTTATTCAAAATACCACCGATAGCTATGTGATCAGATTCAGAAATGAGAACAAAAATTGTTATGAGTATTTCCTCTTTGTATGTGTGCATCAAATATTTTTATTTATTTATAAAATATAAAATACAAATAGGGTTAGCATAGACTCTGCATCAATCCATCTCCAAACAGTCTTCCTCTTTTGAAGACTTTCTAATTTCCCTCTTGTTTACATGTCCAAAATATGTGAGATGAAGTCTATTCATCATCACTTCTAAGGAGCATTTGTTTGAATCATGTGTTTGGGAAGTGTATATGGTTTAAGGAGATAGATACCCCATACAGGTGCCAACTTGAAAAGGGGTGAACTGTTATGGTTATGTTTGATGTCAACTTGGCTGGGTAGGGATTCTCAACTCTTTGGCAGTTGTAACCTGGTAATCCTCCAGGATGTGACCAAACACTGTGGTCAACTCCACGATGGGGTTTTCTGTGGGCAGAAAAGCAGTAGTAAGAGGACCAGGGAGGAGTGTAGCCTACTTACTCAGGTCACAGCTCTGATGCAATTGAATGACAGTTTCCTCAGGGATGTAGCCTACATCTATTTATGTTGACTCTATTGGAAGATTTTTCCCTTCTTGCTTATCTGTATCTTGCATCAGTCACAACGACCTCCAGGTCTTTGGACTTGAGCCAATAGACTGTCATATTTCCTGCCGAACCTGGGAACTATCAATAGCCTGCCAATTGCCCTGCCAGCCTTGGATTCATTCAACTCTACAGCTGTGAGCCTGTCTTGCTGACTTTGGATTCATTTATGCATACTTCTACCAGCTTGTGTTCTTCCTGCTTCCTGGTTTGTCAGCCCTGGCAGCTATGTGAGTCAGGAAAATCCCCCAGATTAACATCTGACTCATGAACTTGAACAAGACTGAAATTTCCCACTTCTACAACTTGACAAAAAATTATTTCCTTTCATCTATCTATAGAAAGATAGCTAGATAGAATTTGATCATTTTATATCTATATATAATGAAAGATATATCAAAATATCAATGATTTTCATTAGTTTTGCTTCTTTGGAGAACCCAGAGGAGCACAGATTCCAAACTCCACACCCATTGCCATCAGTCAATTGCAACTCATAATGATTCTATAGGACAGAGAACAATGGCCTCATTGGATTTCCAAGACTCTGATCTACTTTAATAAAAAAACTAATTATTGTGAATTAGGTGTAGGTTTACTGAGAAGATCATCTGTTTTACCTTCAATAATTCATATGCATTTTTTCCCAATTTATCTATTGCAGTATCCTCAGTGTACCCCCACTTATCTTACTTATTTCTTGTGTTTCATTATTCCTTCTTTCCTAACCATCTAAACTTCATCCTTCAATAAATGCTGCCCTTTGGATTTTAAATATATATGCGATTATTTTAACACAGGAATAAGTCTTTACGGAAGCTATCATATCTTTCTCCTGGGGAAAAATTGGTGACTCTAATTACCAGAAATATGGGTATCCCACTGCCACTGAGTCCATCCAACTCATAGCAACTGAGTCAAACTACCCCATAGGGCTTCCAAGGTTCTAAATCTTCATGGTTTGAACCAGTAATTTTAGGATTAGCAGCCTCTCTTTAACCATTGTGGCACCAGGGCACTTTTATAGGATACCAGATAGGACTTTTTTTTTTTGTCTTTCTGGGCACTGTGTCCTACCAAATCAAAACTCACTGCCATTGAGTCAATTCTGACTCACTCAACCCTATAGGACTTGGTATTTAATACTCTCAAGCAGAAGGAAACTATAGAGACTGGCTGAAAAGCCCAGAATATGCATCTGGAACTTCTCGAAAGCAGTCGAAATTTCAACCTTTAGCAACATGTCGACACAGATACTGCCATTCCTTCTGTTGAAAACACTATTTATTTTAATAAATCATTTTATTTGGGAGTTCTTACAGTTTTATAACAATCCATGCATCCATTGTATCAGGCACATTTGCACATATGTTGCTATCATCGTTTTCAAAACATTGTCGTTCTACTGAGCCCTTGGTATCAACTCCTCTCTCCTTCCCTCTTAGTTTGCTCACTTATGGTCTGAGCAGACCCATCCCTCTCCCAGGGCTGTATCTTCAGTGCTGTCCTCTGTAGTGCAATCTTCTGGGGGAGGGGTCCATGTAGCTGGGATTGGGGCCAGCCGGCAGACCTCTCTGCTAGTTGGATGCTTCATGCTGGTATGCCGCCTTCAAGGCTTGTCAACGCTATTCAAATGTTGCCATTATTCAGTGTATTCAGGTCTCTGCTCAGATAGCATTCCCTTTCAGAGGCCCTCCTTGACTACCTTATCTAAAATAATCACTGTCTTCTCCCTTACCTTGATTTACTCTTCACAACCCTTCGATTTGGCCTCACTCTACTAAAATCTAAGCTGCTCTGCTCACAGCTGTATCATTGTAGTTGTCAGGTGCTATTGAGTCAACAGGTTCTGACCCAGAGCGATCCTATGCACAACTTTATAAAAAAACCGCCCAAGCCTGTGTCATCCTTACAAATGTTCCTAGTCCTGTACCCATGGTTGCAGCCACTGTGTTAATCCATCTTGTTGAGGACCCTCCTCGTTTTCACTGTCCTTCCACTTCACCAAACATGATGTCCTTCTTCAGCCCCTGGAGAAGGGGCTAATGGCCATTATTTTTCATGTGACCCAGCTTCTCGGATAATTTTCTCAGCATACATATTGAATAAAGATGGTGAGAGGATACAACCCTGATGCACACCTTTCTTGATTTTTAAACAATGCATTATTCTCTTGTTCTGTTCGCACAATTGTCTCTTGATCCATGTGACGTGCTCTTAGAGCACAATGCGGTGTTCTGGAATTCCCATTCTTCTCAAGGTTATTCACAGTTTATTAGGGTTGCACTCAGAATACCTTTGCATAGTCAATATTACACAAATAAATATCTACTGATATTCTTTGCTTTGAAAAATGTTATTCTCTAATTTGACTAATCTACTGGTTCACCTTTCTTTGAAATGGGTACTAATATGGACCTCTTCCAGCCATTTGGTCAAGTAGTTTATTGAAAGGTTTCAATCAATATGCCACGGATTCCAGAAGCTTTATTTTTTCCTAACACTTTCAGCGCAGCCTCATCCTCTTCCTTCAGTACAATTGGTTCTTGCCCATATGCTGCTTCCTGAAATGGTGGACTGTCACCTCTTCATTCTTGTTACAATGACTCTGTATTCTTTCCATCTTCTTTTGATGCTTCCTGCATCACTCAATATCCTGCCCACAGAATCTTTAGATTACAACTCGAAGCTTGAATAGTCTTTCATTTTAAGATATGCTAAGCATGTTCTTCCATTTTGGTTTTCTAATTCTAAGTCTTTCTACATCCCACTGTAATATTTTACTTGGTCTTTTTTAGTTGCCCTTTGAAATTTTCTATTGAGTTCTTTGGCTTCATTTCTTCCATTTTCCTTACCTACACTACAATTAAGAGCATGCTTCAGTGTTTCTTCTGACATTCACTTTGATCTTTTCTTTCTTTCCTGTCTATTTAATGATCTTTTTTCCCCTTCATGAATGATGTTCTTGATGTCCTCCCACAGCTCATCAGATCTTCTGTCAATAGTGTTCAATGCAGCAAATCTGTTCTTGAGACATTTCTGAAATGTAGGTGAAATTGCCTCAAGGTGGTATTTTGGCTTTTGTGGACTTGTTTTGATTTTCTTCAGCCTCAACTGAACGTACATATCAGCAATTGGTGGTCTTTTCCACAATCAGCCAGTGGTCTAGTTTAAACTGTTTATACTGAACTTCTCCCTCGTCTCTTCCCACACATGTAGTCAATGTTATTTATGTGTATTCCATCTGGAGAAGTCCATGTGTACAGTCACCATTTGTATTGTTGACGAAGGTATTTGTTGGGAACAAATCCTTGGTCTTACAACATTCTATCATGAGCTCTCCAGCTTCATTTTTTTCACCAAGGTCATAAGTTTCGTCTAGTGTTCCTGTCTCTTTGTTTATAACGTTTGCATTCCAATCACCAATACTCATAAATACATCTTGACTTCATGTTTGATCAATTTCTGACTGAAGAGTTTGGTAGAATTATTCAACTTCTTCCTCACTAGCTTTAGTGGTAGGTGCATAAATTTGAATAATAGCTGCAATGATAGGATTTCCATAAATTCAGATAAGTATTCTCTTATCAGACCGCATCATACTTCTACATGACCTTGAAATAGCCTTTTTAATAATGAAGGCAATGCCTTTTCTCTTGCTTGTGGTGTTCCCACCATTATAGACCACATGTTTTTCTAATTCAAATTGGCCAACATCAGTCCATTTCAGCTCACTAACACCTAGGCTATCAATACTTATGCATTCCATTTCAGTTTTGCCAACTACCAATTTTCCTGGATTCATAATTTGTACATTCCGAGTTTTGATTATTAGTAGATTTTTGTATCTGCTTCTTTTCACCTTGAGTTGTACCCCATCAGAAAATGAAGATCCAGAATCCTCCACTCCCAGAGGGTTTACTCCACTCATGTTACCATGATCGGCCCGACTGTGAGTCGCGTTTCTAGTGCTTTCTGACCCAAGGGTCCCATCAGCTGACACTGTCTCCATTCCTCCTTCCATTCCTTAGGCCTTCAGTATCTGACAGTGTATTTGACAGTGCAGTGTTTTGATGCTATGCATAAGGTTTTCTGGGGTTACTGTCTCTGAAGTTGGTAGCAATTCCTGCTTCGTAGTCTGTTCTTAGTCAAGAAGCTCTCCTGAAACCTGTTCACTTTGAGTAATCCTGTTGGCATTTGAAACACCAGTGACATACCTTCCAGCATCCCAGCAACACACACACCACCATAGTAAGACAAACTGACAGACAAGTGGTGGACTGTATCCTGAGTCTGCCACGGGTGATCAATAAATACTTGCTGAAAGAAACATGTTCGTGATAAGATTTGAGGTCTCCCCAAAGAAGGAGACACTTCTTATATCGAGAAGCTGAGAGATCAAAAACAGACCTGGAGCCAATCTAAGAAACATCAGTTTATTTGCACTGGGAGGGGTGGGGTTGAAGGGACACTTACAGAGCCGAATGAGCAATACTGCCTCCGGTGGTTTTCAGCTGTACAGGAAAGGATCTGCTATCTATTGGGATCATTATAAGGGTTCCGTTTATACCCATTAAACTACTATGACTGAGGTGGGCTACGGAAGTGATTAGCACCATGATTAGGTACTCAAAACTTTATTAGGTTGTTGCTGTTGTGTGCACTGGACTGTGTCTTTCTGGTAAGGATTGAGTAAGGAAGATGAGGCATTCACAACGCCTCTGGCTATGCAGGTACTCTGCCTACCTGTGTGTGGTTGAGGTGGTGGTAGAGTGTTCTCCAAGTGGGTTCAAGCACACACGGGGGATGCCTGTGCAGCTGACGTGTAATGATTTTGTAGCAGCCAGTTTGGAGCTTTGCCTAGTGTCCCTACAGATAACAAGACCTGCTGATTAAAAAAAAAAAGTGCAGACTTGTCTCAGTGAGACTAGGGCTTGTCTCTTAATGTGGTATAAGAGTATGACTATCTTATTATAGCACTAATATATTACACTCAGACACATAAAACTGTTTCATAAAAGCGACTAAAGCAATCAGTCAGCAAGAATGAGCAAATAAGTAACTGATTATCTGGTTACATTGACTTGCTTTCTAGCTGTAGTTTCTCTTTGCCACCTGGGCCATGCCTCCCGGACCACTGAATTCAAATAGTCTTAAGCACGAAGGGCCTTTCTCCATTTTATCTTTATGATAGAAGCAGGACCTTCTACTTTTCTATGCGTTGGCGTCTGTCAAGCTAGTCTCCTTTCATACTGAAAGAGATCAGTCCTTCATGTGAGAGGGGATTATCCTCTTTGCAGCCCCCATAAGCTGGCTTTGAGAAGTGTCACCATTTCAACATCCCTCTAGCAAGCTGCAGGGTTTCCAAACAGGCCAATATTTTAATTCGGCACTTCTATCTATCCAATCATTTGCACATATGGCTATTTCAGTGGCTTGAACTTTCACGGGCTTTCTGCAATGAAATGTCTAAATATCACATTCTTAATGTAGGATCAGAGAAGAAAGGGAAGTTAAGCTATCAAAGCAGTACATAGCTTTATGTTTTAATATTTCTTCTTCCATCATAGAGTAATTCCTCAAACATGACAAGTTTAATTTCGTTTCTCAACTGGAACGTAGAGTCAATCAATAAGCAAGTGAATATCGAGGTTCAGACAGACTAGGCTGAATGCCAGTGTGAGCCCTTCAGTTTAATATAATCCAACGAACATTGAATGAGCTTTTGCTCCGAGCCAGGCACAGTGTTAGATAAAGAGATAAAAAGAGCAAACACAGCCTCTGCCCTCATGGAGATTATAGCTCGTAATGGGAAAATCAATATTTAACATGTAATTGAAAGTATGACGAGTCATTCAAAGAAGAAATGCAGGGAACTATGGCTGTAAAAAGCCAATGAGGGAGAATGAAATGCTTTCCTAAGGATTTATTTTTTAAGCTGGGACTTGTGAGATAAGTAGATTTTCACTATGGCCAAACTGAAATGGTAACTAATTTTCACATTAAATAACCTCAACTTCTCTGATTCTAGCATGTATGCCAGTATGTAGTTATGCCTAAATTATGCTTCTTAGGTCTATAACAAAAACCTGGATATCAAGAGGACATTATACCTGGAACGAATAAAATATATATTGATTGCCTATACTATGTGTCACATTGTCCCAGGTCTCAGCTAGTGACTAATAAAGCACACAAGTTATCTGTGCTAGAGGAGCTTATTTTCTTTTAAAAACTCAGCTGCTAAGAAATTGTGAAAAGGTAATATGATGAGATAGAAGACATCTGGGGGAGTAGGTGAGTAATATACAAGCTGAGACATGATGCAAGAGAAGTATCCAGTCACATGAGGATTAAGGTTAGAATATCGCATGATAAGTAGCAGCAAAGGTAAGAGACCTGAGGTGTTAAAAGTTGCCAAGCTGGAGGGACAGATAGGCCTCTGTGGCTGGGCATAGTGGACTATGAAAGAACGTGGTTTGGGAGGACAGAGATAGGGGTCAGTTTATGTGATTTTAGAGAAGGCTTTTGGATTTTACTCTAAGTGTAATGGGAAATATTTAGAACGTCACTGTTCAACTTGACAGTCGCTAATACTGAGGGAGCACTTAAAATGTGACTAGTTCAATGTGAGATGTACTGAGGGTAAAATATACTCTGGATTTCTAACATATAATATGATAGAAGGAGCCCTATGGCACTACATTATACACAGAGAAGTTGTTGAATTGGTGAAAGTTCTGTTGTATATATTTTTGCCAAAGTTGGAGGGTGGATTACATGGATAACAATAAGTACAAGGGGAAAATGTTCTAAAATTGATTGTGGTAAAGATTGTACAACTCTTCTTGATATGATGGAAGGATAGAATTGTATGATATGTGGATGAAGTGCCAATAAAGCTGGGTTTTTTTTAAAGAGCCCCAATGGCACAATAGATGAGACATTGGCCTGCTAACTGTTCAGATTCGCCAACCACTGAGCCAGGAAAAAATGAGGTTATGGGTTTTAGTAAAGATTTAGTCCTGGAAACCCTATAGAGAGTCATTATGAGTCAGAATCTACTTGATAGCAGTGGATTTGAGTTTAGTGTGAAAAGAGGAGTAATGATTTATAAGTTATCAAGGGTTCATGAGTGGGGGGAAGGGGAGAAATTAACTGTTACCAAGGGCTCAAGTAGAAAGAAAATGTTTTGAAAATGATGATGGCAACATATGTACAAATGTGCTTGACCCAATGGATGCATGTATGGATTGTGATAAGAGCTGTAAGTGCCCCCAATAAAATGATTTTTTTAAAGGAGAATATAAAATAGATCCTTAAAGATTTTATATAGACGAATATGGAAGTTATAATATGAAGGATTTGGAGCTAAAAAAGTAAAATTTTAAATTAATTTTACTTATTCAGTTTACATTTGAGAAATATGGCTACTAAGATAAGGTCATTCAAATCTACATATATTGCCCAACTGCTCGAGCTACTATTATATTTCTGTTGGGCATTACTGTCAAAGGAAGTTTCAAGCAAAGGGGTGGCATTATATTAATGGTTTTAGTTTAGTTTTGGTTTATTGAAGATTGCTGTGGCTATTGAATGGAGAAAGGGTTGGAAGAAGGTGAAAGTTGGAACAAGGAATTAATTACAGTAGTTGGGAAAAAATTACTGGGCTGAACTAGGGCAATAACCTTCGCAGGTACAATTTTAGAACATTTTTCGTAGGTAGAGTTGATTTTATTTCTTATAGCTTGGATCTAAGCAGATGAGGGGGAAGGGATTCCAAAAGTAGAACCTAGCCATTTTTAGCTAGAGCAGTTGGGTGTGAGAGGTATACCATTTAGTGAAATGGGAAAGAACGTAAAGGTGAAAGTTTCTGGTTGGGACTAGAAATCAAAAGCTTAGTTTTGGAGCTACTGAATTTAAGGTGCTTAATTAGCTACTTCAGTTCTCATGGAAACACCAGGCAAGAAATCAAAAGTAGAGTTAAAGTTGAGCGCAAAAAAAAAAAAATCCATATCCTTCATGATATGGATGGACTCACAATGGGCTCAAAAATGCCAATTGCATGGCACAGGAGTGGGCAGTGTTCTTGGTTCTGTTGTACACAAGATAACTATGGGTCAGAACGGACTTGACAGAATCGAGCAACATGAAGGTTACTGAGCTAAGCAGGGATGGGAACATTAGCTCAGCCGGTGGCAGTCTATCCAGACCTGAAGGTGAGAAGGACAAAGTCCTAGGGACTACATAAGGGAGCTGAGCCCTAAAGGGAAATCCAGTAAAGACGATAAGAGAAAGGGCCTCTGGTAAATCACAGCAGAGTCTGAACAAAATGCCAAGTGTAGAACGTGTTGCTGAAAGGCAGGCATATTCAGCTGTGGAAGCGAAGACAGCGATTAATGTCTTTAGTAACAAAGAACTCATTGGTGACCTTGACAGTTGCAGCCTTGGTGAAGATGCCCCAGGGAAGTGAGTTGAGGGGGGAAAGGGAGTGAGGAGATGGAGCCAGGGAGAATGGTCATTCTTTCAGGATTTGTTCGGGGTGTGTGTGGGG
>NW_022111327.1:1058673-1075367 GCF_000313985.2 Echinops telfairi
GTAGCTGGCGAAGGATCTGGTAGTAAAGGGTGACATTCTGCTGCCTTTTCACTTTTGTCTGTAAAGGTTTGTTTTACTGTTGTTCAGAATATGCATAGCAAAACATCCATCCATCAACTATTTCTATACGTATAATTCAGGGATATTAGTTACATTCGTCAAGTTCTGCAACCTTCCTCACCCTCCTTTCCAGAGTTGTTCCTCCCCCATCAACATCAACTCTGTGCCCCCTAAAGTTCCTAGCTAATCTTTAAGTTGCTGTTATCAGTTTGATCCCATATAGTTAATTCTTAAAAATGCATAATGCTCAAGATAGATATTTTTTAATTAGTTAGACTAACTATTGTTTGGTTCCAAACTTCAGGGGATTTGGGGGGTGGGGAATTACCTTTTAAAAATTATATCAGGGCAGTAGAAGCATCCAGCCCAATGGCTCCAGAGAGTCTTAAGTCCATAGGAATTTGAAATCTGTTCTGCATTTCCCTCCTATAAATTAGAATTCTTCGATTGAATCTTTGAGCAAAATACTCAGTAATTATAAGCAGGAACTATCTAGTTCTTCTAGTCTCATGGCAAAGAAGGCAGCTGTTCATGGAGGCAGTTAGCTACATTTCCAAATTCTCCTTTTTCTGACTCTTTTTTTTTTTGTTCTAGATGAATAGACACTAATTATTGTGCCCTGGATGACCACTTGCAAGCTTTTAAGACCACATGAAGTATGCAATGACCTAAGAGAGAGAACAGAAGCCATAAATACATTATTAAGCCAATTAACTGGGCCCATAAAACCATGCCCTTAACCTCTAAACCAAGTGTGTTACTCTGGGTTGACTAGAGAAACAAATCCAGGGACACTCGTGTGTGTGTGGAGAGAGAGAGAGCTTTATATCAAAGAGTAAATGTATATTAAGAAAACATCCCAGCCCCATCCAGATCAAGTCCATAAGTCCTATATTAGCTCATATGTCCAATACCAGTCTATAAATTCCTCTTCAGACTCACACAACACATGCAATGATGCCAAATGCACGAAGATCACAGGCTATTGGATGAAAAGTCTTGTGGGCAGTGGTGGTGGAAGCATCTCAGCGCTGGCATGGCTCTTGACGTGGCTCTTCCAGCGCCATGGCTCTGGCTGCCAATGGCATAGCTTCATGTGGTTTGTCAACAGGAATGTGAAACAGAGAGAGAGTGTGTGTGTGTTTCCCGCTTCCAGGGAGGAAAACTCCCAGAATCCTCAGGAGAAGGCCATGCCCACACAGAGGTATCTTTGGCAATGACCAGATTGACAAGCTAGACTCCACCCCTTCACTCGAGTTGACAGGAAATTATGTAGCTGCCACACCAAGCAAACAAATTCTATGGGGCTTGGGGTTGTATGTCAACAGCCTCAGCAGGTGGGAGAGACACTCTCTCACTGCTATAAAGTAAGTGCTGAGTCATAGAGACCCCTGTGCGCTCCTGAGACTGTTGCTGTTTATGGGAGTAGAAGGCCCAGTCTTTCTCCCACAGAGCTGCTGGTGGTCTTGAACTGCCCATCATGAAGATCACAGCCGTAACCACTACTCCACCCGGGCTCCCTTAGGAGATACTCGTTTTAAACGCTCATGGGAATTATCCCATAGACAATGAGGGATTGATAACACAGGAAAGAAAAAGAACAATTATAGGGGTGGAGCCTTGGGAAATAGAGATGGCAGAGACACGCAATCAAGCGTAGCTAGAGAAGGCAGAGAGTGCACAGGAAGGCCATCCACTGAGATGATGTATGCAGGGGGTGGGAGAGGGGGTTAGGAAAGAGCCTAGTCCATCCAATTTAAAGAGGTAAGATGTGAAGTATCTCTTCAAAGCACAATTAAGTATATTGGTGAAGTGTAGAACCATTGCAGCGATTTACCCTCAGCTAAGATGGCATGCAGGAGACTTGCTAGCACAATGGTTAAGTGCTCAGCTGATAACTGTGAAGTCAGTGATTCAGACCTACCTAGTGACTCTGAGCTAATCTGCTCCTATAAACCTTACAGCCTAGGCAGACCCACGGGGTGGTTCTATTCTGTACTATAGGATCCCTGTGAGTTGGATTCTCCTTGACAGCACACAACAAGAAGGTAATATGGAATATGGCTGTCAGAAGTCTGAGACTGGTTTGGGAGGCAAAAATACACCGAGAATATTGTCATCAATCTCCAACTTCACTGCTGGTACACATTTTATTATTTAATTAATGTTAAAAAATGATGTGATGATTCGCTTATTAACCCAGCTGATTTCTAAAGAAACATTCTCATCTAATCAATAACTGCATCTATTGAAGCATAAATAAAATTAACTTTGAATTAAGGAGGTCTTTGAAATGTTTTCAAAAAAGTCTAATCTCGGGTATTTTTAACCACTGACTATTAATGGTTACATTAAAATGCTGCCTGTTGCCAAGTACAGTCTCAGTGTGCATTACACAGTCCAAAGAACTACAGCTTGATTGTAACTACATTGCAGTTATTAACCATAAAATTCTGCCAGTATTGAATTCCAGCTATGATGACAAGCAGGGTGCCCTGCTTTCGTGCCTTCAGCCCCATGACTGGGTCATTTTAAGCCTCCACTTTACTCCAGCACCTGATGCTAGTCAGAGGCAACATAAAGACTCCTTGGAGTTGTAGCCCATCTGTAAGTCAACGTTCTTCTAGCACTTCGTTTCTTGTTCCTTGTTATCAAATCCCAGCCTTGCTCGCAAAGACGTCCCCCATCTTTTGTTCACCAATTTTTGCCCCCCAGCTTTTGTTGCCCAACTCACTACTTGCTCTCCTAACCTTATACTTTGCTCTTCTTACCTTGCACTTGGCCCATTACTCTATCAATCATGGTCAACTAGCTAGTTACTGTCAGACTACCTTACTTAACAATTGGCTCTAATTTCCTACTGAGACATCCCATGTCATGTAACATTGGACCTTCTTGATGTCAACTGTCCATTTGACTGGACTTCCTAACATATCTTTCAGCTGTGATCTGCATGCATAGAGCACTTGTGCAACTCGGTAAAATATATGTAGTCTCCCTGGTTGTGAACATCCCCATCTAGTTTACTCTTACATGTAGGTATTCTCTGTATGTTCTTTGTTATAATACACAATGTAAACATTTGCAGGGGAACTGGGGTATTTCACTTCATGCACCAAGCAACAATAACAAAACATATCTAGGTGAGCAAGATGCTTTTCATGGGGCCCAAACTGTTTCATAACTGAAGTATGACCATCTTTGCTCTATTTAAAGCTTATTAAAAGACTAATCATTCTACATAAAAGAGAGAAGATGAATCTTAATTCATGCCCAAATCATAAAGACTCAAAATCAAAACATAACAACCCCCAAGTTCCAGTTCCATGGCGCAGACTTTGACTCAGAATGATTAACTAGGACAGGGTAGAATTGCTCCTGCACTTTCTGAGACTAGCGTTGCAAGACCAGACAGCCTCATCTTCTTCCCTCAAAGCTTCTGGTGGATCTAAACCATTGCCGTTTAGGATACCAGCCCAATGCTTGACCCACTGAGCCACCAGGGCTCCTTCATTAAAACTCAAGGACATGCTTCCAAAGATGGAAAACTAAACCAAAGGTATTTGAGGAGTGTTGTTGTTGTTGTTGTTTTGTAGAATGAGCTTTATGGGGAAATTGGCCACCTTTAAAGAGGGGAATCTGAAGGCTGGAGCTCTGAGCTTGGGAGTGGTGTAAGAAGGACGTGATAAAGAGCTTTCTTATTACACAGTAAGTAAACTTGGGAGCGAGCAAGGAGCCATTCCTAGACTCCCGTTTGCATATCAAACGAGCGAGGGGTGATGTGAAAAGCAGGGGTACACTCCTGAAGTGAGCCAAAACCAGAATCTCCTTAGGTTGGTAATTGGGACAAAAGTGAACGCAAAGGAGGTAAAAATAAAAGTGATGAGTTTCTGCAGAACGAATTTGGGAAGATTGCAGCAAGAGCTGTGTGAAATTGAATGAATGCAAGCAGGAAACAGCACGGAATCGAAATGCAAAGCATTAAAAGTCCTTCAATAAGGTCCTAAGGGTTCTGCCGGTCATCCAGTAATAAAAATAATAGGAGCTAAAAAGGCTTCTGTGTCTGAACTGATGTATGCAAACAGCAAGAGAGGACAAAAGGAGGGCTGTTCAAGAAATAAAACATCAGGTTTATAGGGAGACAGGAAAATATCACAGAACAAGTTCGAGTGTAAAATAAAGATAAGTCTGACAAAGAGGAGAATCAATAGAAGAGAGAACATACATAAGATGATTCAAAAGCCCATTCATTTAATCCTTTCTGGTTTTGGAATGAGAGGCAGACACGAACTCCACCTAAACCGGACCCTTTGTGAGATGGAAGTTGTGTCTTCCATATTTGACATTTTTTCCTTGCTTTGGGGAATAAAGCCTTGGAATCCTTTTGAAAGTCACAAGAAATTGAATGTTTTAAATTATGTAAAATACAGTCTGTGAACTCTCTGGGAAAGAACATTTTTAGATTTTATTTTAGTAATCATGTCATTTGTATTGAGACTATATAATGCCTTCCTTTGTAGAATGATGACTGTCACCCTTGCAACATACCCACACACACATGTAAGTCATTTCGCTTTAATCCTATAGGGAAAAGACACTTTTTTTCTGAAGATCTCGAAGTAAAGCATTTAAAGCAGAGCATTCTTAATTAGGAAGAAAAGACGAAAGAAAAAATATTCTTTTAATATATATACACAACTTGTGATACCATAAAAAACTCACAATTCCACATGATCCAGGTCTGCGTATACCATCGAAATATTGTCACTCATAATTTTTTATTGAGATTATTTTGGAGACTTCTAATATTTTGCATATCCCAAGGGTTTCTAAGAATAGTAAGGAAATGATTAGACTCTTTAGGACTCTTCAGGACCATGGTATTGCTAAGGATGCATTATGCTATTAAAGGTATTTCCAACTTTCTTTTTTGCCCCTCCATTGTTAAGGTATTTATGAGGGGGCTTCAAAAAGTTCAGGGAAAATAGAATTAAAAGGTAATAAAAATTTCAATTAATTTTTCAAAGCTCCCTCATATATATTACAGACTTTGATTTAAGGAGTATTGAGTAGAAAAATCACCCAGAATGTGCCTGAATTATATTCCTGCCTCTTCTTTCCCAAATATACAATGCACAGCTGCATTAAAACAACCATTCAGCATATTCTTTAATTTTTATTGTTCTGCATTACAGTATCTAGTGAAAATGGAAGTGAAACAATATGGTCTCTAATGCCATCCAAGAGTTGATAATAAATTTTTATAGAAATTTGTAGTACTTAATTATTACCTGAGATATAGATGCAAAATCTCTTCCTTATTCCTAGTGCTTCTTAAACTATATAAGCTTAGAATCCTTCAATTATAGTTTTGGTTTCACAGGTGAACATAGCAAACCCCTAACATTTAGCACTTAGCAATTTTTTACTATCTTATTTTGATAATCCGTACACTACACACAGAGTGATTTAAAGACAGCTAATATAATTACATTTATTGTCTGTCTTTCCATAATTTTTCTTCCCCCCTTTTCAGTGTTCCTGGAGCTGTGTGTATTTTTAAACGTTTAAATTGTGAATTAGGTGAAGGTTTGCAGACAAGATTAGAGTTTTCCATTCAACAATTCATACACATTTTGTTTCAACTTGTCTATTGCAATTACTCGATGTACCATCCCTCATCCCACTCCTCTTTGCTTCCATTCCTTCTTTCCTAAGCACTTGAACTTTGCCCTAGGGTCAACACAGCCCCTTTGATCTTAAGTGGTTGATTAGTTCCACACCTGAGGGTGACTAAAGGCCATAGTTTTGTGGGTTCCACCAGTCTCTATTCAAACAATAATCTGATCTCTGTTATGATGTTGTGTTTTTTTCCACATTTTTCTCCACTCTATCCAGGACCTTCTACTATGATCCCTTTCAGAGCATTTGATACTGGTAGCCAAGCACTTATACTTCTTCTAGTCTTATCAGTTCATTGATTTACGACTTTCCATATTTCTTTTGATTTTCATCACTCATCTTTCCCATGGACGAGAAGATGCCATTAGTTGTACTTTAGGTAACTATTCATAAGCCTTTAAAAGCCCAGTCAGGGAGCTCTGTTTTATTAACATTTTCAGTTTATAACTGGGTTGCTGTGTAAAGTATGTGCTTCTGTGAGTCTCTGCTTTATTCATTTGTTTATCAACTCTTGTTGCTCCTAGTTTTCTTATAAAACTTTTTTTGTAAAGTAGGGTAAAGTTTATAGAGCAAATCAGTTATCTTTTCAGCATTTCACACATTTTGTTTCCTGTCACTTACTCCAGCCCCCACAATGGACTTTCACTTATCGTCTTCCTCCTGATGCGTCCTTTCCATGCCGCCATCTTTCCTAACTTTTCTGAACGTTGTCTTTTCCAGCGATGCTCCTTTGATCTCAAACAGTTGCTTATTCTAAGCAGCCATGCCTACCTCAATAGACTTGTCTATTGTTTGGCTGAAAATAAAGCTATGGAGGTGAGTTCATTTCCATATCTGAAGGTGGCTAAGGCCCATCCTGTCAGAGGTTCCTGGTATCTTTTATAATTCTCAGAAGCTGGCATCATCTAATTCTTCTAGTTTCAGGATCTTGGAGGCTGATGTCCACGACCAGTTACTTCATTGGACTTTTCCCGTATGTGTTTGAATGCCTTCTTTGTTGTTTCCTCTACATGGGGAGAAATCAATAGTGGTATCTTAGATTGCCACTTTTGAGTTATTTAGACCCCCATTGCTGCTCACCAAAGTAGGAGGCAGAATATTATCTTTGTGGATGAGGTTATGCCAACTGACTCTGATGTACCCTAAGGACATAGTCCTGAGACCCCAGACCCAGTGGCACAATTCCTCAAGGGGTTTAGTTATGTCTAGAAAGTGATCATAACACTGCACCCTGTATATTCTATCATATTCATGGAAAAATTTCAGCATAGGTAAATGCATATGTAAAAATATCCTCAGCCATATATATACAGAGAGAGAGAGAGAGAGAGAGAGAGAGAGAGAGATTGATATGGTCCCAGTCTTCCCATACCTATTCAGCCTGCACATCTCTTCATGCATCAACATACATCCTTGTTATTGCAGGAGTGTATATATAACAATATTTATTTACCTGTGTTGCCTTTATCTTAGGCTCTCCACACAATGCGTGTCCCTGCCTCCATAATTTTTTGCTGACCTTCCTCTCAATCAGTGGTTCTCAACCTTCCTAATGCCGCAACCCTTTCATACCGTTCCTCATGTGGTGATGACCCCCCAACCATAAAATTATTTTCATTGCTACTTTATAACTGTCATTTGGCTACTGTTATGGATCGGGCAATGCCTGTGAAAGTGTCGTTCGACCCCCAAAGGGGTCCCGACCCACAGGTTGAGAACCGCTGTTCTAAATGTATATTGTCTTCCCTTTCACCGATGTGAATGCATGTTTACGACCTAGCCACGAGCCCTGGTGGTGTAATGGGTTGCCCACAGCGATGGTCTTTAACTAGTTTGTACTAATTCGGCAGAACAAATACCTATTTTTTTGGTTGACATCAGCAAACTGGTTGTTAACATGGCATTTGTAATCAGGGTTCTCTCTAAGGTGGGCAACTGGACAGCTGCTTAATGTGGAAATCACAAACTTAACATTCCTTACTATTTTGTACAACTATCTGTACAACAGCAGAGGCGAAGCACCCACAGTATTGTTCATTCCGTCCATGGGTATAAATAATTAGAGAGAACTATGCTTGTAATACTTATTTAGTCATTTCCAAAAACTTGTTAAAATCACAGAAGATATGCATTATTATTATTATTATTTAATATTATTATCACAGTTATTGGACAGATGAAAAAATTGAGGTTCAAATAAACTATATATGCCCTTTAACTTTTCATAGACAGTAGCGAATGCAAGCTTCCAACCACTTCTTGTCTGTCTTCAGAGGCCAGAGACACCATTCTGTGTTAAGGTGAGAAATTCTGTGATGTTAAACTACCTCTGAGATTCACCACACAGGGCAAAAGAATATTTTTCAATCTTATTTAAAAGATTTAAGAATATTGCACAAACGTAAGGTAACAAAAGTGGAAAATAGCGACATCTCATTCCTGAGATTTCATTTCCATGTCTTAGAGAATTCTTGGACACAGGAGACTCTTCGAGGTCCACTTCATCTAGCTATCACTAGAGATGGTTGATCATCCACTCTTTGCTGTTGGGTAGTTTGATACCTTATTTCACACACACTCATCTACCATGATGAGGCAGTTGTCATGCTCCAAGTTCTAAGAAAAGGAGAGTTACTTGGATTCTGAACGATGATTGGCCAAGATACCAGAAGGAAGAATGTGGGGAAATAGAATACAATGTGTGGAAAGTAGAGGTCAATGTCGGCAGCTGTAATATGAAATCATAATAAAAGAGGCCTGATGTCATAAGAAAGGAAGAATTGTTTTTCTTTTCTTTACAGTTTTTTTTACATTTTTAAAAAGAGTTTAAGATTTCCAATATTGAGCCCTTATAGTGTTTGGGAAACATTTAGTTAGTGAAAGGAGAACAGGTTGAATTGGTGATGAAAATTGGTGTCGCTCTCCCAGGGCTCAGCAGAGTAACTTTTATTAGAATCCTTCTTATATTTAGCATTGGAAATTATGCTAGGGATGAACTTTTTAGGAGCATGTACTTTTCAAGGTTCAGCAATGTAATTTTATTTTTATCAAATTATGCTCACATGTAACGCTAAAATTTCCTTGAAGAAACCCTGAATCCTGCATCGCTACCATTTTGACTAAGGACCTGGTGGTACCTTGAGCCCCAGAGTATGACTTCTATTTGTCTAAAATTATGTTCACTGTACCTCAATTTTACATGTTGTGAGGTTTCATCTTCAAAATGTGAGATGTTATATAAATTTGATTCACACATTTAGTTTAAGGTTAAACTGCCCCCACCACTTCAGGAAGGGGAGGAGAAAAGCGGTTTTGTTCAGTATTAATGAAAAACTTTCACCTGTGAAATAGCTTCAAACTGTGAAATTAAATTCCTCGGGTATGTTCTATGCTTACTCCCTTTGCCTTCTTCCCCTACACCAAACTGTATTTAAATATTATGTTGCATACGGCAATCTCAGCATATAGTTTCATTTCTATGACGCTGGAGAAAACTATTGACCCTCCCAAAATTGTAAACTTTATGAGAGAAACAGAAATTTTATTTTTACGTAACCCCACCTAGGGCAGATACTTGTAGTTAATTGCTGTTAAGTAGACTTCAATCATGTGACCCCATGCATGCAGAGTAGAAGGCTCCATAGGATTTTCCAGGCTGGGATCTTTTGGAAGGAGATCACTGAGCTTGTCTTCTGAGGTACCTCTGGGTGAATAGCCAAGCTTTCCTCTATTCCTTCACATAACCATTTGTGCCACCCAGGGAGTCCTTCGGTAGATGCTTTAAAAACTTTTATAATGATGATCTAAATAGCCAGTTTACTTATCAGTGGCACTCAGATTACTCAATTTAATTGTCTATGAGCATATCTATGTCAATGATCCATATACCAGCAACATGGGAATTCCTTGGGAGATCATAAGAAATTCAGTATCTTAGATCTCACTCTAGTCTTAATCAGGATGTGCAGCTTAACAGGATCCCCATGTGATTTGTTGTGAATGATTGTCTGAAATGCATTGCACTACTGAATTCAAGCCATTTTCTCTGCTATTCTAGTTTTCCATATACTTCCAAATTTTTATGAGTTAGTTCTCAGCAAAATGCTTTGAATTGCTCATAAAAAAATATTAACCATCCTTGCTTCCTCAGCTCGTTTTGTTAAAATTATGTGAGCTTAGATAACACAGGGGAGAGTTCTCAGCCTTTTGTCGCCAAGCCAGAATTACCTGTCATTTCTCTGAAAAATCATGGATTACAATATTATTTCCTTTAAGTAATGAGCAAGGTTTTGATAAGGAGGTGGTTTCCCCAAAGAGAATATTTTCTGATTCTCATCGCTGTGGAATCTCACGTTTTGTATAGAGTACGGGACAAGGCAACTAAAAGAAATTCATTCTGAGATTCCAGACACATAAGGGATTTTTATCTTTACCTAATGTGAATTTTTACTGTGTTTTGTCTCTCTAAAAGCCACAGTGCTTCAAAATTTAATGAGATTATATGATGTATTATCATCATTTGCGAATGCAATTATCAGCTGTGATTAATCCTGCTCATTCCGAGAAGCAGTATTAGGTGTTATTTTTCCCCTCCTAGAGGGTATTTATGTCTCTCTTTCTCTATGAACTTTGATCAGAGCTGCTGCAGAAGAAGGGAGAGAAAAAAGGGTATTTGGAATAACGTTTTTTATGACTGAATTTATGGGCACCTTTATTTTTTGAAAAAAAGAGGAAACGTTTCACAGGGATTCACATCAGTTTTAGAGAAAACAATTTAAATCATAGTACAAAGATATAATATATATTGATAATTTGTAGAAAAGGATAATAATATACATTGCCTGGTGAATTAAAACACATTGAATGAAATTAAAACAACATCAGCTCCTTGTATATGACTTTCTGAGGACGCTGTAGGCCTTAGAATTCAAGAACCACATGGATAATTAGCCCTAGAGTTCCCAGCTCTCTTGAAGAATGTAAACGGAAGAAGGTTCCAAAGTAATTTGTCTATTCATTCAAGTAATACATTTTAGGCCCACATAATTACAGAATAATCATCAATTATTGAGCAATTAGGTTCACTTGGGACCCTGAAAAACCAGTGTCTCGACAGATGACCAAGAGCATGTTTTTAGGTTAGGTCACTCTTAGATCCCAGATCATCTGTACCGCCAATCTGGAAGGATAAGTGTGGATTTTGTTCAGCCCTTTTTTTTTTTTTCCCAGTAAAAAGGGTGAATTCTCAGGTCTTGGCATGCATAGTTTCAAACCAGGGTCCACAATTATTCAATTCCAGTCAAAAAGTAGATCTAAAAATCTTCCCTGTTCAGATTCAAAAATAGGTGCAACAACCTCATTCCACTAAGCAAAAAAATCTATAGTAATAAGCTGCATATTTTTCTCTCCATCTGTGATTCATTCTCATAACCATCTCTGACTTCTGATAGCAGCTTGTCTCTCAACCATCTCATCAATGAAACACTTTACCAGATGGTGAAGCAGGTATACAGATGAATGTCGAAGATACTTCAATGGAAAGAAATAAAATAATTTATCATCAATTGCAAAATATAATAGTGGCACTGTGTCTAATACGGAAAGCACAATTGTTTGTTGACATCAACGGTTCTTCAGACATTCGATGGAAATTAAAAAGAACAGCCCCTTATACGGAATACCTCTGGGCTACTCATATGTAGTCCTACAATCCCATTTATGTATGTGGAACCTGCAATGAAGATAGTTTGATTCACCTAAAACTAAACTAAATCTACACCACCTACTCCCACACAGTGATTCTAGGACTATTTTAATCCAGTATTATGTCTTATTAATATTCCATACACCAAATATAGCTGCCACTGTGTAACCCAGCCTAGGATTAAACTTCCTCTGTCTGTCCTAAGGAAGGAAATTCTGTCCTAATTTAAATCCTAATGACTTGAAAGCAATTTTTAGAATTTAAATTGGTAGGCAATAAGGCCAAACTTTAAGATCTTTCTTTGCTAAGTTTCTGGAGACAAAATAAACTGGTAGCAAAGGTAAAATAATTCCCAGGATAGGGCCATACACTCATGAGTTCTGATCCTCCAGTGTAAAGAGGATATAACGCTCAATTAACACATAATCCTGCTTTCCTCAAAATGTACTTTTAATAAGGGTAGTTATGTGGAAGTCACAGTGGGAATGTGAGCTGCTAATGTTGGTATGCTTACTGAGATGTAGAGGTAAGGTCAGAAATGATCCAGACAATTGAAACAAACGAGAAGCTAAATACCAGGAAAAGAAAAGTTCATGTGAAGAAAAACAAACAAACAAATTATAAGGGCAAAGTAGAAAAAGAATACTTCAGAATCATTATTTTACCATTTAATAAATGCACTACTAACTAGTCTTTCAAAGTGTCAACTATGCTTTGAAATACACAGGCCAATTTTAAGCTATTACTTTTTCCCCAACATATTCAAGCTACAGTGTGATTCTTTGTATAGGTGTCACCAGATGGATTTTTTTTCTACCTCTAGTGCTCATGTGTACTAAGCAAGCCCTATTTTTCCTTCTAGGTCTTTCTTTCTTTTCCTCCAACACATAGTGTGCATTTGTGGTGAACAGAGGTATACAGACTATGGTCCTCAAATGAATACATATTATGTGGACTACATAGAGCTTAGAAATTTTGTCTTGGCTAAATGAAAACCAAAATGCTATTGTTTTCATGTGGAAAGAGTAATACTTCTATAACACAATTCAGGCATAGGAAGATTGAAGCATTTATCTCCACCCATCACTCACATCTCTCTTTTAGCAATTAAAATCTCGCCATCTAAATTTCATTCTACCCTGTTTCCCTGAAAATAAGACAGACAGTGTCTTATATTAATTTTTGCTGCCAAAGATACGCTAGGTCTGATTTTCAGGGGACGTCTTATTTTTCCATGAAGAAGAATATGGTACACATTTATTGTTTATTGTTTTATTATAAGAAACCTCGCATTTCCTGTCTGCTCTGGCTGCACTGCGGCCAACGGTGAGCTGTGCAGCGGTGCCCACCACTATGGTCCAGAGTCCAGAGTTACAGTAGCTTTGGGGGGCCTTATTTTCGGGGAGGTTTTATTTTCGGGGGGATGCCTTATATTTCAGCGAGAGGCAAAACTGTAAGTTGGTCTTATTTTCTGGGGATGTCTTACTTTTGGGGAACAGGGTATTATCTAAAGGTTTTAGTCTCTAAGTACACCCCAATACCAACAACACTCATCAAGTTATCACCAGTCACTGGTAGCTTAATGTGAATGAGCCCATATTTGGACAGGAGAGAGGAGGAGCAAGGAGGAGTAACCTAAGGCCCTAGTTTAGTTAAAAGGGCCCATAGCATAGATGCTAGATGGTGATAGAGGTAATGGCTTTAAGTGGACCTGACCAAGAGGCCTGGAAGCTAGTAACAATGTTTATGAGACAAGCAAATGGATAATGCTGATTCCATTCACTACATTTGGAAAGTGAGGGCTGATGCCATATTTCTAAGTGCTGTAAAGGTTATGGAAGGAACAGAACGCAGCCTTGTCAGATGCATTTAGAACTGGAAAGGTTTTCAGCAAGATGCAACCACATGTGAAAGGGGTAAAGCAATTTGTCCAAAATTACCATAGAGAGTAGCAGGACTCTAATGAGAAGCATTCAATATTTTGGAGGCCTGAACATATTTTCAATTAGAGATGTAATGTGATGAAAATGGTGTCTTTATGTCGTTGTAATAGTTTTGAATGTGTAAATTTCTAACATTATGCTTTTAAGAGAGCGACTCCCCTGAGTATATGGGACTTCATAACATCCCCTTGTGGAAACCTCAAAGAAGCTTAGCTTTCAGATCCACACACTCTTTCTAACTAACCTGTGTACTTTTAAAAGTAATTTTATCTCAATGTTTAAAAGTAACTGTGAATAATATTTTAATCATTCATCTTGTGTCTACAAAGGTTGCATATTCTCTTGCAAAGTGATTTTTGTTGTCTTCTCGGTAAAGTTTTGTTTTGTAGTCAACTTATTTTAAATGGGTGTGAGCCTACATAATACAGTTTATATTTGAACGGATTCCACAAAACTTAGGATATGCCCTATTAACCCCAAAATTCCAGTATACCATAATGCAAATGGAGGTTTCTCCTAAAATAGCACTTGGTACCTTGGCAGTGTGCACTTTTCAGACTACTATGGTGCAAGAGTTTTGCTGTGGAATAAGAATTTCTATTCTATTCCAAAACGAGAGTATACTCTCGTTCTGAAAAGACTTGAGTTTTTCCATTTGCATGTCTGTTACACTGGTGGTGGATTATATATATATATAATCTGCATCTTAATATATATATATATATGTATATATATATATTAAGATGCAGATTTGTTTTTTATCATCAATTGTTTCTCTTTTGCTCAACTTTTAAATTTGTTAAGAAGAGCCTCAAGGGAACGATCTGCTAGTATTTTAATGTTTATATTATCAGAGAGTTTAATGGGAAAGAAAGAATGTCACTGTGGTAATTGGCCATTCCCCACATCTTGTTTTAAATTATTTTATTGGGGGCTCGTACAATTCTTATCACAGTCCATACATACATCCATTGAGTCAAGCACATATGTACATTTGTTGCCCTCATCGTTCTCAAAACATTTGCCCTCTATTTTAGCCCTCAATATCATTTGCTCATTTCCCCCTCCCTTCCCCCTCCCCCCTCCCTCCTGAACCCTTCCTAATTCATAAATTATTATAGTTTTGTCATAAGTTACACTGTCCGACGTCTTCCTCTGCCCTCTTCTCTGCTGTCCATCCCCCAGGGAGGAGCCTATACTTAGATTCTTGTAATTGGTTCCCCCCTTCTACCCCACATTCCCTTCACCCTCCAGGCATCGCCCCTCTCACCCCTGGTCCTGAAGGAGTCATCTATCCTGGATTCCTTGTGTTTTAAGTTGCTATCTATGCCAATGTACATCCTCTGGTCTAGCCAGATTTGCAAGGCAGAATTGGGATCATGATACTGGGGGGGGGGAGGAGTATTTAAGAACTAGAGGAAAGTTATGTGTGACCACAAGCTGTCGAAGGGATCAGGTGTCAGGCATCAAGGAACAAGAAATTATGTCATTGTAAAGGTGGGTGAGTGCAGAGTGGAGACTCAGAGTCCATTGGTAGGCAACTGAACACCCCCCTGCTGAGGGGTTTTGGGGAGGAGATGAGCTAATCAGGGTGCAGGGTAGCAACGACGAAACATGTAACTTTCCCCACATCTTAATAGCATTCTGGAGCAGTTTCTTTAGCTTGCAATTCTCAGCCAAAGGCAGTGGTGGCACTCATCTCTGACTCATCCGTCCTTACATTCTTACAGGAGTGTTTTGAAGCCTTTTCTCAAATGAGCTTTCCAAAACTCTACACCTGCTATCTGGCGCTTACTGCATCACCTGGCCAGAAGAAAGGGAAGCTACAAATAAGGGAGCAAAAACCATTGGAGAATTTTAGAACACTGGATAATTAAGAATTAATAAAGATGAACAGATTAGGATGTATCCCAGCTCCAGAGCAATGTTTGACCTTAGCACGTAAAGTGTACATATATATAATTTGTTGTGAATTGGGTGAAGGATTACAGAGAAAATAAGCAATTTTGCATTCAACAATTCATACACACTCTGATTCAACTTATCCATTGCAATCTCCTTAATGTCATATTACTAATCGCACATCCTCCCAGTGTTTCCTGTTAACATTTCTGCTTCTATCCTAACCCTCTGAACTCAGTTCTTGGATAAATGCTGCTCCTTTGGTCTTAAATAGTTCCTTATTCTAACACAGGAGGAGTAAGTTACATTTTTTAAGCTCTCAAGTGATATAAAGCTTCATAATAGTATAGTGTAGCAAGTATAAAACCCCAAACCCAAACTCTTCTGCTATCAAGTCAATGCCTACGCATAGCGACCCTGTAGGATAAAGTCAAAATGCCCCTGTGGCTTTCCAAAATTGTAAATGTTTACAGGTGCAGAAAACCTCATCTTTTTCCTGGGAGTGGCTGGTAGATTTTAATTACGGACCTTGTGGTTAGCAGCCCAATGTCCTGGGGTTGAAGGTTGGCAGAGGCTTGGGGGCAGAGAGGTGGAAATCTGAGGAAATGGAGGGAAGTAATTTAGACTGTAAGTAAGAGTCAGAAATCTGCTGGAGATAAAGACTATTGTGATTTTGTTCAATTTCTTTAACCTCTATAAGTCTGTCCCTTTATATGTGGGTGTGAAGTTGGTATAATAGTTTTCTGCTTTATAAACTTGCTGTGAGGATTAAAGTGAATGATATATATATATATGTGTGTATATATATATGTGTGTGTGTGTGTGAATATATATATATATATATATATATATAGAAAGCAGTTATTGAGATGTCTGATATGTTTTAAGTGATCTAAACATGGAGAGTGATATTAATATATCTTAATGCTTAATTGTGGTATGTTCTGCCACAGTTTTATCTTTTCATAAACATACTTCTGGAAAAGCTATATCTGTGTTTCCTTTTGGTTTTTAAAATTTTGTCTTCTTTTAAAAACAACTTAATTTGAAGTAGAATTCACACGTTGTAAGGAACACATTTTAAAGCACACAGTTAATTGATTTTTAGTAAATTTACCAATTTTGTAACCATCATCATGATGCAGTTGCAAACATTTCCATCACAACCAGCCTCTGGCAACCACTTAGCTATCTTCTGTCTCTGGATTTTCCTTCCCTGGACTTTTCATGTATTTGGAAGCATACAAAGTATGGCCTTTTGTGCCTGGTTTTCTCTTATCAGCGTAAAGTTTTCAAAACTCATTTAGGTTATAGTATGACTCAGGATTCCATCTGGTTTTTATGATGGGAGAATATTCTACTGCATGGTTTTCACTCAGTTTATTCATCCAGTCACCAGTTCA
>NW_022111327.1:1075467-1091140 GCF_000313985.2 Echinops telfairi
TATATATATATATATGAATAATTGTGAACGGTGCTGTGAACATTTGCATGCAAGTCTGTGTGTGTGTGTAAATGTGCTTTTCTTTCTTTTTTTTATCTCCAGGGCAGTACATAAAAGTCATTTTGTGATGCTATTATTATGACCAGCAATAGTGTTAGTTACTCCTCTAGTACTATATATGAAGGAGCCTGGTGGCATAGTGGGTGCAAGTTGGGCTGTTAACCACAAAGTCAGGAATTTGAAATCACCAGCCAAGGCTCTGAAGGAGATAAGGTTTTCTACTTGTGTAAATAGGTATCGTCTCAGAAACCCATAAGGACAGTTCTACCGTGTGCTGCATAGTCACTATAAGTCAGAATTGACACTGTGACAGTGAGTTTAGTTTAGTTTGTTTAGTACTATATACTCTATGGAGCCCTGGTGGTGTAGTGATTAAGCATTGAGCTGTAATCTGCATGGGTCGTAGTTCTAAATCACCAGCAGCTCCGTGGGAGAAAGACTGGGTGGTCTACTCCCATAAACAGTTACGGTCTTAGAAATTCACAGGAGGTTGCCATGAGTCAGCATTGACTGGATGGCGGTGAGGTATATACTCTATACTTCTAGTACACAGTGGCTGTACCAATGGGCTCCAACACAACAACTATGAAGTTGGTGTCAGTATAACTGTTGTAAAAGCACCTAATAACAGTGATGTGATGATTAACAAAAATAATATGATAGATCATACCCGAACAAAGAAGAGAGCGAAACAAAGTAACCAATTTAAAATGTCACTTGAAGAAGCATCCCTGAAAAATAGACAATAAGGAATAGCCTTTAACTAAGTAACAATTTCAAAGATTCCTGCAGGAAACCACATTTAATCACATGTTGGATCCTTTGCCAACATTTTATTTACATATCCTTTGGGAAATTTTGAAAGGCAATGTTTCGGTTTTGTGTTTGCTACACTTTTTGTCCGACAGCCATCTGAATGTCAATAGGACATGCAATGCCTCAGGATGGCAACGATTTCCCAGTGATTAATACAAGATATAAACAACAGTATCTGAATCGGAGCATCAACGCAAGGAAAATATATCTCGTGACACAGCCCTACCTTATTTCCAGGGATGCACAAATCAACCTTTAACAGAGAGAGAGAGAGAGAGGAGAGACGCTTTCATATCAGTCAATGAAATACATAAAATACAACTCAGTGGCAAGGAGGACTACACGGTGTGTTTTTTTTTTTGTCTACAGTAAAGGCATCAGGGCCTTCTAGACTCTCAGACAAGGGTCCAGACTAAGATCTCCACCACTTAAAGTAATAGTGAGTTTCTAAAAAGTATTCAGGGGCCATATTGTAAGTGGACTATTGATGATATATATTTTTGTAGCAACTTTGTGCTCAACTTGCAGAACTCGGTCTTCCAGGTTGAGAGACAAGGTTTTAAACACATACACACACATCAACAAAGAATGATAAAATAAAATATTATTAGAATCTTATTTATTTTATACCATTGGATTTCAACAACTCAATCTTTTTTTTACTTCCATTGTAGTATGTCTGGTTCCTAGCCCCATCTGTACCCACATATAAGAAGAAAGTGACTTATTCTGATTTTAATTCTGGTAGTACAACACACTGAACAATGTGTATAAAAAAGAATAGAATACAGTGAGGATAACTATGTAGAGTGGTGTTTCTTAAAATGTGGTCCAAAGGACCTCCTTCATGCAAATTACCTAAGGCACTTGCTAATGATGCATGGAAGTGGGGCCCTGAAATATCCATTGGTAGTAAGCTCTCCAGGCAGTTGAGGCACACTGGTTTGAAAACATTGAAATGCAGGTCTTTACCTTACCTATATCTATTTCACAAACGTAACTTGAAGGAAAAGAAATGCTATGGACTCTTTAAAGTAAGGTCTAATTGAACAAAGAGGATAGTATGTGTGAGCGGTACCATGGGTTTTAAAGAGTCTCAAACAGCTTTGTGACTCCCGAAAATAGTAATGACAACGGTTCCTGATGGAATGAGAAGGTAACAGATGACTCGACTCTAAGTGCCATCTTTAGTTTTAGACCCATACTTTAGTGTTTCACCTTATGACAGCAGAATGGCATACAACTGCCTCTCGATCCATGTGCAGGTTGCCCATGAGCACAATTAGGTGCTGTGGAATTCCCGTTCTTCTCGAGTTTATGGATGCTTTGTGATGATCCACACAGTCAAATGCCTTGGCATAGTAAAAAAAAAAAATACAGGTAGACATATTTCTGGTGTGATCTGCTTTCAACCAAGATCAATCTGACACCAGCAATGATATTCCTTGTTCCACATCCTCTTTTGAATCTAGCCTGAACCTCTGGCAGCTCCCTGTCAATGTACTTCTGTAACTTTTGTTGTATGATTTTCAGCAACATTTTACTTGCATGTGTTGTCAATGATGTTGTTCTATAATTTGAGCATTATATTAGGTCACTCTTTTAGGGGATGGGTACAAATATAAATCTCTTTCATTCACTTGGCCAAGTAGCTGTCTTTCAAATTTCTTGGTATAGATGAGTGAGTGCTTTCAGTGGTTCATCGGCTTCTTGAATCATTTCATTTGCCATTCCATCAATTTCTGGAGCCTAGTTTTTGGCTTTCAGTGCAGCTTGAACTTCTTCCTTCAATGCTATCGACTCTTGCTCATATGCTACCTCTTGAAATCATTGTGCACTAGATGTTTTTTGGTACACTGTGTATTCTTTCCATCTTCTTTACATGCTTTCTGCATCATTCTATATTTTACTTATAAACTCTTTCAATATTGCTACTTGAGGCTGGAATTTTCCTTGACGTCTCTCAGTTTAAAATATGCTGAGCATGTTCTTCCCTTTTGTTTTCTAAGTCTACATGTTTACACATTTAATTCTAATATTTTACTTTGTTTTCTCCAGCTGCCTTTTGAAAAGTTTTGTTCACCTCTTTGATTTAATCATTTCTTCCACTTGCCTTAGCTACTCTATGGTTAAGAGCAAGTTTCAGAGTTTCTTCTGACATTGTTTGATATTTGCTTTCGGTCCTGTCTTTTCTAATGACCTTTTGTTTTATGTATGGCATTTTTTATGGCATGGCACAGCTCATCTGGTCTTTGATTAGTGTTCAATGAGTAAAATCTATTCTTGAAATGTTCTTGAAATTCAGATAGAATAGAATCAAGGTAATATTGGCTCTCGTGGACTTGTTTTATTTTTTTTCAGCTTCCACCTGAATTTACATATGAGCAATTGCTGGTCTGTTCCACAATCACCCCTGGCCTGGTTTTAGCTGCTGATATTGAACAGCTCCATAATCTCTCCTCACAGATGTAGTTGATTCAATTTCCGTATGTTGCATCTGGAGAATTCCATGTGTATAGTTGCCATTTGTATTGTTGAAAAAAGGTATTTTCTATGAACAAGTCATTGGTCTTGCCAGATTCTACCACGTGACCTCCAAATCTATTTCTATCAGCAAGATTGTATTTTCCAACTACTGTTCCTTCAATTGTTTCCAACTTTTGATTTCCAATTACCAATAATTACCAATTGTTGGTAGAATTATTCAATTTTTCATCACTAATTTTAGTGGTTAATGAATTGTAGTAGTTGAATGAGTTTATGTCAACTAGACACTCTTAGCTAGGTGTGGAGTCACATCTGTCAATCAGCTCACAGACTAATGCTGTGTTCTTATAAGAAGATGCTGTAAGACGGAAGGCCCCCTTCTTCTCTCTCCCCCTTCATATTCCTGCTTCCTGGATACCTTGAGAATGACTGGAACCCTGACGTGTTTCCACCGACTCTAGATGCACAGGACTCTGCACCCACAGTCCTGTGATCTTCCTGCATTCTGCGTTATTGTATGTGACTGCATGAGTTGGGAGCGGGACTTACTGAGTAGTATCGACCTTATGGCCATGAGTTGGACTGGGCTGGGATTTAATTTAATATTTAATATTACTTCTTGATATAAAGCTATTTGTTATACATAGATTTGTGTCACTGGATTTGTTCCTCTGGTCAACCTGGTCTAACACAATGCATACATTTAAATAATAATTATATTGACTAGATTACCTTGTATGTATATAGATATTGTCTTATTACAGAGAGGATTGTGCTTCAAGATAGATCGCATAATGTCTTTTTTGACAGTGTCATTTTTCTTGAATCTGTCATTCTTGACACAGTATATTTTTCTCTTTTTTTTAACCATAGTTGTCATAATTTATTTAAAAATTCTCCCTTTTCTTGACTTTGTGGGCTACTTCTGTTTTTCTCCTTTATCAATAATATTGCTTTGAAAATTGGATGTCTTCATACTTTTTTCCTTTCTAAATGATTGCGATAAAATATATTTCAAAGTGTTGGATTAATGAGTCATAACATAAGGGTTATGAATTTAACAAATACTGAGTGTAGGCGGTGCTACGCCACGAACCAACCCAGATGAAAGGCATAAAGCCTGGACTCAATGAGCTGAGTGTCCAGGGACAAAAATGGACATTTGTTCTCTATGTGCTTTTTTAAAAATCATTTTATTAGGGGCTCATGCAACTCTTATCACAATCCATACATACA
Source organism: Echinops telfairi (assembly GCF_000313985.2). Taxonomy (NCBI): domain Eukaryota; kingdom Metazoa; phylum Chordata; class Mammalia; order Afrosoricida; family Tenrecidae; genus Echinops; species Echinops telfairi. The sequence continues at coordinate 1,080,067 of NW_022111327.1, forward strand.
CCCATTGTATAAAACACATTTGTAAATTCATTGCCTTCATCATTCTCAAAACATTTGCTCTCCACCTAAGCCCCTGGCATCAGTTCCTCATTTTTCCCCTCGCTCCCTGCTCCCCTTCCCTCATGAACCCTTGATAATTTATAAATTATTATTTTGTCATATCTTGCCCTGTCAGATGTCTCCCTTCACCCACTTTTCTGTTTTCCGTCCCCCAGGGAGGAGGTCACATATAGATCCTTGTAATCCTTCTCCTTTCCAACTCACCCTCCCTACACTCTCCCAGTATCACCACTCTCACCACTGGTCCTGAAGGGATCATCTGCCCAGGATTCCCTCTGTTTCCAGTTCCTATCTGTACCAGAGTACATCCGCTGGTCTAGTCATATTTGTAAGGTAGAATTGGGATCATGATAGCATTTAAGAACTATGTTTCATTGTTGCTACATCACACCATGACTGGCTCGTCTCCTCCCCAATACTCTTCTGTAAGGGGATGTCCAGTGGCCTACAAATGGGCTTTGGGTCTCCACTCCCCACTCCCCACCTCATTCACAATGATATGATTTTTTGTTCTGATGATGCTTGATACCTGATCCCTTTGACACCTCTTGATTGCACAGGCTAGTGTGCTTCTTCCATGTGGGCTTTGTTGCTTCTGAGCTAGATGGCCGCTTGTTTGCCTTTAAGACCTCAGCTGCTATATCTTTTGATAGCTGGGCACCATCAGCTTTCTTCACCACATTTGCTTATGCACCCATTTGTCTTCAGCAATCGTATCATCGAGGTGAGCACACAATGATATGATTTTTTTGTTCTTTGATGCCTGATAACTGATCCCTTCGGCACCTCGTGATCACACAGGCTGGTGCACTTCTTCCATGTGGGCTTTGTTGTTTCTCAGTTAGATGGCCAGTTGTTTACCTCTTCAAGTCTTTAAGACCCCAGATGCTATATTTTTTGATAGGCGGGCACCGTCAGCTTTCTTCACCACATTTGCTTATTCACCCGCTTTGTCTTCAGCGATGTTGTCGGGAAGGTGAGCATCATAGAATGCCAATTTAATAGAATAAAGTATTCTTGCGTTGAGGGAGTACTTGAGTGGAGGCCCAATAGCCTTCTGCTACCTTAATATTAAACCTATACATATGTGCACATAGATCTATCTGTCCATCCTCATATATAAATATATTTGCATATGTACATGCCTTTATTTAGACCTCTATAAATGCTCTTTGCCTCCTAGCTCTTTCCTTTTTTTCCTTTGACTTTCCTCTTGTCCCACTGTCATGCTCAGTCTTCATTTGGGTTTCAGTAATTCCTGTTGGTTACATTACCCTTGATCATGCCCCACCAGGTCTCCCATACCCTCTCCACCACTGACCTGGATCAGCTGTTGTTCCCTGTCCTTGGGTCTGTCAACACCACTACCTTTCCCCTCGCCTTCCCCTCTCCCACGTCCCCCCAGAACTCTCGGTCCCGTTTTCCTCTCCTCCAGATTGCTCATCTAGCTTATCCCATCCAGACAGCCTGCGGAGATAATAACATGCACAAAAACAAGACAGAGCAAAGTCAATCAACAATATACAACAAAACAACAACAAACCAATGACAAAAAAACAAAACACAAGAAAGAAAAGCTTGTAGTTCAAGGACTGTTGGTTGGCCTTTAGGATTGTTTTACAGTCCAGTCTGTTGGGGCACCACACCCTGGCCCCAAAGTCCACCTTCAGCACATTCCCTGGAGACTTTGCCGCTCCGTTCCCTTGCTGTACTCTTGCATCCCCTTAGTGTTTTGCCTCGGTGTGGTGGGATCAGATTGGGTGCAATTCCCATACTGTGCTTCTGGTGTTGTCCCCTGTAGGGCTATGGGTCAGTGAGGGACATCATGTCTCATAGTGGGGCCAGTCATGTGTTCCTCTCTGTGGACTGGCTACTCTAATTGGGAACATCGTCCTCAAGGCCTGGTGGGCCAGGATGTGCTCCACTCTCTCCTCCTCCCCCTTCATCTGCTCCTGTGTGCTCTGATCACAGATATGTCCCTCTCCCGGAGCTGCAGATTCAATGCAGTCCTTTGAAATAAATTCTTCTGAGGGGAGGGGCAGGTGTCCACGTAGTAGCTGGGATTGGGGCCAGCCCCTCACACCTCTCCACTGGTTCCGTCCTCCACGCTGGCATGTTGGATTCACATCTTGGAGCACTGGGTTGAAGTCTGGTTCCTCTTTCCCTGAGGAGATATAAACAATACCCTCCTCTGGGGTGGGTTAGTGTCCTGTGCCCCTGCTACCAATTTCTTTATTATTTTTTTCTTTCCCCACCTCCTTTTTAGTTGTCTACCATATGTACCCCTGTATTTGGTCTGGTCCCTGCCATTTTATCTGGTCCTCACCCCAAGAATGTTTGTACACAGAAGCTTTTCCCCTGTGCCCCTTTTGCATTTTTCTTTTCCTTTTTTTTTTAAATAAACTTACCTCAGCGGACTCATGTTGTACTTGCCCTTTTGTGCTTGGCTTTCTTCGCTTAGCATGATTCCCTCCAATTCTTCCCATGCAGCGATGTGCTTCATACGTTCATCACTGCTTTTTAGCGATGCATAGTACTCCATTGTATGTATGTACCACAGCTTTTTAATCCACTCATCAGTTGATGGAAATTTGGGTTGTTTCCAACTCCCTGCAATTGTGAACTGTGTCTCAATGTACTTTGGGGCACAGATATCTGGCCTTGGTTTGTTTCTTGCCTCTTCTGGGTATATGCCCAGTAGAGGGATTATTGAGTCGTAAGGTAACTCGATTTCCATCTGTTTTAGATATCACCAGATCGATTTCTATAGTGGTTGTACATAATTGCAGGTCCACCAGCAGGGGGTGAGAGTTCCTGTCTCCCCACAGCCCCTCCAACACTAGTTGCTTTCTGATTTTTAGAATTGGGCTATCTTTGAGGGTGTTAGGTGGTACCTCATTGTTGTTTTAATTTGCATTTCTCTGATGGCTAAAGATTGGGAACATTTTCTCATGTTTGTTGGCCATTTGGATTTCTGCCCCTGTAAAACTTCAGTTCAGGTCCTTTGCCCACCTCCTCAGTGGACAATAATTTTTTTCTTTTTGGAAGCTAGCAGAGTATTATGGATTTTAATAATAAGGCCTTTGTCTGATGTGTCATTGCTAAAGATGTTTTCCCAGTCCGTGGACTCTCTTATTACTCTCTTGGTGAATTATTTCAATATGCACAGGTGTTTTATCTTCAGTATATCCTATTTGTGAATTTGTGCCTCCTCTGTTTGTGTTCTTCCCTATTTCTGAAAGCCTATGTATTCCCTGTGCCAAATTTCTCAAGTTGGTCCTAATTCCCTCATTGATGACCCTGATGTTTAACATCAAGGTCTGTGATCCACCTTGAGTTTATTCTTGTGCATGAAGTGAGATAAGGGTCTTGCTTCATTTTTCTGAAGGTCGATATCCATTTTTTCCAGAACCACCTGTTAAAGAGGGCATCTGCTTCCCATTGGATTTTTTTTTGGCCTTTATCAAAGATCAGTTGTCTGTATGCTGATGATTTGATTTCTGGCTTTTCAGTTCCTTTCCATTGGTCTGAGTATCTGTCATTGTACCAATACCATGCATTTTTGACAACTGTGGCTGTATAGTAGACACAGTAAATTTTTCGATAGATTTTTCCTTATTAAAAATAAATGTCCATGCCTTTGCTTCCTTACGTAGATCATAAGGTATGGGTGGAAAATAAAGTGTTCTTGAATCTTTTGACTCAAACCTAGCATAATATGCATTAGGTATATAGTGGAAACTTTGCCGGAACTGAAGGGCCTGAATGTTGATCGTGTATAGTCTTCATTTTATGATTGTATAAAAGGGCTTCAAAAAAGATCATGAAAAAATTGGGTAATTTTCCAAGCTAACACTATATTGGGTTTTGTAGAAAGAATATCTTTGGAGAAATGGAAAATCACATCTGAACAAAATGGCACTTTTATTATATGAATAGTAATTTTAGTTTGAATAATTTTTTACTGAAAGTTAAGAATATTTATCTATGCAGTTAAGTCAGATTTTATCTTATAGGGGCAGATGTGACAATCCCTAGAAATGAAAGAAGCATAGACGAAAACGTAGATATTAGTTTTAACTTTTGAAATGTTCATTGAGAGAGAGCAATGCCAGTAAACATCAAAAACTGTGGCTCTAAACAGCTAAAGGATACACAAATGTTCAGTGTGCAATTAAAGTATTGTTTTCTTAAAAAGAGAAACCATAGTGGTGTGACAGATAACATAATAGAGCATGGAAATGGTGAAAAGTGTTAATAAAATAGAACTTATTAGGAAGAGACCAAGAGGAGGGAACAGAGCGGTGACTAGAAATGAAAAGACAAAGGAAAACATAGATGTCATAGGAAACAGAGTGGAGAGGAAAATAGCTATGTCGGAAGCTTACAACAGTGACTTCAAAAGGATATATGACTAAAAGCAGAGCATTTCCTATGCTCCCAGAATAATGGCTACCTTGTCCTGCAACTTAGAAAGCTGACATGTAATCACAGTTTAGGCCAAATGTCCGAGTGCAACACAAAGGGTAGCTCCCACATCTACCATGATGTGTTTAAGACTCTCACAGTTAAACTCATTCTTTGGGTTAATGCTTTGTGTTTCTAGGAGTCACTCGTTTAAAGACAATTCTGATTTATTGTAAAAATTAACCCTTCATAGAACATTAGTCTTTCAGGAAATTTGTGAATATCCACAGCTCAAGAGGAACACGGCACTTTACGATATAATCTGCTCAGCCTTATCTTTTTCTAATCCCCACCCTATTGCTTGTTATGATCCAAGTATAAATAAACACAGCATCTTCTCTTGTGCTTCTGTGACATTCTGAGTGCCCTTGCTTTTGCTGAGAATGTCCCTCTGTTGCTTTTCAAAACGTCATCCTGCTCTTGTTCTTCCACTACAATTTGCAAATCTCTTATTTCTGAGTAGTATTTTTGGTGAATTGTAATTTGAGGTCTTGATGTCTATGGTCAACTCTAGACTACGGTTTCTTGAGTGCTGGATCTACGTATCTAAGTAGCGCACTGTTAGAAACTAAATAGGTCTTGGAAAATGCTTTAATGTGTAGGAGATACAAAGTCTCTGGAATCCATGTAATAAACTATTAACTCCGTGCTGTTGAGTGGATTTTGATTCAAAGCAGCTCCGTAGGACATAGTAGACCGACGCCATCGTTTTTTCAAGGCTGTAAAACTTTACAACATGATACTACCATGTCTTTCTCCAGCGAAGTGGCACTGGATTTGAACTGACATCAAGCTCTTTAACCATTGCACCATGAGGGCTCCTTCAAGGAAATCATTAAACATTATCATTGCCTCTTACAAAATTCCCTATGTAGATTCCAGAACACATATAATATACATTAAAATCTGACCTATCTATAATAAATTAAGTACCAGAAGACGTTTAAAAAAATCAGATTTCAATAGCAGCATAAATTAGAAGTAAAGAGCCTGTATTTTTGAGCCACATAAATCTATGTTCAAGTCCCAACTCTGCTACTTACCAGCTGGGTGACCTTGGGTAAGATAGTTCACCTCTCTGAGCTCTAATATCTTCATGTATAAAATGTAATTGGGGACTTGAATAACTCCCTTCTCCCTTACCTAACTTTAGTCTTCTTCATTGCATTATTTGTTTCTTATCTGTCCTTTACCACATCCAATATACTGTGTCTTGGGAGAATAGTGTGAGGCAAAATGTAAATATTCCATCTATATTTATTGAATGAAATAATGGTTCTATTAGTTCAAACTGTACAAAAGTGTGGTGGTTAGATTTTATGTCAACTTGCACTTGTGGAGAGGTGGAATCCAACCTGTCAATCAGGTCACAGCCGGATGATGCCTCCTGGGAGGTGTGACCTTTTAATAAGAGGAAGTAGGTTCCTTTCCTCTAGTTCTGTTCCTTTGCCTTCCTGCTTGCTGGGCCACTGCCTGCCTCCAGGGGTGGTCCCATGTGAGCCTTCCAACCCTGAGAGCTCTCAGCACTTGGAAATATTTCCACCGAACTTGGACCTTCTCAACCCTGCACTCACTAGCTTTGATCTGCTTCCCACTTCACTTGTCTGTGTCATCAGCATGCCGCTACATGAGTCTGAAGAGGGCTTTGGACATACAACCCATGGACTTGAGTTGGACTGGGCTTGGATGCTTTCTTAATACAAACATATCTTGACATAAAGTTCCTTCATATATATGAATGTGACTGGTTTTGTTTCCCTAGAAAATCCAGCCTATCACAAAAAGTATGGTAGATTCTCCAACCTCATCTTTCTTGGTGGCTTTTCATCATCCCACATGTACTAGAACAATTTAGAGCTAATTTCAGGTCTCTAACCATATATCTAGGAGACCTGCTGACATAGTGGGTTATACTTTTGGCTGCTAACCACAGGTCTGCAGTTAGAAACCACTAGTCGCTCTACCGGCAAAAGATGAAGCTTTTCACTCCCACAAAGAGCTATATATCTCAGAAAGCCACAGAGGCAGTTCTACCCTGCCCTATAGGTTCATTATGCACCAGAAGAACTCGATGGCAGCGAGAGAGGGAGAGAGAGAGAGAGAGAACCATTTATGTTATATTACATCATATCATATATCATCTATATTAACGGACTTTGTGGTTAATTTGAACCACTGACCTTGTAATAAGTCTAATAATTGCTTAAAGATCCAGGGGAAGGGCCCAGGTTATATATATAATATAAAACATGATCTTAAAATTTATGATCCCTGATGGCATAGTAGCTACACAGTGATCTACTAGTCACAAAGTCAGCAGTTCAAAACCTCCAGCCTCTCCTTGAGAGAAAGATGAGGCTTTCTACTCCCATGAACAGTCAGTCTTATAAACCCACAGGGGCAGTTTTAACCTCCCCTACAGGCTTGCTATAAATCAGAAGCAACTCAATGACAGTGAGTTTTTTAATGTCTGGTTGAAATATAATATCCTCTACTTCCGAAGTCATTTGTGCTAAACAAATCAGTTCAGGCATCAGATCCTTGGAGTGCTTTTTCTGACTGATTTTCACCTAATTTTCTCCTTTTCCAACCTGTGCTTTCCATAATCGCATATATTACATGGTAGAGACAGTACTGTGTTTAAAATTGGAAGCACTGAAGTCCCAGAAGCTTGCGTAACCTCTCTGTGCTTCAGTTTTATTATTTAAAAAACAGGGCTGATTAGGATGGCAATAATAATAATAATATAATTATGGACAGGTTCAAATGAATGAATGCATGTAAAAATACTTAGTCCGTTTAGTCTCAATCTATGGAAAAATGCGACAGACACAAAATTAGGAGTCGAGAAAATAGAGTGCTATTTGGGATTCTTATACTGATTCACTTTTTATTCTGAGCAGATTACTCTCAGTTCTCTTTCTCCTGGTGCCAAAAAAACAACGTCAAGATATTCACTTCCTATATTCTTATGTGACTATTGAGCTTCCATAGATTGAGAGAGTAACCTACAAAGAGATTGGAGTCTCTTGGTGTAGGAGAGCTAAGATATGCCAGGTGTTGCTGTGGCCATCTGAAAAATATCCAACCATCTTAATCACAAGTGTTACCCTTTTCTGGAGAGCTTACTTATACTGTGCCAGGAACAAGGCCAAATAATTTATTTATAGTTCCCTATTTTTAGTCATGTATAAGCCAAGGCTGGTTGGTTACCAGGCAGGCATGCAATGAGCATATTCAAGTATGGAATTAGGTAGTCTGGGAGTATATGACTCTATTCTTCAGTAGCATGTTTTATTTTATTTTAAAATGAAGATTTGGGAGGGGGGCTTCCCCTCCCCCTTTATTTCCCTTCCCTTCCCTTACTGTCCCTCTGGGCATTTTTCCTTTGTTCAAAGCAATATGAAGAAAACCATATCTTTAACCATTGTGTGAAGTCTAATGTCATGTCTAGAAGCTAGTTAATGGAAAAAGCTATAAAAGTTGAAACATTAGCTCTATAAAAACAGCCATAAGCGCCTTCTCCTGCAGTGAGGTTACTGCTAAGGTATAATTAGTAGTAGCACATATATTAGCAATTAGAAAGTCAGGGAAACCGCGACATGAACAAAAGACCATCTGTTATGAGAGAAATAACTAACCCTCAAAGTCAGTAGGTAATAGATGCTCTCTTCCTAAATCATAATATATAGTTAAAGAATAACAAAGCAATATCTTAGTGCTTGCTAAAAATATCCTTGGGAATTCCCCCCAAAAGCTAAAAAATAATAGTAAAAGTCTAGTTTTTTTTTAAACAAGTTGTCAAGAAATAAGAATTGTTGACAATTTCTTCTAGAAAAAGACCTGCCAACATTTTTTCTATAACCTCATTCCTATGTACAGCCACTCCCTCAAAAATAATTGTGGGCCTTACCTGTTAATCATTAAGAAAATTGCTTATTTCGATTCAACAGATTTCAAATTTTAAACCCTCTCACTCATTCATGAAACCCACACAAAGGCGCCTCTCTTGACCTTCTGAATGCTGTGGACCACCATGTCATTCCGTTGCCATTGAGTACATTCTGACTCCTTGAGACGCCACACAAGGTTTTGCAGACTTTAATCTTTAAAGGAGCAGAGAGCCTCATCTGTCTCCCAAACAATGCCTACTGGGTTTGAACCACCAACTTTGTGGTTAATTTGAACCACCAACCTTGTAATAAGTCTAACACTTGCTTAAAGAACAAGGGGAAGGACCCAGATTTGGAGTTTGAGGAAACAGAATATTAAAGCTGTGCCTTCCCACTGTTATTATTGATTACATCACCCCGAATATGTGTTGGAATCCTAACCTCTTTAGCTGAGGAGGAGCCCTTGTGGTATTGTTGGGTGTTGGACTACTAACTGCAGGGGAGTTTCAGAAATCCTCCATAGGAGTGATGATGAGTAAGAGCAGACCCAATGGCCGTGGTGCTCTACTATACCTGTTGTCATGAACTTATTGAACTTATTTGGGAATAGGGTTTCATTGTTATAGTAATGGGACTATACCAGCATAGGGTGTGTCTTAAACCTAATCAGTCTGAGATATAAAAAGAGCAGATTAGGCCCTGAGAAGTAAGTGTGAATTGGAGCAAGATAGATGCCATGTGGTTATCTCCAAGGAATCTCCATAAGAATACTAGAGAAGCTGAGGTAAGGATTTTCTCCCAGAGAGAATCTGAACTGGGATGTCTAGGCTCCTGCACTGGGAGGGGGAAAAACTGCTCATTAAAGCCATACCTACTTATGTTATTACTATTTTAGCGGTGCCAGGACACTAAGAGCATCTAACCTCATTAAAACTCAGCTTGCTTTCTTTATAAAATGGGCATACATTTTGCCCATTATTAGAATGCTTCAAGCATTTACTACAAGGCTTCTGGGCTGCTTTCATTGTTTCCCTTGATTCCCACAGGAATCTGAGCAGCAAGAACCAGGATGTTTTCCTGGATGACAATCTGATGTCTATCCTTTAATGGAGACACATTGGTCTAGCTACTATTAAATGAGTATTAATAATAGTATTTACTGCATTGGGCTACAAGAATGCAAGCAATGATACAGATAAAATACTGAGCACAGTACCCGACACACAATAAGCACTTGATAAATGTTAGCTATTATTATTATTATTATTATTATTTAGCACAGTACTTAGCACCAAGACTCTTAACAGGCATCAACTCTTATAATTACTCCTGAAAAATCCTGTTTGCTACATAATTATCAGATGGCATTTGGGGCATCATACACTGCTGTTGGATTCAGCCGTGGCTCAAAGAGGCAGAAAGAGAAGAGACAGAAAACATGATACTTCTTATATAATATAAATTCGATATGAAGGAATGAGGACTTTATGTGAAATTAAGGTGACTAGGCATTCATTTGAAGATGCTCCATTCCTGCCTTAGCATATCCATTTCTTTTCATGTCGTGTATCATGGTTAATGGAATAGTGTCAGCAGGGTTCTAAGACAAAGCCATGCTGGGAAATAAGGTGATGTCCTGTTTCTCTTCAGTTCTAGTATGATGGCCAGATCTATCTTGGGGAGGCAGCCTAAAATTATTTCCATATAACATGTGAATATTCCAGAAATCTCTTGAAAAGTACTCAGGTCAAAACTCTGGTTTGCATTTGATTATAATGCAGGGTCAAGGTCTCCAGCACAACTCTCATTTCTATCCTTTAGTTTGGTTTGCTTGTTTTTAATCATCTTATTCCTTCAGCAGAAGCTGGGAAAAAATGAAAGAATTGAAATGGGGAAACCCACTGTTAGGCATTGAGGGTTGTAACTAATGAATTAATTCAAAGCATGTTAACTGTAGGATGCTGTGACTCTGGAGCTTTCTTTGGTCAAGGTTATGGAAAACCACATGGAGGCAGGACAACTTCAAAATGTTATGCTCAAGAAGTCAAGTTCAAAGAAGAATCAAATACAATCTTTGAGAAAAAAGGGGAAGCCTATTCTTGTGCATAGCCCACCCAAAACTAAACCTTATTGCCCTTGAGGCAATTCAGAATCATAGCAACTCTCTCAGGGTTTCTGATGCTGTAAATGAGGATAGCCTCCATTTTCTCCCTTGCAGTGGCTGGTGTATTTGTACCAACACCTTTGCAGTTACAGTCCAACGCTTACCAGATGCCATAAGGCTCTTTTGGGAACTTATTCTATGCATGGTCCTTCAATTTCTCCTTGGAGTTTCTGCTCTGTTCCACAGTCCTGCAAGATCTGCCCAAACACCAGCCAATGCTGTGGAGGATATTTCTGCACACACACACCCAGTAATTATTTTATGAACAGGAAGATATTGAGGAGATAGTTTCAAGAAGCTCAGATATTTTTTGCTTACTCTACATTTTTTTAACTAATCATTTTATTAGGGGCTCATACAACTCATCACAATCTGTACATAGATCATTTGTGTCCAGCACATTAGTACATATGTTGACTTCATCATTCTCACAATACCTGCTTTCCACTTGAGCCCTTGGTGTCAGCTCCTCATTTTTCCCCTCCCTCCC
>NW_022111327.1:1091316-1099247 GCF_000313985.2 Echinops telfairi
CACTCTCTCCACTGGTCCTGGGGGCTTCATCTGTCCTGGGTTCACTGTGTTTCCAGTTCCTAACTGTGCCAGTGCACCTCCTCTGGTCCAGCCGGATATGTAAGGTAGAATTGGGATCATGGTAGTGGGGTAGAGGAAGCATTTAAGAACTAAAGGAAAATTGCATATCTCATCATTGCTCACTGCACTGATTAGCTCAGATATTTTTGATCGACGTTATCAGTTTTCATTTGCCATGATGGTCCCAGCTCTGTTGTTTCCTTGATCTGGGGGTGATGGGCTCATGAATGCATTCATGCAGGATAGGCTAACCTAAGACGCCTATCTTCTTCCTTTTCTTCCTTAAAATATGTATTTATTCAAATAATAAAAAAGTGAGCATATTCCTACCATGTGACAGACAAGCAGGGGTAGGACTGGGATACACACTGATAAGAAGAACATCATTACCTTGTCCTTGGCTGTTCAGCACAGTGAGGATATGACTAGTAATATCAGACATATAATTATACAAAGTGATAAATGAATGGGGGCCATTCCCTTATGCACATTTCTTATTTTTCCTAAGATTTTGTCAATTCTATTTTCTCATGAGGAGCTTTTTAAAAAAATATAAGTAAAATACATAATTAGATACCACTTCACTTACATTATATGAATATAGCTACTTTAACATGAAAAGTTTAAACACATGTAAACTAACTAAACCGAAACTCTTATAAAATAATGAAAGATCTTAAAAATGTGGCTGCATACTACAAAGTGTTAAAGAATCAGGATGATATTGTGAAACAACTAAGGACAGGCATGGATTTGGAGGACATTATGCCAAGTGAAGCTAGTTGTGGTAGTTAAATACTCTGTTGTCAACCTGATACTGTTAATAGTGAAGGGGTGGAGTTAAGCTTGTCAGTCAGGTTTCAGCTTGATGACCTCATTTGGAGGCACTAAGGAGATAAATAGCTCGCTGGTTGAGGCACACACACTCACTCCCTGCGAGATATTCCTTTCGATAAGCCAAATGGAACTACGCTGATGCAGCCAGAGTCCTGGAGCTGGAAGAGCCACATGGAGACCCACACCAGCACTAGGAGTCTTCTAGTACACTGGATCCACAAGACCTTCCTGTGAAAGTCTGGCCTGTGATCGTTCTTCCTGCATTCGGTGTCATTGCATATGCTACATGAATCTAAAGAAGACTTAATAGACTGGTAATGGACATATGGGCTAATATCAGATTTATGGACTTGACATGGGCTGGGCTGGGATGTTTTCTTAATGTGCAATTGCCCTTTGATATAAAGTTCTCTTTTATACACATATGAGTGAGTGCCTATGGATTTGTTTTTCTAGTCTACATGGACGAACACACAAGTAAATCACAAAAGACATATATTGCATGAGACCACTTATAAATAAATCAAGAAAAGCATTTCATGCCTAAAGAAACTGATTTCTATGGTCACCAGGGTTGAGAGGGAGATACAGGATTGAGGAAGTAATGGCTACATGGTAGACAGGTGTTAACTTGGGTGAAGGGGAAGATAATATCCATAAAGATGGGCAAAATAAGTGATGGAAATAGAACAAGCTATTGGTAAGTTATTAAATGCAAAAGTGATGTTCTGATCTGTGCACCCTATCCTAATTTGTAATAGAGTTGTTTTCTTTTTAATTGTGACTGCTTTAAAAAATTCATTTTCTCATTCTTCCTATGAGAGAAACTCAAGATGAACCATATTCTCATAAGTTCCGAGGATTTTGCTATTTTTCTCCTTTTTAGACATTAGTATTATTGCTTATATTGCAGGGTTATATATATAATAGTATGACCCTTTATTTTACTCTTTAAGTGTTTCCTTAAAAAAAAAGATTCACAGGAATATATATTGAATTACTTATAGACACATTTCTTCCCCAATCTCATTGAACCCAAAGTCACTGCCAACAAGTCAATGCCCCCTCATAATGACCCTATGAGGACCACTGCTGCCCCTGTGGGTTTTCGTGTCACTTTTATGAGAGCAGTAAACCCAGTCTTTCTCCTGAGCAGTGGTGAGTGGTTATGAACTACTGATCTTGTGGTTAGCAAGTCCAGTGCATAACCACTGCTCCACCAGAGCTCCATCTCATTGAAGAACTTGATAAAGAAACAGAGGAACATTTAAACAGAAGTTATATCACCCAATTCAGGCTACTGGGAAGACATGAAGGAATATAAAAAGTCTGCTTAGCTCTCAGCTCTGTCATTTTCAGGGGTGTGTGTATTAGTCTGGGTACTTTGGAGAAACAAATCCACAGCAACTCATGTACAAGAGTTTTATGTAAAGAAAGTGTGCATCAATCATGAAAACATCCCAACCCAAGGCTGCCCAAGCCCACAAGTCCAACATTAACCCATTAACCCAACACCAGTCCACAAAGTCCTCCACCTCACAAAACAGAGGCAATGATGCTGACTTCAGGGGGAAAGCTGAGTCAGTGAACGAATAAGCATCTCAGCACTAGCAGGTGTCTCCACATGGCTGCTCCAGCACCCAGGGCTGCATCGGGATAGGTCCATGTAGCTTCTCCTTGGGGATGTCTTGTAGGAAGTCAATCTTGCAAGCTGAAGCAGGGAACTGCTAAGGGAGCTGCCCCCTGGTGCGACCATCATAAAGCAAGGGGCCTGAGAACTAGAAAGGCAGGCTCACTACCCATTTATCCCTCCGCCTTTCAATTAGCCCCACATGTGATTATCGGCCAGGCTGGCACAATTAACTAACTCAGTGTGGACCTCATAAGTGGGTGTCACAGGAGATTTACCTCTTAAACAGAATATTAGGGACCCTGCAAGTTTCCCCAATTGGTCTTCTCAAAGGCAGAAACACCTTCCTCCATATCTTTGTATTTGGATTTCATATACCTCTTCTGGGAATTTCTTTGCAACATAGAATGCTTCTGTCGGTAAGTGAGGACTGCTATAGTTGAGGAGTAGAGGATGAATCTTCGTACTTGATAGCCGCTGTAAGCCAACATGTAAGTACATGGACCTAAAAAGCAGAACACCAAAAGAGTGGAAAATGGGCATAGAAAGAAGACACGAAGTGAGTGACCTAAGAAATCCTTCTTTCTTGTCTAATTTTGTTTAGATTGACCCTTCCCTAAAGTCTTGCCTTTATAGAGCCAATCACAATATAAAGATTTGAGTTCTTGAGTTTGGTATTTATCTTCTCTAATGAACTAGAAGCTCTTTAAGGTAAGAATCTGGAATAAGTTTTGTATCACTTGCAACTGGACTTGGCCTGATAACCAAAAAAGTTATTTCAGGTGGCTAAAACTTTTAAATCCTTTCTCATATTCTTTATTCTGGTCAGATGTTTCATCAGCTGCATACCCAATCTAAACGTGTACCATCATGCAGCTCTTTAACTTTCATCATGTTTTATAACACTTATCACTTTCTGAAATGATATAATTTTGTCTGCTTATTGTCCATCTTCCCTTCTAGAATATATTCTTGAAAATGGTAAGAACTTTTTATCTGCTTTTGTTTTTTGCTGCTACTTGTAGAATATGCAAACTGCCTGAGAAATATTCTCCTAAGTAGCTTCATTCTATTTTGTAAAAAGGTAGATTCCAAAGCGTATCAGATAAGTTTGAAAGATGATATTAAGCATAGGCCCTTAGAGGGACAAAAACTCTATTCTAATTCTAGGTTCATTGCTCCAAAAGGATTAAAAAGCAAGAAAAATAAAAATAAATAATAAATAATTGTACTCCTCACTTATCAACTATCTTTTTTCCCCCCTCAAATTTTGCATTTACAATAACAGTCAACATACTTCTATCTCACTTTTTTTTTTCATTTAGGGCAAAATGAAAGTAACGGCTGTGGCGGTTAAAGTTATGGGTCATCTTGGCTGGGCCGTAATTCTCAGTTCTCTAATGATGTAATTTGGTAGTTATGTAATAGTGTGATCTGATACGGTTATCCTCCATTTTCACTTAATGCCAGTTTTTACTTAATCACCTGGTTTTTCTAACCTAGCCATGTCAATACATAGGGAATGGGGGTCTGTCCTGCTTTCATCATATCAGAGCCCTGTTGTTTGTGTAAGCACTGTATGTTAAACATGTACCATTCTTTGAATTAATTTACTAGTTACAACCCTAAATTAAATGCCTAAAATTGTTTTTATCCATTTAAATTATTTCCTTTTTTCTATTTTCAAGGCTATTAAATGCATGCTGAGAGTGGCACATACTTAAAGAGCTATATGTAATTATGATTACCTGACACTGCAAAAGAAACCTCTCTGTGTATTTAGCAATTGTTATTCTTTAAAATAGGATTCAAAGGACAAAAAGAATATCTTACAACCTAAAGGAAGGCTTTTCTTTAGTTTTATTTTATGTCTCCCATCTATCTTAATGAAAATAATCCCTTATGTTAAATTCAAATTCTTATCTGGCATTTTTCCCAGAGAAATATCTTCCTACCTTTTATTCAATTATATGTTGAAATATATTGGAGAGGGGCAATATATGGAGATTTCAAGTTGAACCTTGCTTTTAACCTGCAACTTTTTAAAAAAGGTCTTTAGACAATACAATGAAACCTGTGAGAGGTAGAATTTGACAGGAATTCCATGATGTTTGGGTTCATACAAGTTCTCCAAATTTGAAAGGGTTCTGTAGTCTTGCAACATTTGTTGTTTGTTTTCTTTTAAGTATTTTAATTTGGTGAACATATACACAGAAAGTTAAGTTCATTGGCATTTTCATGCAAAAATTGTGGTGACATCAGTTATATTTATCACAATGTATCAACAAGCTCTTTAATTGTGTTTAATTTCTTCTACTTCTACTACTCTAGTTTCCGTGCCCCCCTTAGCTTCTTGTTTTTGCTTTAAATAATTGTTGACATTTTGTTTTCATATTGATGGATCTTAAGTACATAATGATGCTTCACTTTGTCTTCTTAAACACCTTTCTAAAATTTCCATTCAGGTTTTTTTTTTCATTTCTCCCATTTGCTTTAGTTAGTACTCTACATTCAAGAGCAGGGTTCACAGTTTCTTCTGACATCCACTTTTATTTTTTCTTTCCTTCCTTTTTACTTTTAGTCACTTTTGCCTTCTTCATGTATGATGTTCTTGATGTCATCCACAAGTCATCAGATCTTCAATCATTAGTGTTCAATGTATCCAATCTCCTTGTGAGATTATACTCAGTGGAATATACTCAAAATTGTATTTTGCCTCTTATGGACTTATTTTAATTTTCTTTAGTTCAACCTGGATTTGCATATGAACAAAGGTTGATCTGTTCCATAGTCATCTCCTGATCTTGCTTTAGTTGATGATATTAAGCTTCTAATCTATGTATTCTCCCAGATATAGACAATTGACAATTGGATTCTTGTGTATTCCAGCTGGTGAGGGCCATGCGTATATGTGCTATTTATGTTGTTTAAAATATAAATTTAAATGGGGAAGTTGTTGATCTTAAAATTCTATCATGATATTTGCCTTCATAAAGTGATCACTGAAGATATGGGTGCAATCACAAACTTGATGAAAAAATAAAATGGTGTCCAGCTATCAGAAGGAATAGCATTTGTGGTCTTAATGATTTATCTTAAAACAAGCAGCCACTAAGAGAGGTGCCAGTAAGTCCACATGGAAGGGGCCCACCAGCCTGTGTTATCCAAGGACTGTAAATAATAAAGTCTAAGATCAGAAAAGGGAATTGTATTAGAGCTAAAATTCTGAGCACCCTGTTTGCAGAAGGCTATGGAGAATGAAAGCGCCAATGGATATTTGCAGAGCCTGCACATAGATTAAGCCCCCATTGAGCCCAGAGATGTGAAGAACGTTGTCCTCAGAAAGAGTGACTGGAAAAGTAGATTACTGCAGCTATAGTTAGGTTAAATTTAACATTTTGCTATTTGTTTTCACTTTTGACCATTTTTAACTTGTTAATGTCTGCTTTCTTTTGAATTGAGGATTTTCTGTGCTTTGTTTTGCTGTTATTTGGATAGTGGAGTCATATGGTTACCTTTATATGATATCCAGGATAGTGGAACATGGGTGGGGGGGGGTGTAGCCACAATTAATGGATATAAGAATAAAGGAAATGTGATACCATTCCTCTAGAATTTTTCATTCCTAGCATAGCAAAAGCAAAGCATATGATTATCTGATTCAAAATAATACGTACCCATCCGTTACTTCTACTGTTAGATTTCTCTCTTTAAATTCAAATTTTCTTTTGGATTTGTTCACTTCTCTTCATTCTTTTCTCTTTTCTTGAAAATTATAAGTGTAATTTTTTTTGGTTTTCTAGTTCATTTATTCATTTTTCATCTATTCAACACTATTATTAAGTGTTTCCCTTTTGTAATTTCTAGTTCAGTTGTTTTATCCTTCAGGTCCAGCAGTTCTCTGTATTTTTTGTTGTTGCTGTTTGAAATGAACCTGTAAATCACTGAAGACTGCAAGTCCACTTCAGTTTACTGTTCCTCCTCTTTTAGCCACTCAGACGAATATTTAGATCTGAGGGGTAAGGAATTTGGAAGGGTGTAGATTTTCTTTTTAATGTTTTCAGTTTTCAAATAGAGTTTCTCAGTTTGTTTTCCCAATAGTTTCTTGATGTCCATGAGTTTGTTTCCTGTGTGCTTTTTGCTTTCCTTAAGCATATTTACAAAATACTCTAAAAAACATTGTTCTTGGTATTTTCTGTCCTTCATAGAAGATATTTTCTCTTTGTCTATCGTTTTTGCATTGTTCTTCTTTTCTTGAGATTTCATGGTGTGATTTATATTTTGTTGGATGTGGGCCATTTTGTTATCTTTGTACTTTGATTTTTAATTTTAAATCTTGTGCTCTTATTTTTGTGAGAATTTTTTCTCTTTGAATGCCCTGGTGGCAGAGAGAGAAAATGCCTGGCTGCCAACTGAAATGGTGGGGCCCGCATTTCCCAGCAGCTCCACACAACAGGATGCAACAAAGTGCCTATTGAAAGCCTTACAGGCCTGAGAAGCCCCCTGGGGAGGTCACTTCATCCTCAGTGTGATCCAGAATTGACCCAGCTGCCATGGACGAGGCATGTTCTCCTGAGAACCACAAGAGTGCACTCTTTTCCATAGGTTATTACTATATTATTATTATATTATTGAGTTCTGAATACTTGATTTTGGGAGTCAGTACAAGAGGATATCAAAAAATGTGTGTAAAAATGGAATTTAAAAATAAGGACATTTCCTGCAAACTTTTTGCAGGCAAAGAGTTTAGCTTCAAGTCACAGATACTGACATAAGTATTGGGGTTGACTTTCTTATGGTAAATGTGTGGAGGCTCTCTCTGTCTTTCTCTTAGTAGTGCCTCTGTGCAAGCTCACCCACGGCTGCCCACTGTGGGCTGTTTCCTGCTATGTCGCTCTGTTAGTCTGAAGCAGTGCTGTTGCAGTGCTGCCCTTGCTGTTCCTCCTGTACCTAATGTCCATTCATCGTGGGCCTCTCAGAGATTCAACAGCACTCTTTTGAAACACCATGCTGTCTCTATATCCTGTAACCTCCCATGACCAATGTGCACTACCTTGGGCAATAGCTTACCCTGATGTGCTCCTTTTCTTTCCCCTCCACGTGGGACGTTATTGGGTCCCAAATGACTTATGTGAGAGTGGTCCCTGTTTTACCAAGTAGGTTTTCATAACTGCAGTTGTTCCTCCTCTCTCTCCTCATTTCTGGGTTAACTCTGACGATGTAGCTGCTAACCAGATTTGTGCGCTCTCAGTATGCATATTTTCTTTCTTTTATTTTAAATATTCATTTTATTAGGGGCTCATACAACTCATCACAATCTGTACATACGTCATCTGTGTGCAGCACTTTAGTACATATGTTGACTTCATCATTCTTACGACACCCACTTTCCACTTGAGCCCCT
>NW_022111327.1:1100075-1178478 GCF_000313985.2 Echinops telfairi
TCTTTTGGTAGCTGAGCACCATCAGCTTTCCTCACCACACCTGCTTGTGCACCCATTGCCTTCAGTGACTTCAGGTGTTATATCTTTTGGTAACCAAGCATCATCCGCTTTCTTCACCACATTTTCTTGTGCACCCATTGTCTTCAGCGATAATGTCAGGTAGGTGAGCATCTCAGACTGCCTAATTGTTAGAACAAAGTGTTCTTGTGTTGGGGGAGTACTTGTGTAGGGGCCCACTGTACATCTGTTTTCTTAATACTCGACCTATAAATATATGTACATTGATCTATTACCCCCTCATCATATATAAATATATTTACATCTTTATATGCCTGTATTTACATCTCTATGAGTACCCTTTGCCTCCTAGTTCTTTCCTCTGTTTCTTTGTACTTATTTTCCTTTGATTTTCCCTGGTTCCGTTGCTATCGGAGTAAAGAGGGAACTTCATTGACTTCACCACCTTGCTCTGCCTCCCTTCCCACTCTTTCACTTTAGTGGAGAATATTTCCATTTCACAGTTTCACAGGTTTCCACCTTACAAAGGGCTTTGGCTTTTGTAGATGTTACTGTATATATGTGACATTTTATTTTTAGAAGTCTACTGTATGAATTTATCTCTGTCTTAAAGTATAAATAGAAAGCAACTTAGCACCTCACCGTAGAGTAGAGTAGCACATGAAAAGACAATGGTATATAATCATGATGTGAACAGAAATAATAGCCTCAAATGTTGCAGGTAAATAGGACCACAATCAAATGAAGGAAAAAAATAAAGTTGTGAGTCTCAAATCATAGTCTGGAGATTGTTAGAGATTCAGAAAGAGGTGAATGGCAGTAATAACAACGATTGGTTGCTGTGTTTGTGGTTGTTTGCGGCAAATGACTGAAGGGGTAATGAATTATTTAAGGTGACCCTTCAAAGTCTTTAACTCTCATCAAACAACCTTTCCCTGCATGGGTGTGGTAAGAAGGTGGGGCAAGATACTGGTAGGATTCACCTGTGAGTAATGGTGAACAAGAATCTCTGGAATGCCATCCTGCTGTATATGAGCCCTCTGAAAAGCAGGAGGAGGGATCTTATTACCAGGAAGAGCTAGGAGGGGAATTTTATCCTCTGGACCTGAAATCTCAGCTCAGTAAGCCTCCTTTATCAAGAAGACAGCTGTCACATCAGAGGAGCAGCCTAAGAACCAGGAGCCAGAGCATAGAACAGAATGATGCACTTCCCAACCCACAGATCAAGGTAAAATGAGTGCTTTGGGGCAGGATGCTGGCTTGTAGTATGTGGTGCCTCAGGGCACTCTTAATCCCAGGGAACTGGGTTTGCTGACCAATGGAGCTTGAGCTGAATGCTCAAATTTACAGTGTAGGCTTACAGACAGATGAGTGGTATGCCTCTTTAGGCCTTTATTAGCGGCTTTGACAGAACTTTGTAGCATGTCCTGAAAAAACAACTCAGCCCTGAGCATTTTTCACTGGCATTACACCTCGTTAATAAACTCTTTAATCATGAATTTTGCATATTAGAAACCAGGGAAGTAAAATAAAGACCATTAATTAAGACAACTCAGTGAGTCTCTGAAAGAGTCAGTGGTTAGAGGCCTATCTTTCTCGTAACAACTGGAGAGAGCAAAAAGGAATCATTTCCATGAAGTGGCAAACGTTTGACAATTCTCTGTCCAAACTCTAGAACATACAGACTCGGTGAGGTGTGTGAGGTGATGTTCACTAAAAGAGGAGAGCATATCTATATTGACAAAGATGAAAACATTATAAATTTGGCAACAGTTCCACATTAGTTGTTTTTCTTTTAACTTTTTTCCCAACATCTGAGTTGTGAGTTGAATTATGTTGTTTTTCACACTTTTCCTTAATAGAAATGATGATGTCAATTTTTTGTGGAAATGCATTTCTCTGCCTACTGATATCAGGGCAGGCTTTTAGTCTCCCAGCCATTTTCTCTCTAGTGACATTAGAAAATGAACTTTCAATGCTTTCTACCTTGTATCGTGGGGGTGGAGGATGTAGACAAAAACTCTTTTAAGATATCTTGATTTTGTCCTATTTAGAAGTAGTGTCAGTTTCATACACTCTTTAGACTATTTGTCTTTGGGTAGGACTGAGGAAGAAAAGAGAGAAAGCATTTCAAAAGATAGTTTTTATTCTTCCTGTTTGTTCTTAGAAGGAAATATCAAACTCCTCATTCAAAATGAGTATATCCTTTCAAATGTGATTTTATTTGAAAGACTATTGAAAAATATATTTTTTCATTTTTAGAAAAATGAGTTGTAGTTGATAATATTTTGTTTGGCCTTTATTTTGCTCAGCTGCTGTACTTATTTTTTGCCTTCAAGCAGTAAACTACCAAACTTTATCTTTCACTTCAGCATTTTTTGGGCCTGTCCCTAAGTGGCAAGCTAAACTTAAAAGCCTATGGGATTAATACTGAAAATTGTTTCTTTTTTTGTTGGTGTTTTTTTTTTTCTCAGTGTTATTGCACAATACCTTTCTTTTCTTCTTTCTCTGTATAGGGACCGTGAACTTGATTCAATTTATATTAACATTAAAAAGCCACCTTGATCAAAATATAAAAGTGATGAGATTATGCTACTTCAAAAGAAAATAGTAAAACAAATTTAGAGAAAGGAGTTCATAAGCTATTTACAAGGCAAAATCATTCAT
Organism: Echinops telfairi; assembly: GCF_000313985.2. Lineage (NCBI taxonomy): Eukaryota > Metazoa > Chordata > Mammalia > Afrosoricida > Tenrecidae > Echinops > Echinops telfairi. The sequence continues at coordinate 1,102,761 of NW_022111327.1, forward strand.
GAATGGTTGTCAAGTGCTTCTTATAGAAAGCTAATGGTGCCTGGCTATCAAAAGATAGAGTGCCTGGAGTCTTAAAGGCTTGAAGATAAACAAGCGGTAACCTAGCTCAGAAGTAACAAAGCCCACATGGAAGAACCACACCAGCCTGTGTTATCATGAGGTGTCAATGGGATCAGGTATCAAGCATCTAAGACCCAGAATGAAATCATACCCAAGGTGAATTGGGGGCGCGGGGCATGGAGTGGAGACCCAATGCCCATCTGTAGACAATTGGACATCCCCTCACACAGGAGTCACAGGGAAGAGATGAGCCAGTCAGGGTGAAACACACAACTTTCCTCTAGCTCTTTGGTGCTTCCTCCCCCCGCCCTCACTATCATGACCTCAATTCTCCCTTACAGCTCAGATTAGACCAGAACATGCACACTGCTACAGGTAAGAGCCCACAACACTGGGAATCCAGGATAGATAAACCCCTCAGGGCCAACAAGGAGAGTAGAGATACCAGGGGGATTAGGGGAGGGTGGATGGAGAAAGGGGAAACTGATCACAGCAATCAACCTAGAACCCCTCCCAGGGCAACAAATAATGAAAAAGTGGGTGAGTGGTGCTGGAGGATGATGTAAGATATGGAAAAAAAATCTATAACTTTATCAAGAGTTTGTGAGGGAGGGTGGGAGGGGCGAAGGAGGGGGAAGAAATGGGGAGCTGATTTCAGGGGCTCAAGTGGGAAGAGAATGCTTTGAAAAGGATGATGGTAAAAAATAAATAAAATGATGATGACAGCATATGTGCAAATGTGTTTGACACACTGGAGGAATGTATGGATCATGATAAAAGATGTAAGAGCCCCCAATAAGTGTTTTAAAATAAGAAAAAAGAAAGGAATCTATGAACAGTCACAGCATTCTTTTGGCAAAGGGTATTTTATAAAAAGCAAAGAACGTTGTTTAAATAAGAGCTATTTCTGAAGTCAAGGTGGGCATAAGAACTAAGACAACTATTTGGTGTGGGGAGACACATTAATGAGGCTTTCAGTTATGATGGAGCAGCATTAGGATGAGGAGAATGGTTGAGGACAAACAGGAGATAAATTGCACTTCTTAGTAAGGGAACAGTATTTAACATTTCCAGCAAGCATCCAGAGGACAATGGTAGGCAACTAGGAATCAGTAGGAAAGAGTTGATGGGAGAATGAGCACCAGAATCATGGCCACTGACCATTCATGGCATGCAACCGTCTCTGCAAAAACCTGCCCCGTACCCACTCAGTCAAACTTTCAGTCAGTATTTATTGCATGCAATAGCATTATACTAGTAGTACCTTGAGGAGTCATGCAGAGTGCACTGTATCCGTACCTGGCGTGAGTAGTTGTAGTGAGAGAGCAGTTGCCAGTAGTAATGATATCATGATAGCTAAAGCGAATGAACAATTAAGCTGGAAGCAAGAATTCAAAATCACAGTAAATAGCAGCAACCAAGAAATACAAGAAAATACTGGACATTTTATAAGACTATAGACTTGAGTTATGTCTTTCCTTCTGAAGTCATTTTGGGGGGGGTTCTTACATCTCTTGTAACATTCCATACATCAATTGTATCAAGCATATCTGTACATATGTTGCCCTCATCATTTTCTAAACATTTACTTTCTATTTGAGCCCTTGGTATCAGCTCTTCTTTTTTCTCTCCCTCCAGACCCCTCCCACCCTTGTGGCCCCTTGAAAAATGATAATTCATTATTGTTTTCATATCTTACACCAACCACTGTCTCCCTTCACCCATGTTTCTGAGACTTGAGTTCTATTCTTTAGATATTAAGTGAGCGTGGGAGCCCAAAAGGTTGGAAAAGTTAGAAAACTGAGACTTTAATTTGATATATGTGAGGGGTTACATACATTGAAAATACACCATGTGAAATGGTAGATTTATGAGCACTTGTTTATTATGAGTTTACATATTTTTCGTTCTTGTACCTGGTCAATGTTTACATTGTCTTTAAAGAAAGCTCTTACATATCTTATTTTCTCAGAGCTGCTGTAACAAAATACCACAAAGTGGGTAACTTCCAAAATATATAAATTAGGCAGCACTGCAGAGGCCAGACAATCCTGCTTTGAGAACGTTCTCCATGCCCCGCGGTCCACAGGCATCCAGGAAGCGCCCTCCCCACAGCCAAGATGCCCCATAGGAAGGTCAGCTCCGAGAAGGGGCGGTGAAGAAGGAGCCCCATAGGAGAGCTGCGAGACTGTCAGTGAAGCCTGCACCTGCAAAAGAGGCTAAGCCCAAAAAGGCAATAGGAAAGGATAAATCTTCAGACAAAAAAGTGAAAGCAAATGAGGAAAGGGGAGCAAAGGGAAAGCAGGCTGAAGTAAGTAACCCAAAAACTAAAAACGATTTACCTGCTGAAAATAGAGAAATGAAAAAGGAGGAGAGCCCAGCCTCTGTTGAAGCAGGAGAAAAAGAGGCCAAGTCTGATTCATGTCTATCTGCCATGTTTTATCAGAGGGTCCCATTATCTCCCTTCTTGTACAATACAGAGGACTATTTTTTTAATTAAATAATCACTTTATTAGGGGCTCATACAACTCATCACAATCCGTACATACGTCGTTTGTGTCCAGCACATTAGTACAGATGTTGACTTCATCATTCTCACAACACCCGCCTTCCACCTGAGGCCCTGGTGTCAGCGCCCCCTTTTTCCTCGTCCTTCCCTGCTCCCCCCTCCTCCTGAATCCTTGATAATTTATAAATTATTATTACTTTATCATCCCTTACCCCATCCAACGTCTCCCTCACCCACTTCTCCGCTGTCCGTCCCCCAGGGAGGAGGCCATATGCAGACCTTGTCCTCTGTTCCCCCTTTCTCCCTCTCCTTCCCTCCACCCTCCCGCCATCACCACTCTCCCCACTGGTCCTGGGGGTTCATCTGTCCTGGGTTCACTGTATTTCCAGTTCCTATCTGTGCCAGTGCACATCCTCCGGTCCAGCCGGATATGTTTTTATCAACTGTTTTGTAAATTCAAATTTTAAAAATTGTTATTAATTGGGAGTAAATACATATATCATAATTCCATAGTTCAATCATGTCAAGAAGAATTGTACAATTGCTATGACGGTCAGTTTCAAAATATTCTTTTTTGTTTTGAACTCTGTTAGTAGCTCTAAAAACATTTCTAAGAAGTTGGAAATCCCACTTTCTTTTTAGTGTAAATGCTTTTTCTTTAAGATGTGAAATCATTTCGTAGTTGTTTATTTGTTGGTACAGCTAGAAAACAGTGGGATGTTGCCTTGTGGGTAGATTTGCCTATCTTGAGTGTAAACATAGCCTTCCATGGGGATGGGGTGGATTATTTTGTATCCCTAATACAACATATACTTAATGGCAATTTGGAGTCATGCTCATACATTTGCATGAGGTGAACATTTAATATTTTGTTTCCATGTTGTTTATAATGGAACTGTGTCTGAAAAACCAATCTGTCATCATGGCTTTCTTGTCAGAACTACGTGCGTTCTGTTCCACCTTTGATGGTGGTAGTCAGTTTTCCTAATAACTTAGTTGTGTGCTGTGAAGGGCTGAACATTTTAATGTGCAGTGTGCATGGCATTAAATTTTGAATTAGTGAGAATTAAGATGTTGCAGCTTACCACTAATTGAGGATAATGCTACTTGATAAGCTCTTTAAAAAAATTGCCTCTGAATTTCAAGCTGGGAAGTCATTGGAATTTAGAATCTACTTGCCATTTTAGGATTGGGTTACATGCATTAAGTACGTGCATTAAGAATTGTGTACAGATTGTTCATAATGTCTCTCTTCTGATCTCAAAACAACCAATAAAGTGTCGGTTACCAAAACATATGCATGTATATATAAATTAACTGTTTCCCATTTCTGCTGGCTTGAAACTCAAATCTGAAGGTTCTGAAAGAAGAACTGCTCCATGCATCTCTTCTAGCTTCTAGTGAAGGCTAAAATTCTTGGTATTCCTTTGATACTATAGGTGTCTGTCCTGTGTTTATGTGTCTCCTCTTTGACAAGGTATCGTACAGAGAGGACAAGGAGCTACTTTCCTCCAGTACAACCCCTTTAACCCAACTGACACCATCATCAAAGAAGACTCCGAGTTTCCCCAGTAAGGTGTAGTGTCAATTACAGGCAATAAGACTTCAGTATGTCTTTTGGGTGGGAATGGATCTTTGTGGATCTTATTTTTTGTGGATCTTCTTTGATCCACAACAATCTGTTTACAGTACTTTTTCATTTTGCTTTGGTGGTTCAGGTTATAGTTTAGATTTCATTAAGTTTACTTATCATTCATTGTATTTGCTCAAGCTCCAGGCATATTTTAATTGTCTTCTAGTAGTTACATTTTCAAATGAATAATTATAAAACAACCACAAATTTATATAAAGTACCCTGTTAAAAATTGTTTCTCAGTGGTGTGACCATTTCCAAAAAAACCCTAAAATTATACAACCATTTGAACCAACAATGCTGCTCCTAAGTTTATACCCAGAAGACTTGAAACACAAATTCAGACCTATAATTGTAGACCAGGGTTCGTCACAGCACCAGTCACAATATTGAAAGGGTAGGAACAACCTAATTTCCCATCAACTGATGAATGGGTAAACAAAATGTGGTTCATATATACAATGAGATGCTACTCTGCCAAAACGAGAAAAGAAATTTTCAAATGGTTGGAATTTGAAAACATTATGCTGAGGGAAATAAGTCAATTACAAAAAGATAAATATAGTATGACCTTACACTAAAAGGCAAGAGTAGACAAATATAGAGGGAAGTTAATTCACTTACCAGGGTCTTGGTTAGTAGCCCTGGTGCTGTATAGGTTACCTGTTGGGCTCCAATCTGTATGGTCAGCAGTTCAAAACCACCAGCAGCTAAATGAGAGGAAGACTGGATTGTATCCTCCCATAAACAGTCACAGTCTCAGAAACTCACAGTGGGGTGGCTATGAGTCAGCATTGACCTTAAGGCAATGAGTTTGGTTCTTGCTTATGGTTCTCTCTAGGTTGGTTCTTGCTTATGGTGTATTGAGTTTCAGATTATGGTGATGAAAAAAATGCATTGATTAAACCTAGGGATGCCCAGCTGATTAGTATAACTACTATTAATAAATGGTACATTGCAAAATGTTAAATAAGCCAAAGTTGTGTAACAGACAAAAGGTTTGTAACAACAACAGCAAAATATTATCTACTAAATAAAGATGCTTATGTATAGTCAAATACCTCAATGGTTCTGTGGCTTTGAGATTTATGGTCATGGCTCCTGGGATAACCCACTACATTTGTCTGCTACAGGTAGTCCCTGACTTACTATGTATTAGAGTTACAGTGAACTGTTTTGCTGCTGTTGTTCTGTTTTTTAACTACATCTTATTGTTAGGAATATATACTACTTACAATGTTGCAGCACAAAATTTGCCGATTTTTTATTCTCAGTTTATTCCCAAAGGTTAAAAGATCAGATTAATAAAAATAGCAATAAAAAAGCAGTGATGATGAAAAAGTATTTTAATTATGCCTGAACGGATTCATGAGAAATTGTCCAAACGAAGCCCTGTGGTAAGTTTGGGACAACTTTTATTGTGCTCGGTGCTTTTGCTCTTCTAAATTCAGCGCATAGTACCTGCAGTCCTCAGAGCCTTCGGAAGGCCATCCAAGGTGTGTCGATGTTACTCATTGTGCCCATGAGCAACTGCCTCCTTTGTCATGACATCTGGATAACTAGGGTCATCCACTGCCACTATAACTACTGAATAGTTTGATGAAAAATGAACCCTGATCAAAAGCGGAGCAATGCAGAACTGAAAGGCTTTTACGGATTCTGGTATTTCTGGACCCATTGAGGCTAGACAAGTCCCTGAAACTATTGCCTTAAGATCATCTCTGAGTCTGAAACTTGAAACCAAAAATAGAGCTTTAGGTCCCAAAACAAAACAATAATTCAGTTTAACTACAAAGAGTGTCTGTCTTTTTTGAAAATCATTTTATTAGGGGCTCATACAACTCTTATTACAATCCATACATACATCAATTGTGTAAAGCACATTTGTACATTCATTTCCCTCATCATTCTCAAAACATTTGCTCTCCACTTAAGCCCCTGGCATCAGGTCCTCATTTTTCCCCTCCCTCCCCGCTCTCCTCTCCCTCATGAGCCCTTGATAATTTGTAAATTATTATTTTGTCATATCTTGCCCTGTCCAACGTCTCCCTTCACCCACTTTTCTGTTGTCCATCCCCCAGGAAGGAGGTTATATATATATCCTTGTAATCGGTTCCCTCTTTCCACCCCACTCTCCCTTCACCCTACGGGTATCACCACTCTCACCACTGATCCTGAAGGGGTCATCCACCCTGGATTCCCTTTGTTTCCAGTTCCTATCTGTACCAGTGTAAAGAATGTCTGTCTTGAGCAGTATTCTCTTTTGAGATCTATCTATAGGACTTCAAATGGACAGCAGCAACTCAAACGATTAGATAGGAAACATAGGGGGCAATGAATTTATGTTAATAAGGGAGGAAGAACTCAGAAAAGAGGGTTGAAATGGTAGCACAATTCAAAAATGTAATACATGTAACTAAATTTTACATCTAGAATCTGTTGAATCGGTGTATTGTCTGAGCAGCAACAACAAAATGAATGATAAAAAACCGCATTCACTAGAATGTTCTTCGTGGCACATCTAATCATCTAGGGCAGGGATCATAGGCGAACTTCAGCTTGAGAGCCATGTCGTTTGAAGTAACCTTGAAAAATTCTGCAGGATATTATTCAGATAATGGTGATTGTATGTATTTGTAAAATACATTTACAGCTCTCAAATTGCTTTTTAAATTGTTGTGAGGTACAGGATTGACTCTTCCAAAGTTTGCTGATCCCTGCTCTAAAGCATAAGTTCCCACATTTATTTATCCTACTTCCCTCTTTTCAGTAACAAGCAAACAAACTCAGCAGCGCCCTGGCAATTAAAAGCTTCTGGAGGAGTCCACAATCTAGGATAAAGTGTAGATATTTGCTTTTGAAACCATGCTCCCGACCCTTGAATCATTCCAGCACCCTCAACACCCCCGCCCTACGGCGTGGTATTGACCAGTCAGGGAAACATTGCTCTAGAAAGGAAATCATGTTCAAAAATTTCTGGAAAACACTATAAACCAGAAGCCACCTCCAGCTGATTGGAAGATTCTCAATTCAAATTCATAAAGAAATACCTCTGAGAGGAACCATAGTAATATATCTGAGAGGAACCAAAAAGAAAAAAAACTTACGTAGTTTAACTCAGCCCCATTTGGACATTGAACTCATTTTTCCTTTACCTAATATCTAATTGTATCATGGAATTAATGTTCATTAAAATAAAAGATTCTAAAGTATTATCTCATTTATTCTTAGAAATATAAAAAAAGTTTGCTTTTCAAAGGGAGAGAAAAAAGCATATATAACTCCAATCATTTATATTTAATATATCTTTGTATATAAAGAGATTATAATAAAAATGTGTGCTTTTTATTCCGTGAGAAAATTAAATTCAATCAAATTTCTTCCATCATTTCTTCTGTTTATGTTTACTGAGCATTTCATTCTTTCTTTATTCTTTTCAACCCAATGTTATGTATCTGCTATGTTCCACTAAACAAATTATGAGACATTGCTATGATACTTTATTGAATATGTCTATTATTGCTCTTTCATGTAGTCTATACCCTCAAACAAAAGCAATGTAGCTGACCAAAATCTATGACAAAGCCACTTTGCCTGAACTGGTTAGTTGTCTCTCTTCACTTCTGACTCATGGGGACCTCACAGATGCATAGTGGAACGGCTCCATGGGGTTTCTAAAGCTGTGCCATTTGGGGATTAGATGATCAGTCCTGTCATCGGAGGAACCTCTGGATAGGTTTGAACTGTCAAGCACTTAGCTGGCAGTAAAGTCCTTCATTTCGGGGTCACCCTAGGACTCCATCTACCCATTGCCATGGAGTTGATTCTGACTTATAGAGAACCCCTATTTAGGGCTTCCAAGGATGTCAATCCTTACAGGAGAAGAAAGCATCATTTTTCTCCTATGGTGGGGCTGGTGAGTAGTCTAATACTCACTTGCAGTGAGTAGTCTAATACTTCCTGGACAGTGACACCAAGGCTCCATATACAACATAGAAAAGTAGATATTAATTCATTTTACAAAACACAAGTTGTGTCAATACTCCACATATTAAGGATTCCTGAAATCTCATTAATGTGATGAATTATCCTGCTTTTTGACATGATTTAGATGCTGGCTTAATACTTATTCGCAAAAATTAGCCATGACTGTGTTCTTTGAACCACAGCTGCTGAGCATAGTACAATGTAAAGGGAGGAGAACCAAGGCCTGTGGGTGTCTGGAAGGAGCCCTGGTGGGTTCAGCTGCTAACTGAAAAGTTTGTGGTTTGAACCACACGTCCCTCCAATGGGGGGAGATAATGTAGTTTGCTTCCAGAATGATCTACCACCTCAGAAACTCTATGGAGCACTTCTCTGTCCTATGGGGTCTCCATGGGTTGGAACCAACTTGAATCTTTTCGTTTTGGAGGCTTGGGGTTTGGGTTTTGTTGTTGTTGTTGTTATGGATGTTTATATTATGAATTATTTTACTCAGAATTATTAAATGATATATTTACCATACAAATCTGCCAAATATAATAAAGAAATTAACCTTAACTCAGAAACTAACTTTGCATATGTTTCCAGGGAACATAAAAATTTAGAAAATTTAGTCATTGCTTTTGGATAATAACATGCACAGCTTTGCTGCTAGAGATTAAGGGGCGTCACAAAGTTCGTGGGAAAGTTCTATTATCTCTCATTTGAAACTCCCTTGTATTATTTGAGAATCTCCTAGAAGAAAAAGGAGTAGGTAAATTAGCAGGAAGAATAGGGTGTGCAAAAAGTGGAATATAAGTTGTAAAGGTTGAGTGGGAACTTTGCGGGATGATGTTCATTACCTGAATGTCAACGTTGAACATCGAGGTTGAGTAAAAAAAGAGCGGGAGGGTAAAAAGAGAGTGAGAGAGAAACAAAGGGGCAGATGGTACTGTTACTTGCGAGGGATACAGAGAAATTGAGGAAGGAGTATTGTCATAGTGATTTGTGGGGGGGTGTACTGAGTAAAGTACTGGGGGATGCCAAGGGGGAAATGAATCTGAGTCGAGTGGAGGATGCTTGTCAGCAACTAGAGAAAGGAATGGCTGGACAGCGGTAGGGCAGCCAAACTGGGGAATGCGGATTGAATGCAATACAGGGTGAGATCCAAGATGAACATGGGCAGAGGAAGCCAGGTTCATTCTCCACCTTCTATGTACCAGCCAGTGTGCCAAGAGCTTCACGTTTATTATCTCACTAAGGGCTATGTAATTATCGAATCCAAATCTAGGCTCTGCTTTCTCTCCTGGATCCCATCTCAAATTCTTTCCTAGTATTGAAACATTCCCCATAAATTAGGTTCATTCAAATGTGCTTCAGTAAACAAGCAAACAAAAGTCCTTGGCCTTCACTTCCTCTTGGTTACTATCCTGCTTCTTCAGTCAACTATTCTTCCCAAGCCACACTACATCTGTAATGGGTTCGATAAGTCACATGGTACTCATAGGCAACACTCGCGAAGGGCCTTACTAAGGGAGTTAACAGGTTACCCAAACTCAGGATCATCAAACAAGAAGGATATAGTCGTTGGTCCACAGCATCACACCTCCTCAACCAGCAACCAAATCTTTCTCTGGTCCTCAGATTCTCAGTCATGTGGTCTCTTGGCCTCTGCCTTCCTGTCACTGCCTTCGTGTCACTGTCCTGTAGTCTCAGCACTACTCCTTTCACTCTGCCCCGTAGTCTCCGTGCCACAGTCTCTGATGCCACTTCAGACAGAGATCTGGAATTTGCTCTTGGATGGTCCTAGACGATCTCTCTCAGCAACTTCTTCAAAGATGGTTCTTTCTGATAGCCAGAGGCGCGGTAACGAAAACTGACCACATGCCCTGTTTGCATAGATCCATACAATCTTCTGGTGGGAGTTACAGACGCAGAGGTCGAAGGGCCACATTAAGAAGTTTCGCTTCACTGCATGTTGACGTGATGGCTATTCAACGTGGTGAAAAGATACCCCAACACTGAAAGCATGACGATGAGGCAGACACAGCAATACAATCTTTTCCTCGTTTTAAATGTACTTGATTCCCACCAACCAATTGCCTAGAACCTGCTCTGTAGTATAATTTTGCTTCTGCCCATTTGAATCCACTGAAACCCCTCTAATTAAAATCACCATGTTCCAGAATAGAAAGGGGGGTTACTATCCTCCCTTTCACCCAGATTACTACCTATCAACCCTCTAGTCTATTGTTTCATCGTCCTTCCTTGGCCCTCCCACCCTTGCACCCTTGGTAACCACCGAAGTCTATTCCCTTTGCTCTGAAAGCCTTGACTTGGCCTTTTTTCTTTATAATAGTGACATAATACAAGATTGGTCCTATGGTGATTAACTGATTTCACTCAGTATAATGTCCAGCCCTATCCATGCTATGAGGTGCTTTGTGCTGTCATTTTTTGTTGTTGCAATATATAGTGTGTATGTACCAAAGTTGCTCTATCCATCTTCTACTAATGGCCTTATATCTTCCTACTATTGTGAACAATGCTTTGATGAACATGGGTGTCTATATTTTTGCTCGTGCTATGGCTCTTACTTCTTTAGGGTACATACCCACCAAGAGACAGAAGGACGGGTATTATGGCAGGTTCCCGGGAGCATTGATAAGTCCTTCAAACTGATGCATACAAAATTGATTATCTGAAATGTAAACTCTCACAAAATTTACAATTTTAAAATTATTTTTAAATGCACAGAGGATCTGATCTTGAGTGGTTCATATAGATTTCATATCCATGTGGAATTCAGGACCAAACTGTCACTCACATGAGTATATGCTTGGTTCTTTTAAACTAAAAAACCTTTTTTATGAAAATCCAAGTGTAACTGTTCTGACCACATCTTACTCAACATTTCATAGCATCTGACCCTATTAATCATGTTTTCTTGAAACATTTCTCCTTGATTGCTTTACATTATGCTCTCCTACTTTTCCTCCTCATTTACTGTCCATCATTCTCATTCTCCTTTACTTGTTCTTCGTCTACTTGACGTTTACATCTTGAACTATGGGTACAGGCGCAGAGGAAGTGTCTCATTATACCACGATGGGGCAGACTACAATGACTAGCAAACTCTTGATAGTTACATAGTGAGTAAATGGATCTCCAGTGCTCTATCCCCAGATGCTGAAGGATCGATTCCCTTTTTTTTTGTCCCATTTCCTTCTCTCTGAATTCTGTGGTCCTGCAGTATTATTCCATTGGAAAGATATCATTCTCCATTCACTTTTTACTTAAACAAAGTGGCAGATTAGAGGGAGCAGAAATATCATATAAGGTAGGATAAAGGTCTATGAGTTATGGTGTAATATCAAGAAAAAGTAGCATATTTCAATAGTATAAAGAAATGGGCTTTCTCTTATTTAAGGGTTGAAAGGGTATAATCTATAAATAGTAAAGCAACAAAATACATATAACTGGGAGATTTAGGGATCTGCAAATATCTTCAACTAAGTAAAATATTTATTTAGCTCAGTAAATAAGAATTTAATTTAAAATAAGTAAATAAGCAAAAGAAAATATTTATTTAGCTCAGTACAGAGACAAGGGTCTGTAACTAAAAATAATGAGTTCAAACTAAAAGCAACCAGCGAAGGAAGGTACAATACAAATAATAAAATAAAACAGATTGACTAAGCTATGATGTAATCTTTAAAGAGAGTCTTTTCTGAGAAGAAGAAACCTACTTAGTGAAGTGAGAAAAAAAACTATTAGACAAGATCAGTAACATCCTCAACTTCAATTCTCTACAGCAACAAAGTATATTAGTTTTCTGTCTTGCAACAATTTCTATGCCTTCCAAAAGATCTATTAATAGAATCTGGGCCAATTTATGCCTGGTAAACACATCCTGGTCTTTATTTTTTTCAACTGTGGTAAATGCATAGGTAAGAAAATATTTTTCATGCCCATGATCTTCACTTGTATAATTCAGTGACATTAATTTTGCTTATCATGTTATTCAACCATGATGAATAAAATTAATTCTATGTTCCTAACCTTTCCCAAAGGTTCCATTACCCATAACAGAAGTTCCCTAAGGATTATGGTCTATTAAAGATAAAGGATCTGTACAGATGGGAATTGGAAATGCAGGGAATCTAGGACAGATGAACCCCTCAGGACCAGGGGTGACAGTGGTGATACCAGGAGGGAAGGGGGGTGTAGAAAGGGGGAATTGATCACAGGAAGCTACATATAACCTCCTCTCTGGGAGACGGGCAGCAGAGGGGTGGGTGAAGGGAGACGCCGGGCAGTGTAATATAAGATACAATAATAATTTATAAATTATCAAGGGTACATGGGGGAGAGGGGAGGAGGAAGGGAGGGGGAGGGGGGAAAAAGGAAAATGAGCTGATTCCGGGAACCCAAGAGGAAAGCGAATTTTGGGAATAATGAGGGTAACAAATGTATAGATGTGCTTTACACAATTGATCTATGTATTGTGATGAATTGTATGAGCCCCAATAAATTGATTAAAAAAAAGATAAAGGATCCCAACATTTTTTCACATTGGAACCCATCTACAAACGCTACACACTGGATAACAGAGGAAACTAGCCAAGGGCTTGGGCTACTTCAGGCCCAGCTAGATCACACCATGGACTGGTAAGATCAGTATCAAGACTTCTCAGTAGAATCCATACTTGGCAAACCAGTGTTCTTACACCCAATGACCAGGAAGTTTTAGGTGTGGAAGGCAGGGAGTCTACAGCTCCCAATATCTTATCCCTTTTTCCATTCCTCCCCTTTGGAGAAGCTTTCATATGGCTACACTCTGAGACTACCCCCTTTTCCTTCTCTTATCCCCTTCTGTTTTCATTGATTGTTTTGAGATAATGGTCCAAATGGTTTCTCCCAAGATCCTTACAATGTGAAAACAGAGCCATATGCAAAATATCCTCGGGCATTTGGCTAGTTTTCTCTTTGACGTCTGTGTTTACCACTATTTTGTGCTAGTTTGAATGGAAGGGAAGCAGCTGCCGCGAACTTCATAAATGTCCCAATAGGAGTTTGTTTGGTCTATATTTAGGTTATGTTTTTCATCTTGAAAATAGCTGCAGTAGCAAATAGATATATTCTCCACAAAGTTGTCAAACCTAAAAATTATAACAATAAAACTAAGATTCGGGATTTTAAGGTTGACTTCTATGGGGACCAACGATAGTATTTTAATTACATATTCTTAAACATACTTGGAGCTGAGTAGTATTTAAATATTTCCCAAACAAGTCACTCTTTCAGCAATAAGCCAACTGTAATGCACAGGCAACTAAATGTACTAAATCTTGTACTCAAAACACTCAACAGAAAGCTCTAAACACTTATTCAAATGTCAAAACACTTGAGAAGACAAACGTTTCTATACGAGAGAGAAAGTAGGGAATTGTGGAAAGAGAGAAGGACCAAGAATTGAGTTCTCTCATCGCAGTTCTGTCATTTGCAAACTGTGAACCGAGGACTCCTGGATTCTCCCTCCCATGTCTTAAGAGCCTCCCGTTTTAAAATTAAGGATATTAGATTTGGTGAATTGATCGCAAACCGTTAATCTCCCATCACTCTTCAACCCCACTACAATGACAGTGGATGAATGACAATTGTGTAAGACCCAAAGAAGGTAATTGTATAGGAGATAACAAAAGACAGGGGATATAGCATGCTAACATTAAGAAGCTGGAAAACAGATGGACAACCTTCTCATTGATTCTGCTGACCCTGGACAATGGAAATCTAAGCTTGAGTAGGAGAAGGAAAAGGAGGCTTGGCAATTTTGAACTCCTGACCTTGTAGTTAGCAGTCCAACTTATAACTCACTACACCTGGGATCCTCAGAAAGTTCCAAGAATTATAAATATCAAGTACATCTTAAGAAAGGCTGAGACTGAAAAGAAGAGGTCAGATTAAAGTACGGAGTTGGATGTTCCCCCACCATGTGATCCCTTACCCTCCACCCCCTATAAACTGTTTCTTCCACTCTTATTCTAGTTTACTCTTTGGAGAGGTTTAATCTCTCAGGCTCTGGGCTAAAGTACACTGGTCCTAGATGATCACAGAGGCTCCCAACGGGCAAATGGGGAATAAGAGAAAGTACATATTGAACAGTGAACATCCCAGTCCACTTTCCATACACAGCTCCCTGAAACAGGCACGCAGGCTTCTCCCCAGTTAGAAGTTGGAGTGGGAATAAAGAGATCTCTAAGAGGGACATGTCCAAGTTCAAAATGAGGCTGATTACACAATGGTAGCTTTTCATGTGTATTCAGAGGTAGTTCTCAATTCTGCAGAGAATCTGGGGATGAATTAGTTACTGGTACTTAGGAAACTAAGCAAATGGGGGGGGGGAGGAATCAATTAATGAGCTCCAGAGGGAGGAGGGAAAGCACACAAGAAAGGAAATGCGATCATAATAAACTGGGTAGCTCAGCTATAAATAATGCATAGTTATAAGAATATAAACACGGAACTGATATAACTAAATATAGTGGATGTGTGTGTGTGGGGCATCTAGGAAAACGGAATTATCATCATTTCATAGAAAGACAGCAGAGTCTGCCGAACCCAATCCAATCCACTGCTGTTGTGTTTGTTTTCACTCATCGTGACTTGGTAGGCTACCGGAGATCTACTCCAAAAGGTTTCCCAGGCTCTAATCTTTACAGAGGGAACCTTAGGCAGTGAGTTAAGTCAAAGGTCGCCAGTTGGACCACACCAGCCATTCTGTGAGATAAAGATGAGACATGGGAGAAAGAGTTGGAGTCTGTTTCCTTAAAAACTGAGTCTTGTCCAGTAGGGTCTCTAGGAGTTGATATTGGCCTGACTGCAGTGGATTCAGTTCGTTTGTTAAAAATCTTTTCAGAAGAAGACTACCACATCTTCTCACAAAGAATGCTTGGGGGGTTAGAGCCGTCCGTCTTTCAGTAGCAGGCACACACCTAACACCTCAACCCAGGGCTGAGTTTTTCCTAAAGTGTGAAAAACAAGTATACAAACCACAACAACAAACACCATGTCAGTATAAATGTATATTTTAGACAAATTGGGTGGGTGGGTGGTGTCTTGCATAGTTCAATTTGTTTGCAGGCTTGACTCATCATCAAAAGGTTGGAGATTACAGTATATTCTCAAAGGCACCGCAGAAGAAACACATGACATCCTATTTCTGCAAAACCACCCAGTGAAAACTCAACAGAGCCCAGTTCTGCTCTGGCAAACCTATGATAGCCATGTATAGGAGTCAACTCCGCAGAAACCATGTTTGTTTTTCAACATGTGCTTGCTAAGTGTAGAAGTCGACTGGTTAGTGATGGTATTTACTTTTCCTCCAAGAGGTTCATACCCAAAAAACCCAGGTTAGGTGTCAGTATCTATGGGGGGTTAGGAATCAGCAATTAAAAAGAATGTAGCAAGGGATTACTGTTCTCAATATTAAGTCTAATACAACTACTGGACCGTTTAAAAGCATGTACACCTATCATTTCGATTAAAACATTGATTTCCAAAAGTGCAAAGTTCAATTTATAGCCTTTGGTCTTTTCCAATTTGATATATTTTAAACAGTTGTATTGGCACTTCATAATTTGTGATTTTGATGATGATGAGAAACATGAATAGTTCCCAGAGTTTGAGCCTCACGTTCCTTTATTAAATCAGGTACTATGTAGGAAGAGGGCATCATGAGTCTTCCAGGCTTTCACAATATATGAAGTGCTCAAGATACTTGCTGTACTCTTTTAGCGCGGTGAAAAGAAATCCCACAAAAGGGGGCTCTAGGGAACAGGAGCGTATGTTCTCACAGTGTAGGAAGCTGACAGTCTGAAGAGAGGACAGGGACTCTAGGGAAAGGCTTTCTCTCTGTGCTGGGGGAAAGGTCCTGTGTCATGGCAACTTCTATTCACAGGTTCTTTGACCGTAGGTATGTGGCACCGATCTTTCCCAGTTTGCTCTGCCTTCTCTGTGTCTAATCTATTCTTTGTATATCTCAAAGGTATTCGGTTGAAGACACGTCCAAAACTGTTAGTCCTCATTAGCCTAAGAAAAATGGGAGTACGCCCACAGACAGAAGGGTAAAGGGTTTACCACACATTTTTGTCACAGTTTTGTCACAAGTGACAACACAAGTCGGTCCATAACACTGCTCGTGTGGGTAGTTTATCCCGTGGTTAAAACTGGGTTTGGTGGGGGATGTACTGGTTGCAGAGAAGTGGCAGTTTTTACTTTGGGCACCACTGTACGTCACCTTCATGTACTCAGATCTGGGAATTTTGAAAGATAGATCGAGAACACATGATGTAAGGGAGAACTGAAAGCCACCTGACCAAGGAGAAAATTAGCAATGTCTCCTTGCTGAACTGATTCCATCTTAGCACTAACCCTGCTTCCTAATCTTCCCTTCTCCCTGAATTGCAGATTTTATGTCCTTCTCTTTTCTTGGAGCTGTGGTGGTGTAATGGGATCTGCACTGGGCTGCTAGGCAGAAGAACAATATTTTGACCCCAATAGCCACGGTACAGGAGAGAGATGAGGTTATCTAATCCTGTAGAGATTTAACCTGGCAAATCAAATGTGCAGTTCTACCTTATCCTATAGGGTCGCCATGAATCAGAATTGCCTCAATAATAGTGAATTGGGTTGTCAGTTCTCCTGGCTTGGTTCTCAGTGTTGACTGATAACCATCAGTTATTAGATCCTACAGGCATCACTAGTAGTCACCCTCAAATGTCAAACTGAATCTGTCTTGGAGTGTTGATTCTCCTTGGTCTCTCTTTCTTGTCTTTGTTCAATCTTTCCATTGTATTCAGCACAATGCACTAATGCCAAGAAATACATTATACTGGACTTACTAAGAACATAAGTTGTCATTTTAAATACAAGAGGTGGATGACCATCATAATGATGGGGAAAGTCTTGCTTAGTGATAGATGTGAGCCCTTTGTTAATTACTGTATTCTATTCTTACTAATTAGCACTCTGCTGGACACTGTCTGTCTTCCATTCCCCTTGCAACATATTGAGCCCTCTACCATCATAAACATCATGAGGTTTGGGTTTTATCTTTTTTGTTGTTTCCTTTTGCTTTTGGTGTCAGGCTGAGTAAAAGGGCCAACACAGTTTGTCTGGGATATAGAATCCTCTCCCAGCCTCTGATCCCTTTCTCCCATGGGACAAAATGAACCATTTCACATGATCTTTACCCTTCATCCCTGAATATCTAGAGAGCTCTGGTATAGCTTCATATTCAGACCTGTCTCACTCTCCTATACTTAACAAAACTTAGCCGTCTAGATTCCCATCCTGTTTGGACCATGTCCTCTGTTAGGGAATTGGAACTGAAAACCTAATTCAAATGGTAAGGGGTGAGATGCATTTAATGCAATTCCCCTCAGAGATAATAGCTGTACCTTAACAGGCTCCTTCACTCTGCGTTATCCAAAAAAGGCAGAGGTGTGTTTGTGGAGAAGGCAATGTAGTGAGTATAATAAATGGCAGGAGAGAGACTGGGTTGAGGGTGGGGATTTAGGATGCCATTCACTTCTGACCACCTTCAGGGAGTTACATATTTCCTTCACATAAGACATGACTTTGAAGTAGTAAACTAAGTACAAATATCCAATTTTCATTTAGACGATGACTACTCCAAAAAGGTGCATGTATAACAGCATTGGTAATTTGTATGTCCTGCAGACTTCACTTTTCTTCCACACCAGTAGTATTCTTGAGTCCTCCGTGCATACCAGTAACACATCCTGCTTGACACAGTGTTGAACCACTCAGCTGCAGTTAACTGAAAAGTTGGCTGTTCAAATCCAACAGCCACTTGACGGGAGAGAGATGTGGCAGTCCATTTGCATAAAGATTCAGTCTTAGAAATATAAGAGTTAACGCCTTGAAAGCAGAAGCTCTTACCATTACTGTGGGGTGAGTCACATTGACTTGAGGGCAACACGTTTGTTTGTTGTTTGTAATGTTAAGTAAGTAAGGTCAAGACCTAAAGGAAAATGGGTAGTGCTTTGGTTTAGGAGGTTTGCAGCTAACCGTCATGTCAATGGCTCAAACCCACCGACTGCTCCTCAAGGGACAGATGTGGTTGTCCACTTCCGTAAAGATGCACGGTCTTGGAAAGCTTATGAAGGGCCACTAAGAATCAGAATCGACTTAAAGGAAGTGGGTTTGTAAGGTCCCTGGGTGGCTCCAGTGCTTATTAATTGGCTACTAAAGGTTAGTAGTTTGAATAAACCCAGTGTTGCCTCATAAGAAAGGCCAAACAATTCACTTCCTACAAGGCTCTAGCCAAGGATGAAACCCAGGGGCAGTTGTACTCCATTGACACTTGAAGTCTCTATGAGTCAGAATAGAGTCTATGGCAATATTGGTTTTTTTCTGTTTTTATATTCTTATAACAGCCAAAGCAATCCTATGGAGCTCAGTTTTACTCTGCAACACATGCTTCACCATGAATCAGAATGGACTGTGAATCACTGTATCTGTTTTGTTTTATGTAAATTTATGAGCATTTTCACACTATGTAAGATTGGCATACTAAAAAAATCGATGCTATTTTAGCCAATAAAACCTTTTTATTATCATTAATTGATATTACAGTTATAATTATTTAATCTATCTGGCCATCTTAATTTGCGCAAGAAAGGAAATTCACTGCCCTAGTATTTCCTTCTGGCTGATAATGCTTTAAGTTAGCTTGAGTTTATGGTTTTCAGTCCAGCTAATGATACAGCATTCCATGCTCTAGAGAGAAGATTTTAGAAGTAATTAAGTGTGAATGGCTCATCAGCAGCTTGTCTTCGGTTCTAACAAGTGCTTTTGCTTATTGAAAAGTGCCAGTTTTAGCCCAATTCTTCCCAGAGTGAGCGCTTTAGAATTATGAAAGCAAACCAGGTAGTCTCCTCTGATTTAATATTTGTCTTTAGAGAGAGAGGCAATATGATGGAAAATGAGGGTGCTAACTGAAAAACCAAACCGAACGAAACAAACACTCATGACAACAACTATTAACACCATGACAGATTAGTTGGCATCATCGGTCATCTGTGGTGTTCAACCATGCTGACCATCAGGCCTAAGGAGCTCTCTTTCTGGGGTTCAATAGTTTAAGGGAAAAGAGTTGAGCTAGAAAGAATTCAGGTATTCACCAATCATGATTTGAGAATGGTGACCCAGCTGCCTGAAGGATCTGTTTTGGAAACACTGCACAAACCACCACAGAGCCCCATGCTAGTGAATAAATAAGGAGGTAGGGAAACAGGATGGCAGAAGAATGAATGAAGATGGCACGCTAGGAAAAACATCCTGGAAAACCACATTAAAACAACACCACGAAAGCCTCACTGTTATCCAAAAGATAGTAGTGGAGTTTTTATGACATGTATAATGAAATGCATGTGGCAAGGAAAGCGTGTTTACCGATGGAGTAATAAAAGAACTGCACATTTTCACAGCATTTGTTCAATGCCTTTTCACTGATTTGATATCGTTTCATGCTCACTGAACTGAATCATTGGCCTGATTTGTTTAGGGTAGTGCTGTCCAATAAAAATGTGATATGAGTTACATGTGTTATTTTAAAATCTCAGGTAGCTGATTAAAACATGTAAAATGAAATAGGTGCAATTGATTTTCATAATGCATTTTATTTAACCCCTAGTAGCATAAACATCATTGCAACAAGTAATCAGTATATAGAATTATAACTTAGATATAACTCATTTTTTTAATACTAATATTTCAAAACTCAGTTTCCATTTCACATTCACAGCATATTTCAGTTTGAACGAGCCATATTTCACCAGTTTAATAGCCACATTAGGCCAATTGCTGGCATATCGGACAGCACAGGTTTAGGGGAACTTTCTTCACATTGCCACCTGCGAAGCAGTCTTGAAAACAAAAACAAAATTGAGTCTGATCAAGTCTCTAGATTATCACCATCTGATACAGTAGTCATTAGACACATGTGATGATTTAAATTTTGAGTCATTGAAATGAAATAAAACTAAACATTTGGATCCTCAGTCATCCTAAAGGGGATAAGCAAGCATTATGCCGCTAATTCTAACCCACTAGTCACTCCTCAGGGGAAAGATGAGGCTGTCTGTTCTCCTAAACATATACTGTGTGGAAAACCCTGTATAGAGTCACTATGAGTTGGAATCTACTTGATGGCAGTCAGTGTTTTTTGTCAGTTACCCTCATTCCATTTCAAGTTCTCAATAACTATCCATAACTAGTAGATAACCAATTAGACACGGCAAGTCTAATAACTTAATGTTCTATCTAAATTGAAAACTAAAGGAGAGAACTATGCCTACATCACAAAACAAAAGTTCTAGTGCCCAGGATAAATGCAACCATTTCTCCTTTTTAATTTCATTCCCAAGTCCTCTTCTGCCATGTGAACCTGTTCTTCAACTCCCTCCCAAAACAAGCAAACAAAAACTTACCATGTATTTCCTATAGGACACAAAATTGTTTGAAAGGATTTCGGAAAAGCCAGTTAGGTGGGGACCCTTCCCACTCAATCAATGCACCTTTTCAAGTTTCATAGTGGCATTTGGCATCGTATGCTTTGACTATATGCCCCACCCAGAAAAGAGTGCCCTGACAATGCTGACATACCTTCCAAAACATTATCATCTATAACATGTGCTGTAACAATTGTAGAATGTGCAGTTTGGAGATTTTTTTTAAAGAAAAGAAAAACGCAAATATATAGCAATCTTCTCTTGGCTCCTTCTACATTTCAGGCTTTTTTTTTTTTTTTTAACTGTTTTGGTTGTATTTTCTTGTTGGTGCTCTGGGCAGTGTTCTAACTTGGTATTTGCAAGTCAATGGCAAGGCCTGCTCAGCGCTGAGGGAATTACATAGTCACAGACAATTAGTCTTTTAAAAGGTCTGCTGCTTGGAAATTTGCCACTAATCTCAGTATAGCCTCAGCACATAATGTAAATTTTTCATGATTATAACTTTTCCAAATCCAGCCTTTAACAAATCTTATGGTAGTGTTTTGAAACTTTTAAATCTAACATAACCCAATTAGGCTGGTATTTGATTAAACTGAACTGCCACTTTACAGAAGTGTTGAAATAAATCAACATTAATATGCTTTTACTACAGTAAATAAAGT
Organism: Echinops telfairi; assembly: GCF_000313985.2. Lineage (NCBI taxonomy): Eukaryota > Metazoa > Chordata > Mammalia > Afrosoricida > Tenrecidae > Echinops > Echinops telfairi. The sequence goes on from NW_022111327.1 coordinate 1,124,124, forward strand.
TATGTCTACATAGTTCAAATGTCAGTGCTCACAAAAGCTCTTGAAAATTGACTACTCCCAGGACTCTCCACCATGTCTCTGTCAGCTTGTCCTTCTGTGGTGGCTTGTGTGTTGCTTTGATATTGGAAGTAATATCGTTGATATTTCAAATGCCACCAGGATCACTCAACATGAACCGGTTTCAGCAGAGCTTTCAGACTAAAACTAGTTGGCATTCCACCACTTCAAACGGCAACATACGAATAAGAACCAGTGGTGCTGAAGGAAGAAATCCAAGCTGCATTGAAAGCATTAGCCAAAAACAAGCCTCCAAGATTTGATGGAATTCTAATTGAGATGTTTCAACAAGCTGATGAAACCCTGAAAGCACTCACTTGCTTATGCCAGGCAATTGGAAGACAGCTACTTGGCCAACTGACTGGAAGAGAGCCATATTTTTACCCATTCCAAAGAAAGATGAGCCAACAGAATGATCAAATTACGGAACAATATTATTTATATCACATGCAAGTAAAATTTTGGGGAAATCATCCAACAAATGTGACAGCAGTATATTGAAAGGGAGCTGCCAGAGGTTCAGGTTCAAAAGAGAACGTGGAACAAGGGAAATCTTTGCTGATGTCAGATGGATCTTTGCTGAAAGCAGAGAATATCAGAAAGTTGTTCAGTTGTGTTTTATTCACTATGCCAAGGCATTCGACTGTGTGGATCATAACAAATTATTGATAAACTTGAGAATGGAATTTCAGAATATCTAATTGTGTTCATGGGGAACCTGTACATGGATAAAAAGGCATTTGTGTGAATACAAGGGAATACTGCATGGTATGAAATCAAGAAAGGTGTGCATAAAGTTTGTATCCCTCAAAATTCTTTTTTTTAAAGTTATTTTATTGGAGGCTGTGTTAGACAGGGTTCTCTAGAGAGATAAAACCAGATTGCTGATAATTTTATATATTTATTTATAAAGATAGATATATGACACAAGAAATGAGCTGTTAAACGATATACAGATAGATAGATATATAATACAAGAAATGAGCAGTTAAATTATAAAGCAGTACAAATGGCTCAGTGCAACTCACTCCTGTGAGAGAGTTGTAAGACACTAGCAGTCCTTCAAGTCTTGAGGGCCGCCAGATCTCCTTCTGTAGAGAGAGCTAGGCTATATAAGCACAGCAACAAATAGCAAGGCAGGTCACCAACTTCAGCCAGGTCCCCAACTGTCAGTCCCCAGCTCCAGAGATGTAAATTTCATTCGTGTGGTCTTAAAGGGACCTCACCTTCCAGCGACACAGTCCACAGGCTAGGCGTCCCACAGGTAGTGTAGCCTCTAAATTGAGGCACAGAACAAGCAAGGCAGCCACACACTGGTCCGATGATCAAAGAGAAAGAGACAAGAAAGTCAAGGCTCACTGAGCCATTTATCTCTCTGCCCTTCCATTAATCCCACTTGTGTTTGTCGGCCAGGCTGGCACAATAAACTAACTATCTCAGAGGCTCTGAAAGCTCTTATCACAATCCATCCATACAGATATCCATTGTGTCAAGCACATCTATTGTCATCATCTTTTTCAAAACATTTTCCTTCTACTTGAGCCCCTGGCCTCAGCTCCTCATTGTACCCACTCCCTTCTCCACCCTCCCTCCCCCGTGTCCCATTGATAATTTATAAATTATTATTTTTATTCCATGTATTACCTTAACCACTGTCTCATTTCACCCACGTTTCTGCTGTCTGTCCCCCTGGGAGGAGGGGCCATACATCAATTATTGTGATTGTTTCCCCCCCCCCTTTACCCTCCTAGTATCACTGCTCCCCTTATTGGTCCTGAGAGGGTTATCTGCTCTGGATAGCCTGTGTTGGCAGCTCTTATCTGTACCAGTACACATGTTCTGGTCTAGCCAAATTTGTAGGATACAATTGGTGTCATGGTAGTGGGGGTATGGGGTAGGAGGAAGCATTAAAGAACCAGAGGAAGGTTGTGTGTTTCATCGGTGCTCTACTGCACTGACGGGCTCTTTTCTTCCTTGTGGTCCTTTTGACAGCGGTGTCCAAGTGACTACTGATGGGCTCTGGGTCTCCACTCTGCTCTTCTTATGCACCCATTTTGTCTTCAGCAACCATGTAGGGAAGATGAGCATCACAGAGTGCTGTGTTGGTAGAACAAATTGTTCTTGCATCAAGGGAGTACTTGAGTGGAGGCCCAATGTCCATCTGCTACTGTAATAATTTATAAATAAATATATGCCTCACAATTCTTATTCCATCTTCCCCCACCTTCTTACCAGACTCCCAAAGGAAAAGTTCATTGGTGGGAGCCAGGGAATTTGGCTGAAAGGACCACATCCCATAATTCACTGTCCCTGCAATAGTGTATCCTCACTTTAAGAAATTTAAAGTAAATCTGGCTTAGACCTCTTGCTCACTAGAAAGGGATTGGTGCATAGTCCCAGTTAGAAAACCTACCATTAATTAGAGCTTGTTTTGTCTTCAAGTGACAGAAAACCTTGATTAAAAGCAGCCTAAATAAAGTACATTATTTTGCCCAGGCAGTCAAGTTGAGAGGCTCAAAGCAAGCACGGCCCTTTGATCATGCAGCAATTCCATGCCTGGCCTCCATTCTGAACAAATCCTTGTGGTCAAAGATGACTTCCTCATGCATCAAGCTCGTGCTCTACCCAGGAAGAAGAAGGAAAGGGAAGAGGAGGGAACATCTCCATCCTTTAAAAATAGTTTCTAGAATGCATACCCTATTTACTTCTATCCCATTTACTGAGACTTCATTTCAGGATCACAACTAGCTGCAAGGAAGGCTGGACAATTGTCTTTATCCTGGGGGACCATGATCTCCACTAAACGTTGGGAATTCTGTTTTTCTAGAAATAACCAAAACAAACGGACTGCCATCGAGTCAATTCCAACTCATGACAAATATAAAATCCAGGTAGAACTGCCCCTGTGGTTTTCCAACAGTGCAACTCTTCATAGGAGTCAACAGCTTCATCTTTCTCCTGTGTAGCGGATGGTGGTTTCAAACTACTGACCCTGTGGTTAGCAGCCCCATGTGCAACCATTTTGCCACCAGGCTTCCTATTCTAGAACAAAAGGGACACGAATAAAGGGCGGAAACTGGGTGTCTGTCCTATAAGTGTTATCTAGTGTGGAATTCTTGGTCCACAAAGGACCATTTCATGAGCCTAGCATCTGCTACTAGATAAAAATAGAGGAAGCAGAACTAAGTTTCTCGGAGAGCATTCCCCCCGCAAATTCCTTAAAATACATTTTTTCTGGCTTGATATATTTTTCAGAGCCCTTCTCACCACAGTATAGTAAAACTCCTGCCCTTTTCATAGATCTTAAAAATCTCCTAGATCTCAGCTGTTTCTTAATCCAATATGCACATATTGCCTTTATAAAGTCACTTTCCAATTTGCCATCTTGGTATAATATATAATGGACAAAGGAAAAAAAGTTTGATTCTTTTCTGAAACGTCTACACCTTGTATTCTTTTTCATTTTTTTTCAGTTGCCAGACATCTAGCCATCACTGCTGGCATTAGCATTGTCTATATGAGCTAAAAATAATTGATGTTTTAGAGTTGATTAAGTCATAATAAGAACCAGGATGTTTTGAGATTTTTAGTCAATGACAGGCATAGTGCTATGATTTTGTTTGTGTGTGTGTTCATTAAATCATCAAATATTCAAAACACCCCTATGTGGTAGGATTATTATTATCCTTACTTTCTAGATGAGCAGATGGAAGGTATAACTTACCCAGTCCTCACGGCTGGTAAATAATGGAGTCACACATTCATGTCTAGGAAAAGTGAATCCAGAATATTCCCCAATTAGTAGACCTTATTTTAGATAGAATCATCTAGATCTGTACTGTCCAATATAGTACTCACTGGCTACATTTGGCTATTTGAATTTAAATTTAAATTAATTAAGCAAAATTAAACCCTCTGTTCTTAAGTCATGTCACAAGTGAGTAACATATTGAAATGTGCACATTTGGGCAGTTCTGCCATCTCAGAGTTATCTTTAAAAGTTCCTATACAGATAACACTGGTTCCTGAATTGTATATATTTTTAACTTGATTTGTCTAGTAAAATTTCATATCTTTAAATATGGCCAGGGAGAAATCAGTAGAACCTCTTAAAGAAGGTCTTGACTGAATGTATCAGAGTCCACAGTCATGAAAAAAAAGAGTAAAAATTCAATAGTCATCAACTATTGCCTCTGAATTCATCACCAAACCATTATCAAGCCATCATTGTAGCCCTACTTGTTGTTATATAAATTAGAATATCTCACTCATCAAATCAAATCATTTTAGACATGTATAGTCAATGTGAAACAGCTGATTTACATCGCAAGCATAGCATCAAGTAGCCCTTTCTTTCAACATTAGAATGGAATGTGAAAAAAAACGATACTTTTAACCCTAGAGTCAAGTCCTACTCATAGTGACTGAGGTAGTTAGCTTATTGTGTCAACTTGGCCAATAAACACATGTGGGGTTAATTGAAGGGCAGAGGGATAAATGGCCTTTCTGGTTCTCGGGTCTCTTGCTTTCTGATGGTTGGACCAGGGTGCAGCTGCCTTAGCCAGTTCCCTGCTTTAGCTGGCAAGGCTCATTTCCTGCAAGACATCCCTGAGGAGAAGTCACATGGACCTACCCCAATGAAGTCCTGGGTGCTGGAGGAGCCACATGGAGACCCCTGCCAGCGCTGAGATGCTTACACATTCACCGACTTGGCTTTCCTCCTGCAGTCGGCATCTTTGTGTCTGTTTTGTGAGATGGAGGGCTTTGTGGATTGGTTTTGGACATATGGGTTAATGGGTTAATGTTGAACTTGTGGGCTTGGACAGCACTGGGTTGGGATGTTTTCTTGATGCACACTTAAACTATCGAGGAAGCATATATTCTCACCTCCATATACAGGGATTCTTTCTAGCACAAATAGGCACTATGGAAAAATATGTTTGCATTTCAATCACAGAACATCAGCTATGAAGTAGAGCAGACTCGTGACATTTCAAAGTTCCATTTTGATGCACTTGTGAGATCAAAAGTAACTTCTGACAATTTCCAACACCAGGTATCATTTCATTTGAAGCAACTATGTAAGATCCAATAATGTGCTTTTCCAATATAATACTCCCACCTCTGAACTGCTTCTGGGTTTTGAGAATTCTAATACAAGTACAGCAATTACGTCTTGATTCAAAGAAATGAAGAACTTATCCTTGACCATGGCTAACGTAGCTCAAATCCAGAACTCTGAAGACAGGAAGTCTGCATGCAGGATTTAGCTCTGAGATTTATTGGGGGCCTTTGGCCAAGTCACTTTCTCCGTAACTTGGACCTTTGTTTCCTCCTATGTCAAAATAAATTCATCCATTTTAGATCTTAAAAACCAAAAATGTAAACCCTCTGGCATTGAGTCCATTTGGACTCGTAGTAACTCTCTGTCAGGGTTTCCTAGGCTGTAACTCCTATGAGAGCAGAGAACTTTCTGATCTTTGGGCCTATGTATGACTTCTTTATTTTTTTGGAGTTGGAATTTTTTTTAATTAATAATTTTATTGGGGCTCATACAATTCATCACAATCCATACATACATCAATTGTGTAAAGCACACTTATATATTTGTTGCCCTCATCATTCTCAAAATTCGCTTTCTGCTTGGGTTCCTGGAATTAGCTCCTCATTTTCCCTTTTCCCCTCCCCCCTCCCTCTCTGCTCCCCCTCCCCCATGCACCCTTAATAATTTATAAATTATTATTGTAGCTTATATTACACTGTCCGGGGCCTCCCCTCACCCACCCCGCTGCTGCCTGTCCCCCAGAGAGGAGGCCATATGTGGCTCCCTGTGATCCATTCCCCCTTACTACCTCCCCTTTCCCTCCTGATATCGCCACTGTCACCCCCGGTCCTGAGAGGTTCTTCCGTCCTAGATTCCCTGCGCTTCCAATTCCCATCTGTACCGCTGTGCATCATCTGGTCTAACCAGGTCTGCAAGGCGAAACTGGGGTCCTGTTAGTTGGGGTGAGGAAGCGTTTAAGAACTAGAGGAAGGTTGTGAGTTTCATTATTACTATACTGTACCCTAAGTGACTCATCTCCCCACTACCCCTCTGCAAGGTATGTCCAGTTGTCTAGAGATGGGCATTGGGTCTCCATCGCGCGCCACCCTCATTGACAAGGATATGACTTTTCTCCCCGCCTTTGGTGTTTAAAGCCTGGTCCCTTTGGCCCTTCATGATCACACATGTTGGTGTGCTGCTTCCATGTGGGCTTTGTTGCTTCTGGGCTAGGTGGCCGCTTGTTTACTTTCAAGCCTTTAAGTCCCCAGACGCTATAGGTCTCGATAGCCGGGCACCACCAGCCTTCTTCACCACACTTTCTTATGCACACATTCGTCTTCAGCGTTTATGTGGGGAAGGTGATCACACAGTGATGGTTTTTGTTCTTTGGTGTCAGCTACCTGATCCCTTCAACACTACGTGTTCACACAGGCTCGTGTGCTTCTTCCTCTGTGGGCTTTGTTGCTTCCGAGCTAGATGGCCGCTTGCTTGCCTTCAAGCCTTTAAGACCCCAGATGCTATATCTTTTGATAGCCATGCACCATCAGCTTTCCTCACCACATTTGCTTATGCACACATCTGTCTTCATTGATCATGTCGGGAAGGTGGGTATGACTTCTTTTCACTTGCTAAAGAGGAAAACTGCTAGTAAGTATTTTAGCAGACTCTAAATTAGTCAGGATTAGTGCCAGGAGAAACCAGCTCCTAGCACAATCATTACGGGTTCGGTAGGCGCAATTGTACAGCGATAATAAGTAAAGATTATAATAAAGTTATAGAGAGCATGAGAGATAAAAGAGATATATAGACATAAATGGAGTCAGACATGTTACATGGTAACATTGCTCACCTCAGCCCCACTTGGTGGTCCACGTGGAGAGAGAGGGAGAGACTTTAATGCTTCCCAAGCTTTTATCCTCCCTGGGGATGTGAAAGCCCCCTAATTACAGGTGATGTCCTACGTCACAGGAAGGGGTTGCACTATAGGTTATACAGTAATGAGAGGGGGTGGTCTAGGGACATACACGCAGTAGGAAGAGGAGAGATTGGGGGTATACATGTGACAAGATGGGTGGATCCTAGATATAGGATGGCAGCTTAACTTTGGATGTCACAGAGCCAGTTTGGCTTGTTCCTGGCCCAACTGATAGAGACCGTTATCAGTAGGAAGTGAACTCCGCCTACAGGAGCCTGTCCATTGTCCCCACCAGCAGAGAGCAGGCCCAGTGCAGTCTGGCAACTGATCGCCCTCAGGGTGGGGAATACCTGCGCATCTGACCTCCCCCCACAGATTAGAAGAGTACTTTTTATATAAAATAAGGTGTCATCATCTTCAGCTAGGATTCAATGATGAGGAGAAAGCAGCTAAAACTGTGAGCACGCTAGTATCGGGAATTCATTTGAAAAAATGGCTTCTAAGAAATGTTCTTAGGTAAAACCGTACGCTTTTTGTTTTTGTTTTGTTTTAACTACTACATGCTTTAAGGAGATCATTTGTAACCACATATAATTTGAAATACATAGTTTGATTTCTTTCTTTTAAATCATTTTACTGGGGGCTCTTACAGCTCTTATCACAATCCATATCTATATCCACGTTGTTAAGCACTAATGTACATATGTTTCCATCATGCTTTTCAAAACATATTCTTTCTACGTGAGCCCTTGGTATCGGCTCCTCTTTTTTCTCCCTCCTTCCCCCCACCCTCCCTCATAAACCCTTGATAAGTTATACATTGGTAAAACCATACCCTTAAGACAATCTCACTTTCCATCCTTAACTCTGGAGATGTGAATGCTGATGTGTACCAGGACCATGAAGTCCTTTATGATCATTATTGCCCATGAAATGATTATTATTGCCCATAAGCACTGCACTATTGATGAAACTGGATGAACTTAAGGTCGAATTCTGCTTTGGTGATTTAAAATCAATTTTCAAAAATAGTTGAAAATAAAAATGCTTTCTGATCAACTTTTAGTTATACAGTTCAGTCACCTACAATATTCTATTGCCTAGGCATACTGGTTAATCAATATTCTATTTCCTAGGCATACTGGTTGACTGTACAGACTTTAAACAACCTAGCAAGTTAATTAACTGGAGCAAGTGAATAATTTGGTTATGCTACATGTCTGCATAGATGTGGCTGCTTAGATTGTATTGTTCTATTTAGTTAAGAGTAAAATTGCATGAGGAGTGATATATATAAGTTTGGCAGACACGTTACATATGAAGAGCATAGTTAGGCTTTAGTAGCAGCATTTGAAAGAGATCTACAGTATTTCCAATACCACAGAGTTCCCCAGGCAGCCTAGCAAACAATATTCAGAACCCTTTACTCTTTCTGGGAAGATGGCAATTCTCTTCTCTTCTTGCATCCAGTTTCCTTTGGCAAGTCATAATCTAGCTCCATCAGAAAGATTCTTTTTACCTTGAAATTGAAGAGAAAAAGTTTTCTATTGTGTGAAATTCAAATGCATTATTGTGTTGACGAAGAACATTGAAGGTACTGTGGACTTCCAAAAGAACAAACAATTCTGTCTTAGAAGAAGTACAGTCAGAATATTTTTAAGAAGCCAGGATGGTCACTGACATTAGACATGTTATCAGGAGAGACTAGTTGCAGGAAAAGGACATTATGCTTGGTAAAGTGGATGGGGCAGTGAAAAACAGGAAGACTATGGATAAAATGGATAGACACAGTGGCTGCAACAATGGGCGCAGGTGTAGAAAGAATTGTGAGGAGGGTGCAGAGCAGGGCAGTGTTTCTTTTTTATACAAAGACTTGCTATGAATCAAAACTGACAGTATGGAATCTAAGAGCAACAATTATGGGAAAAGAACTAGGACTTTCTATCTTTCTATCTCCAGCAAAGTGAGCATTTGTTTGTTTGTTTGTTTATAGATCAGTAATTGCTCTTTCAGGGCCACTTGTATCTTACATTAGGTCTCTCAAATTAATAAGAGGGAATGGAGTTGTTTGTATTTTTAATGTATTTTGGAAATTTGCCTTTCCATTTTCTACCTTCCTGTGACCAATTAAAAAATAAGTTTAATATTTGATAATTAGCATTTTTCATAGTTGCATTTGCATAGTGGGGACTCAATTGACTTTGTTGAATTAGTATGTCAGAAACCAGGGATGTTTATCAAACAAAAGCAGAGTATTTTTACAGAATTTTTTCTACTCTTCTAGAAAAAATAAATGTGGAATTTACTCCATATAGATGATGACAATGACAAAGTAGAGAAAGTGTGTGCATAAAAGGTAAGATTTGACAAATGAAACAAATAGATTTTGTCTTAAATATGAACATAATTCAGCACCTCGTAAAGGAACTGCTGTGTCAGTTTTCATGATAAAAGCCAAATATTTAATGAGGATAATCACTCAGACAGTGTTCTACCTATTTACTTCAAAGCTTAAAATTGTAAAAGTAGGATCAAGGCCTTTTTATCTCCAACTGGAATCTTGACAAGGTAGAACAGAAATGTGTGTACATTATTGTAAGACAATTATCAACAGTTGGCTGCTTCAGAGATGAGCGCAAATATACATACTAGGAACTTGCTTTCGTGACAGTCTGTTGAATGACCAAAAAACCCGAGATGCTGAATGCACTATTCACTTTGGAAGAAGCTTGTTTTCTGTTTCTTCAATGACTAAAGGAAAGGAGTCTAATTTTAACATCAGGTACAATGTACACCTTTCACTAAATAGTCACTTTTGCAAGCAGAATTCAGGACAGGGTTATTTGTCCATTTTCCATACTGTGGTAATTTAGAAATTAATGTGGTGCTACAGACTATGCCACTGATGATCTTTCAAATAAAAGTAGGGTCACCCATGGTAAACAAGATTCAGCAGAGCTTCCAGACTAGGACGGACTAGGTAGAAGGGCCTAGAAATCTAATTTAAAATGTTGCCTAATGAAAACATTATGAATACCAGCATCTTATTATCTGACACCTAGTTGGAAGGCACTCAAATGAGGATTGGGAAAGAATTGCCTCTTCAAAGTAAAGTTGCATTAATAATGTCAATGAAGTAAAACTTTTGGAACACTTCATTTGCTGATGTGGCATGACTCAAAATGAGAAGAAACAGCTGAAAATATCCATTGATAAACAGAATTCCAATGTAAAATTTGGAAGCTGTAAAAAAAATGCACTGGAATTTGTGGACTGAAATGGACTGGTATTGGTCATTTGGAACCAGCTAATTACATAGACTGTTTTGTCAGAAATAACAAGTTGAAGAGGAATGGCATCAGGATGTTGTTAGGGGCCATCAAGTCAGTTCTGACTCATAGAGATCCTGTGTCCAACAGAACAAAGCACCATCCAGTCCTGTGCCATCCTCACAATTGCTACAGTTGAACCCATTATTGCAACCACTGTGTCAGATCCATCTTGTGGAGGATTCTTCCTCTTTTTGCTGCCTCTCTAGTTTACCAAGCAGGATGTCCTCCTCCAGGGACTCATCTGTCCAGATAACACGTCCAAAGTACATGAGATGAAGTCTCTGCATGCTTGCTGCAGGTCAGGTGTGTTTGTCCTTTTTACCATCTACATGCATTCAATAGTCTTCACCAGCACCATTATCCCAATGCATGCATTCTTCTTCAGTCTTCCTGATTCGATATCCAACTTTCGCATGTATATGCAGCAATGGCTTGGGTCCCATGTAACTTCGGACTCAAAGTAACTTCCTTGCTTTTCAACATGCTAGACAGCTTGAACTTTAAAGAGGTCTTGTGTAGCAGATTGACTCACTGCAGTGCATACTTTGGTCATTTGACCGATGCTTCCATGAGCATTGATTATGGATCCAAGCAAGTGGAAATCCTTTATGACTTCAATCTTTTCCCCATTTACCATAGTGTTACCTATTGGTGCAGTTGTGAGGATTTGGGTCTTCTTGAGTTGTAATCCACACTGAAGGTCTCAGTCCTTAATCATCACCAAGGGCCTCAAGTCCTCCTTATTTTCAGCAAGCAAAGTTATGGAAAGTTATTAATAAGCCTTCTCCAATCCCGATGTTGCATTATTCTTCATATAATCCAGTTTTCCTGACTATTTGCAATAGTCAGATTGAATGAGTATGGTGCAAGGTGAAAACCCTCATGCACAACTTTCCCGATTTTAAACCATTTCCACAATTGCTTCTTGATTCATGTGCAAATTCCATATGGGCACATAAAATGATATAGAATTCCAATCATCTTAAGGCTATCCATAGTTTTGATCCACACAGTTGAATGTCTTTATAAGCATCAGGATCATGGGAGAAATATATGGAACAAATCTGAAAATCATAAAAGATGCCAGAATTACTGGTCAGATAGAGATTGATAGAGACCCCAACACCATAACCCATAATCATGTTTCAGGCCTGGAACAAAATTTACCTAGTGGCTCATTTTTTCAGCCAAAGAGTGGACAAGTGTAGAAGAGGAACAGTAACACTAGTGAGACTTCCACACCAGTGTTATTGGAAGAATCAACCGTTTGAGATCAGAGAAAAGCATTTACCAAAGGGTCAAGTCTTGAAGGGCTAGGAAAGGAGTAGATGGGAAACTCAGTTTGGTGGCAGGATCGCTTATTGAAGGGATTGCAATGAATGAACAGACACAAAAGGTATAAACATTATTGAACGTAAAGCTGATGATTGGCTTTGTAAACCTTTACCCAATTCGCAGTTAAAAAGTTGTTAAAACTAGGAATTGCATGATATTCTTTGCCAAAAAGAATATTTCAAGGTCTGTCCTGAAATACAATGCTGTCAGGGATATCATAATATCCACATGCCTATAAGGAATATCAATTAATGTGACTATTATTTAAGTTTACAAACAAACCACGAATGCAGTGATTAGTAAATTAAAGATTTTTATCCATTTCTGCAGACTGAAATTGATAAAATGTAATGAAGATTCATTGATAATTATTAGTGATTAGAAAGTGAACGTTGGAAACACAGAAGAAGAATCAGCTTTGGAAAATATACCCTTAGAGATAGACATGACTGGGGAAGACTGAATGATAAAATTTTGCAAGACAAACAAGTTATTCATTGAAATACCCATTTTTCACCAACATAAAGGTAGACCATTTGTAAGTATGTCACTGACTAGAATACACAGAAATCAAATCCACTACATGTGTAGAAGACCTGCTGATAAGATAGTGGATTGCTTCCCTGAGGGAGAGCTCAGAATAGGTCAAGGCAACTTAAGGAGGACCACGGTTAGTCTGCCATCTTGAATCTAGGATTTGCCCATCTTGTCACATGTGTACCCCTCGTCCCTCCCATTCCTACCCTGTTTCCCCGAAAATAAGACAGTATCTTATATTAATTTTTGGCACCCAAAGATGTGGTAGGTCTTATTTTCAGGGGATGTCTTATTTTTCCATGAAGAAGAATACAGTACACATTTATTGTTGAACAATATCAGTTGAATAAGATCAGGGACTAAATGAGGTACAGTCTTGAACATAGCCAAGTTCATGTTGAAGCTGAAGAAAAGTGAAATAAATCCACTAGATCCAAAGTACTGCTTTGAGTATATCCCACCTGAATTTATAGATCATCTCAAGAAAAGATTTGACCCATTGAACACTAATGACCAGACAGGTTGTGAGAGGACATCCCAATGTGAAGAAATCAAAAGGATACCAAAAAGTCAGGGGCAGGCACTGAAGGCAGGCAGTAAAAATACCAAAATGAATATCAGAAAAGACTCTGAAATGTGCTCTTGAACAAAGAGAGTAGCTAAAGTGAAAGAAATAAATGAGGCAGAAAAGAGCTGGACTGAAGATTTCACAGGGCAACTCATGAAGATGAAGTTAAATATAACGAAATGTGCAAAGACCTAGAATTAGTAAACAAAAAGGTAAAAACACTTTCAGCATGTCTCAAGCTGTAAGAAATGAAGAAAAAACCCTCAAGCCACAAGTTGAAATAGTGAAGGATTCTGAGAAAAATATTGAACAATGGGTGACACACACACACATACACACACACACACACACATACACAAGATGAAAGAAATGCACAAAGTCACTATAGCATAGAGAATTGATCAAAAATCCAACAATAACAATGTGAATTAGGGGGCTTGGAGTGGAGACCCAAAGCCTATCTGCAGACAATTGGACATCTTCCCACAGAAGGGTGACAAGGACGGAACAGTTCAAGTGGGGTGCAGTACAGCATCGATGAAACACACATTATTCTTCTAGTTCCTGAATGCTTCTTCCACCTCCCACCCACCTCCACACTACCATGACCCAGTTCTACCTTACAAATGTGGCTAGACAGGAGTACAAATATTGGTACTGATAAAAGATCTTGACACATGGAATTCAGGACAGATAAAAAATTCTCAGGAATGGTAGTGGGAAGAGCGATATCATGGGGGTAGGAGGATGGTGGGGTCAGGGGGAGAAAGGGGGAACCCATAACATGGTTAGATATATAGCCCATCCCCGGGCAGATGAATAACAGAAATGTGGGTGAAGGGACACCACGGACAGTGTAAGACACAAAATAACAATAATATATAATTGATCAAGGATTCATGAGGGTGGCAGGGTGAGGGAGGGAGGGGCAAAAAGAGGAGCTGATACCAAGGTCTCAAGCAGAAAGAAAATGTTTTGGAAATGTTGACGTCAACATATGTACAAGTGTGCTTAATAAAAAAAAAGAAAAGAAAAAAATCAACCATTTCAAGAGATAATATGTGATTGAGAACTGATGCTCTGAAAGTACCGTGCAAAACAAGGCACAAAGATTTGAGGGCCCTCCTATGGAAACATTGCAACACATTGTTACAATGCTAAATGCACTCACTCATGTATGCCAAGAAATTTGGAAGACAACTACCTGTGCAATTGGCTACAAGAAACTGTTATGTGACTATCCCAAAGAAAGGTGAGTCAACCAAATGAAGACAGAATTGCACAATATCATTAATATCACCAGCAACAGGAGTTTTGCTTACAATATTTCAAAAACATGTTCTATTAAACTGCCATTCCATGATGCTCACCTTCCCGACATGATCGCTGAAGATAAAGCGGGTGTATAAGCAAATGTGGTGAAGAAAGCTGATGGAGCCCGGCTATCAAAAAATATAACATCTAGGGTCTTAAAGACTTGAAGGTAAACAAGTGGCCATCTAGCTCAGAAGCAACAAAGCCCACATGGAAGAACCACATCAGCCTGTGTGATCACAAGGTGTTGAAGGAATCAGGTATCAGGCATCAAAGAACAAAAAATCAAATCATTGTGAATGAGGGGGAATGCAGACTGGGGACCCAAAGCCCATCTGTAGGCAACTAGACATCCCCTTACAGAAGGGTTGTGGCGAGGAGACAATTTAGTCAGGGTGCAGTGTAGCAGCGATGAAACATACAACTTTCCTCTAGTTCCTAAATGCTTCCTCCCCCACCCCCACTATCATGATTCCTGTTCTACCTTACAAATCTGACTAGACCAGAGGATGTACACGGGTAAAGGTAGGAACTGGAAACACAGGGAATCCAGGACAGATGAACTCCTCAGTACCAGTGATGAGAGTGGTGATATCGGGAGGGTGGCGTGAGGGTGAGGTGGAAAAGGGGGAACCAATTACAAGGATCTACATTTAACCTTCTCCCTGGGGGATGGACAACAGGAAAGTGGGTGAAGGGAGGCATCGGATAGTGTAAGATATGACAAAATAATAATAATTTATAAATTATCAAGGGTTCATGATGGAGGGGGAGTGGGGAGGCAGAAATTGAGGAAATGATGCGAAGGGTTTAAGTGGAGAGCAAATGTTTTGAGAATGATGAGGGCAAAGAATGTACACATGTGCTTTATACAATTGATGTGTGTATGGATTGTGATGAGTTGTATAGGCCCCCAATAAAATGATTAAAATAAATAAATAAAATACTTCTTTTAAAAAAAAGATATTTCACTGATCACCATTAGAAGAGTGTCTATTTGAGGTGACCATGCGACATTATATTGGTCTTAACCCTTTCTTCCTTAAATAAAAAAATCTGACCCCAGTTCAAGTGAGGTCTCATCAGAAGAACTTTTTTTATTGTTCATATATACAATTAAGGTAGCGGTCAATGAATCTTAAGCATTGTTTGGGAGACTAGTTTAAATGAATACATGATATGAGAATAGATACTTGTCTTTGTCTTGGTGTGTATCCTTCTAGTAATGGTCTCATACAATATTTATCCTTCTGGGATTGGCTAACTTTGCTCAGCATAATGTTCTCCAGGTTTGTCCATGTCATGAGATGCTTTATAGTTTCATCATTTTAATGATGCATAGTGTTCCATTGTATATATTTACCAGTTTCTTTAACCATACATGATCATGGGCTTTTGGGCTGTTTCCAACTTCTTGCTATAGGAACAATACTACTGTGAACATGAGAATATATATGTCTCTTTATGTTATGTCTATAACTTCTTTAGGGTATATACCCAGCAGAGGTATTGCTGCCATATGGGACTTCCATTTCCAGTTGTTTTAGGTAGCAGTGTATCTTTTCCCATAACTTTGGACATGCATGTTTACCACCTCACCAGTAGTTATGAAAATTCCAGTCTCTCTCCACATCCTGTTCCTCATTTGTTATTTTCTGGTTTGTTTGTTTTTTTTAATTGAGCTGTCATTGTCAGTGTTATTTTGGGGTTATATCTCCTGGATGGCTAGTGACCATACCATTTTTTTCATGTTCTTGTCAGCAATTTGAATGTCATTTTTGGTGAACTGTTTGTTTAGGTATTTTGCCCATTTTTAGTTTAATTCGATTATTTTTACTCTTGTTGAAATATTGCTTTATTCTATAGATTTTAGAGATTAGTCGCTTTTCTGTTGTGTCATTTTTGAAGAATTTTTCCCATTCCATGGCTCTCGTTTTGCTCTTTGGATGTGCAGAAGTGTCTTATTTTTAGCTGGTCCTAGTCATCTATTTTGTCTTCTTTGTGTGTGTTAGACTGGATTGTCTTGAGAAACGAATCTAGTGAAACTCATCTATGTCCAAGAAAGAGCTTTTATCATGACATAATTATGTATCAAGGAGGCATCCCAGTCCAATCCATTCCAACTCTAGTCCATATGTCTGATGCGATGCTGGTCTACAAGTCCCTCTTCAAACTCATGTAGTCACATGTCAGTGATGTAGAAAGGCAAACCAGGAAGCAGGAATATCACAGGCTGGTGGGTACAGAGTTGCATGGATCCAAGGTTCATGGGAACATTGTAGGGTGCGGGCAGCTCTCAAAGACAGGTGGCCCACACGGGGCTATTCCTCAAGTTTGGCATAATTCCAGCAGGCAGGAAGGCAGGGTCAGTGAGAGAAGTTCCCAGAGTCCCTTTCTCTTATACAAAAGGTCACACCTCTAAGAAGGTGCAATCAAGATATCACTTGATTGACAGGTTTGGCTCCACCCCTAGTAAGGGGTGTCAAGTTGACATAATCCCTAACAACCAAAGCAACATTCCTTTGTTCTATTTGATAGTATGTGTATGGCCTGCAATGGTGTCCATACGCTTGTCATTTTCTCATTGGTAATTTTTGTAGCTCTAGGATTTATATTTAGGGTTATTTTTTTTTTTTGCTTAGGTGACAGGTAATTTATTTCAATTTATGCAATATGTTATTCATAGGGTAGGTACTAATATTCTTAATGGAAAAAATATGTATGGCAGCAATTCTACCAAGATTGTTCTCAAGAATTTTTAAAAAATCATTTTATTGGGGGCTCGCACAACTCTTATCACAATCCATACATACATTCATTGTGCCAAGCACATTTGTGCATTTGTTGCCATCATCACTTTCAAAGGATTTTCTTTCTGCTTGAGCCTTTGGTATCAGCTCCTCATTTTTCCGCTCCCTCCTGCCCTCCCTCATGAACCCTTGATAATTTATAAATTATTACTTTTTCATGTCTTGTACTGTCTGATGTCTCCCTTTACCCTCTTGTCCATCCCCCTCGGAGGAGGTTATAGGTAGGGTCATTTTGATTGGTTCCCCCTTTCTTCTTCCAATTTCCCCTTACCCTCCTGCTATGGCTACTTTCAATATTAGTCCTGAGGAGTTTATCTGTTCTGTATTCCTTGTTTCCAGCTCTTATCTGTACCCATGTACATGCTCTGGTCTAGCCAGATTTGTAAGTTAGAATTGGGGTCATGATAGTGGGGGCGGGAGGGCGGAAGCATTAGAAAACCAGAGGAAAGCTGTATGTTTCATTGGTGCTATACTACACCCTGACTGGCCTATCTTTGCCCCACAACCCTTCTGTGAGGGGATGTCCAATTGCTTACAGATTGACTTTGGGCCTCTACTCCGCACTCCCCCTCTCATTCACATTATGACTTTTTGGCTCTGGGTGTTTGATGCCTGGTACCTGATCCCATTGACACCTCATGATCACACAGGCTGGTGTGCTTCTTCCATGTGGGCTTTGCTGCTTCACAGCTAAATGGTCACTTGTTTATCTTCAAGCCTTTAAGACCCCAGATGCTATATCTTTTGATAGCCAGGCACCATTGGCTTTCTTCACCACATTGGCTTATGCACCTGCTTTATCTTCAGCGATCAGTTTGGGAAGGTGAGCATCTCAGTGTGCTGGATTATTAGAACAAAGTGTTCTTGTGTTGAAGGCGTACAGGTCCCCCCTCCCTGCAGAAGAATTCATTTCAGAGGACAGCACTGGAACTATAGCTCAAAGAGGAATGTGACTGATCAGAGCACACAGGAACAAATGAGGGGGGAGGAAAAAAGAGTGAAGCTCATCCTGGTCCACCAAACCATGAGGACAATAGCAGCCAAGACACCAATTTCCTCACTGACCCATAGCACCATGGGGTGGGGGGGACAACACTGGAGACACACGGGGGGAATTGTTCCTGCCCTGACCACACCAAACCGAGGCAAGACACTGGGGGTGTGCAACAGAACAGCAAGGGGAGTAGAGCAATGAAATCTCCAGGGAACACCAAAAATAGACTGTGGAGCCAGGGTGTGGTGCCCCATCAGACTCGACTGGAAAACACTCATAGAGGACAACAAATAGACCTTGAACTATTTATAGGCTTTTCCTCATTTTGTCATTGCCTTTTTGTTGTTGTTGTTGTAGCTATTGTTTCATTTTCTATTGTTGCTTTGTTGTGCTTCGTCTTGTGCTTGTGCATATTGTTGTTTCTGCATGTCTGTCTGGATGGGATAGGTGGGATAAACAAGCCTGAAGAGAGAACAATGGGATGGCAGTTGGGGGGTGGTCATGGAAGAGGAGGAGGGGGGGGAGGAATTGGTTGTTAACAAACCCAGGGACAAGGGAACAAGTGACCAGAAAATCGATGGCGAAGAGGCTAGGAGGTCTGGTAGGGCTTGATCAAGGACAGTGTAACTGAGACGAATTACTGAAACCCAAATGAAGACTGAACATGATAGTGGGACAGGAGGAAAGTAAAAGAAAATAGAGGAAAGAACTGGTAGGTAATGGGCATTTATAGAGATCTAAATATATTTCGGTTTTTGATCCATCTTGAGTTCATTTTTGTACATGGGGTGAGGTAAGGGCTGTGTTTCTTCTGCAGATGAAGATCCAATTTTGCGTGCTCCTTTTGTTAAAGAGACTTTCTTTGTTTCTTTCCCTTTTCATTTCATGGGGTTTTGGCCTTTTCCTAAAGATCAGTTGCCTGTTTCCATTTTTATTATTATTATTATTCTGTTCCATTGCTTTATGTACCTATCATTACAGCAGTACCAGTGTGTTTGCACTACTGTGGCTGTGTACTAGGTTTGAAATTTGGTAGTGTGAGGTCTCCTACTTTGTTCTATTAAGTTCTTTATCCTATGACTCTTGCCTCTCTGTAAGAAGTTCGTAATTAGTTTTTCCATTTCCTTAAAGAATGAAGTTGGGATTTGAAAAAGAATTGTATTGCAGTTATAGATTACTTTAGATAGAATTGGCATTTTTATAGTATCAAGCTTTCCTATCCATGAACATGGGATAGTATTCTATTTCTGTAGGTCTTTTTTTTATTTCTTTAATAGGGTTCTGTAGTTTTCTAAGTTAGATTTATTCCTAAGTATTTCAGCTTTTGTGTAAATGGTATTGTTTTCTTGATATCTTTCTCAGAAATCTCTTCATTAGTATCCAAGAATTCAATTGTTTTCTGCTTGTTGATCTTTTCTCCTGCCCAGTTGCCAAGTATTTCTATTGTTTCCAACAATCTTTTTGCGAAGTTTTTTTTTGGTTTTCTATATATAAAATGATATCATCTGCAAAAAGTAAGAGTTTCACTTCTTTGCCGATTTGGATTCCTTTGGTTTCTTTTTGTTGTCTAATGGTTCTAGCAATTTTTCCAGCATAATGTTGAATAAGAGTAGTGACACTTGCAAGAAGAATGCTTTCAGTTTTTCCTTATTAAGCGCAATATTGGTTGGTTGTTTTTCGTATATGGCCTTTATTATGTTGAAAAATGTCCCTTCTATCACAGTTTTATTGGATGTTTTTTTCAAGAGTGAGTGCTGGAAATTGTCAAATGCTTTTCATGTGTCAATTCATATGATCATGTGGTACTTATTTGTTGTTTCACTTATGCAGTGGATTACATTGATTGTTTTTCTAACGGTGAACCATGATTGCCTACACTTGATCATGGTATTTATATATATATATAGTTGGATTCTATTGACAATGATTTGTTGAGAATTTTTGCATATATATTCATAAGATATATTGGTCTGCAGTTTTCTGTCCTCATTGTGTTTTTGCCTTGTTTTTGTTTCAGGATATACTCACTTTATAAAATGAGTTTGGGAGTTTGCTGTCTTTTCTATATTGTGTAATAATAGTCTGTGTAGAATTTGAGATAAATGTGCTCTGATTGTTTGGAAGATATCTCCAGTGAAGTCCTCTGGTACTGAATTTTTCTTGGTTGAAAGTTTTCAATGACCTGCACTATTTTTTCTTTTGGTATGGGTATATTGATGTTTTCTAAATCAGTCTGCATTAATTTGAGTAAATGGGGTGTTTCTAGAATTTTGTTCATTGCATCTAAGTTTTCAAAGTTGTTGGAGTACAGTTTTAAATAGTACTATGTTAACTAGTCTTTTGATTCCACTTGATTGTGTTGTCCTGGCACCCATTTGATCTCTAATTCTGGATATCTGCATTTTCTCTTTCTTTTTTCTCCTTTTTATCAGTTTGCCAAAGTTTTGTCAATTTTATTAACCTTTTAAAATAACAAATTCTTGTGCTGATTTTTCCATTGTTTTCCTTCTTTCCACTTTATTGATTTCTGCTCTTTTCTTTATTTTTCCTGGTTTTTGTGAGTTTATTTTGATGCGCATATTCTAGTTGTTGAAGATGCCAAATAATACACATTTTAATGGCCTTTATTGACACACATGTTTTAATGGCCTTTATTGACTGTGATTTACTTCTTGGAGGGCAAATTAGAATAAGATATTAAAAAATAATCACAGGATCTTCATTTTTAAGTTAAAGCAGAGATTACAAATTTCCTAATAGTAAGCCAGACCTGAATTAATGATCCATTTCTTTCAATATGGTCTATTAATATTGTTATTAAGGTGTTTGGTGAATCATTTTTTCCATAGTAAGTTGGAAGGATTGATTGTAGCTGCTGAATAAAAATAGGGTACCTTTTTTGTAAGTTCAGGCTTTAGCATCCCAGAGAAAAGTTAGAAAGAACCTCTCATAATCACAGTGTACAGACCCATAGTTCCTAATTGGGTATATCTGGGAATCTTTAAAACACACATGCACATGCACATACACCCCCCCACCACCAACACACACGTACAGTGATCCTATCATCAACCTTTGTCCCACATGTGCATTTAAAAAAATGTTTGGGCCATTCTGAAAGGAGCCTTGGTAGCAATTTTGGTAGTCATTTTGATCTTTCAAACCTAACAATTGCTTCACGGGTGAAAAATTAGGCCGTCTTTTCCCATAAAGATTTATAGCTTTGGAAAACCTATGGAGCAGTTCTAGTTTGTCCTATAGGGTTGATGTGGTAGGCATTGACTCAATGGCAGTGAATTGATTTTGTTTTGTTTTGCTTTTGGAGGGGTATCATTATGGTGTATAGATAACTTTGAAAAATACCTGTTACAGATGCATAATTTTGATCTAAAGTTTGATGTCCCTCAGGTACTTTCTTATGTGGCAAATATATTTAACAAAAAATCTGTCCCAGCAGGTAGGACCCCTGGTGGCTCAGCGGTTCAATCACTTGGCTGCTGATAGGTTAGTGGTTCGAACTCACCAGCCACTCTGTGTGAGAAAGATATGGCACTTTTCATAAAGATTTATGGCCTTGGAGACCCTATAGGGCAGTCCTACTCTGACCTACATGGTTGCTATGAATCTGCATGAACTCAATTGTAGTAGATAGGGAAATTCCCCTAAACTAGTCTTTTATTAATAATGTTAGGTCACAGTATAATCCAGATATTAAGGAATCTGGTCTCTGGTCTTGGTTCTGATATCTAATGGCTCTATGTTCTCTCCTATCTTGTAATCTAAATTTCATCTCTATACAGTGGATAGGTTTACACTATATGGCTTCTCAAAACACTCTGTGAGTACTAAAGTTCCATAATTTTTCTAAGAACTATTGTGACAGAAAGTTTATGGCTTCTGTTTCTTTGAAGGAATGATTTGTCTCTGCCTCTCCCCTGGGAATTATGAGTGAACATCAAATAGAAAAAAATGTAAGGCTCTTCAATGGATAGCTGACTTCTCTTACCCAGCAGAAATGAATCTGTCAACTTTCATTAGGTATTGTCAGGTAACATCATGCTCAGTGTTTTATTGTACTAGAAGTGGTATTAGGCTAGCATTCATGGATGCCACAGTTCTAAAGTGACAGTGTGTTCTACTTCACTGCAAATTCTTGAGGATTGTGGATCCTGCAGACCATGCAAAATGGTTGCTAGAACGTTAGGAATTAATTGTTCCCCATGCACTTTAAAATGTGTTCATCTTGAGGCTGCTGCTGCTGCTGACTTGACTGCAGATGAAAGTGTCTTTTAAATGTTATGCCTTTCAAAATGTGTATCTTTAAAGATTCCAAGTCAGAAGAAAAGGCTTCTGGAAAATCAGTGTGACTTGTTCTCCAAGATGGCAGAAGGGGCAGAGAATTTTCTGTCGAGAAAAAGGTTCAAAAAAGAGCAAATGGGATGGTGGTGAGGAAGTGGTGAGACTTGAGGGCTTTGGATTTATAATACATTTTCGTTTAACAGGAGTTAGACTTTCAGAAATTTTTCATTATCTGGTTTTAATGTATGATAATTAAAAGTTATTCTCATTGGGACCAATTTTTAAATTTGTTTATTGTTATTTATTTATTTTTGCTTTACTTCATCAATCTTTATTGCGAGGAGCCATTTCATAATACAAGATCTTCTCCTTGAGGTATAAAAAAAGTCAGGATGGCTAGACTCTGCTACTTACTGCCTTGCCTATGTAAAGAAAGACCCAAAGTATTTATTCTGCTGGGTAAAAAATAGCTTATGATTTTCCTAATGTGGTAGTTCCCTAATATTTACAGATTTGTCCTAGGCTTGGCCACGGAATTTTCTTGGTCCGCGTCAGACCAGTGTGTAGGGGGTTGCTTTAGCACTTAAAGAATAGTATCTTCCTGAGACTCATTATAAGCCCTAGTGGCACTGTGGAATACGTGATGGACTACTAACTGTAAGGTTGGTGGTTCAATGTGACCAGCAGCTCCGTGGGAGAAAGATGAGGCTGGCTGCTCCTTTAAAGGTATACAGTCTTGAAAATCCTATATAAAGTCACGGTAAGCAGCAATTGACTCAATAAAATTGAGTTAGTTATTCTACACCCATAAAAGATTACTCTCAGCAGTGGGCCCCTGCACAAGTACTCTCTCAACACAAGAACACTTCGTTATAACAATTCGGCAGTCTGAGATGCTCACCTTCCTGGCAGGATCACTGAAAACAATGGGTGCACAAGCAAATGTGGTAAAGAAAGCTGATGGTGCCCGGCTCCCAAAAGATATAGCACCTGAAGTCTTAAAGAACTGAAGATAAACAAGCAGCCATCTAGCTGAGAGACAACAAAACCCACATGGAAGAAGCACACCAGCCTGTCCCGACTCACTCACTGAGGACAAAGTGGGTACATAAGCAAATGTAGTGGAGAAAGCAGATGGTGCCCGGCTGTTGGTGGATATAGCGTCTGGGATCTTGGGGGCTTGAGAATAAACAGGTAGCCATCTAGCTAAGAAACAACAAAGCCCACATGGAAGAAGCACACCAGCCTACCCCAACATGAACACTGAAGACAAAGCATAGGCAAATGCCGTGAAGAAAGCTGACGGTGCCTGCTGTCAAAATATATAGAGTCTGGGGTCCTATAGGCTGGAAGATAAGCAAGGGACCATCTAACTGAGAAACAACAAAGCCCACATGGAAGAAGCACACCAGGCATCGAAGGGATAAGGTATCAAGCAACAAGGTCAAAAAAAGCCCAATAGCATTGTGAATGATGGGGAGTGCAGAGTGGGGAGCCAGGGCCCACCTGTGGGAAATTGGACATCCCCTTGTAGAAAGGCTGTGGGGAGGAGATGAGTCAGTCAGGGTGCAGTGTAGCAATTTTCCTCTCATTCTTGAATGCTTCCTCCCCCCCACTATCATGATCCCAATTTACCTTACATATCCAGCTGGACCAGAGGATGTACACTGGCACAGATAGGAACTGGAAATACAGGGAATCCAGGACAGATGAACCCCTCAGGACCAGTGGTGAGAGTGGCAATATTTGGAGGGTGGAAGGACAGTGAGGGAGAAAGAGGGAACAGATTACAAGGTCTACATATAACCTCTTCCCTGGGGGATGGACAGCGGAGAAATGGATGAGGGAGATATAGGGCAGTGTAAGATATGACAAAATAATAATAATTTATAAATTATCAAGAGTTCATAGGGGAGTGGGGAGGGAGCGGGGAAATGAGGAGCTGATACCAAGGGCACAAGTAGAAAGCAAATGTTTTGAGAATGATGATGGCAACATATGTACAAATGTGCTTGACACAATGGATGGATGTAGGAATTGTGATGAGTTGTATGAGCCCCCAATAAAATGATTAAAAAATTTTAAAAAGAGATTAGTCTCAGAACCCGCAGGGGCAGTTCTAGCTTTCCCTATAGGATCACCATGAATCAAATTGACTCAATGGCAATGAGTTTGGTTGGAGTTTTTTATTATCTCGTGTCTCTGTGAGAGAGAATCGACTCAAAGACCGTGAATTTGGTTTGGGTTTAGTATTATCTAGAGAGAAAAATTAATACTAAAAGAAAAACTACACGCTTCACGGCCCTGACACAAAATTAAAAAGAAATACATGGCGGTTGAGTTCTGACTCATAGCAACCCTGTGTGTGGCACAAGAGAACTGTTCAAAAAATTTTCTTGGCTGTAATCTTAAGGAAAAGAAATCACCAGACTTTGTTTTTTGGCCCCCAATAGGGAAAGTTTGAATCACCACTCTGGGGGTTAGCAGTCAAAGGCAAATTGTTTGCAATATTAGCCCCCTGCCTGCCCTGACACTCCACCCCCACCCCACAGGGCCTTTTCTAATGAATATGTCTTTGGGCCATAGACATTTCCTGTGTGCCAGGCACTGATAAAACAATCAAGGGGAGTCTTCTGGTGAATTTCCTCTACTAGGAAAGGCATCTGCCCCCAACCCTCTCTCTTTCATGCTTTTTCAGTTTATTTAGGAAAGCCTTCCTTAGTCTGAGATTTTGGAAGTCTTTTCCTTTTTAAGATCACCTTATTTTTAAGCAGTTATTCTGTTTTCTTAAACTCCAAAAGTAAGAAAGGAAATATACACCTTTTTTTAAAATTGGGGGCTCTTACAGCTCTTGTCACAATCCACAGATATATCCATTGTGTCAAAGACATCTGTACATATGTTGCCATCAAATTATCAAGGGGACATGGGGGAGTGAGGCTGAGGGAGGGAAGGGGTTAAATGAGGAGCTGATGCCAGGGGCTCAAGTCGAAAGAAAATGTTTTGAAAAAGATAGTCATCTTCAAAAAAAAAGATTCACACAACATAACAGCAAATAGTACAAAGCATGAAATGATCTCCTTTTCCCTCCCCATCCTCCAAACCTTGAAGGGCACCTCTGCAGTTCCCTTTCTAAGCATTTACATAACAAACATATGCAAAGATTCACGTTTGTCCGTGTCCAGCAGAATGCTCTGTAATACTGATGATGTTCTAAAGCTGCACTACCCTATATGGTCGTCATTAGTTACATGTGGCTTTTGAGCACTTTAAACATGACTAATGTGACTGAGGAACTGACCTTTTGATTTTATGTAATTCTCTGTCATTTACATTTAAATTTTAATCATCATCTGGGGCTGGGGCCTACTGTATTGGTCAGTGCAAATGCGAAGAGCAAAAACCAAGCATTCAAGCAAGGAAACTGCCAAGGTGTAACATGTGGTCTGGGTTTAGCCTGGATTTCATGAGATATCTCATTTCTCCACTGTGCTTTCTTCCTTAAACTCATTCCAGATTATATGGGAACTTGTAATACTTGAGGAATGATAGAACATTTAGAGCCTATTTCCCTTAGATTTAGTGTTGGGGTGTTGTTTTGTGTTTTAGGGTCTCCCTTCATGTTCTTAGCTCTGAAAGAAATGTAAGAAAGTCTATCTATGTGGTTCATGAAGCTTAGCAGGGATCAATGAAAGCAGTGTGTTTAGGCAACACATGATTGTGTCATGATCCATTGCATGACTCTTTCTTGAGGATCCACTAGAAATGTAAGTGTCTGCTCAAAGGGAGCTGTTAACCTGTTAAAGAAGAATGTTCTTGGAGTTCTTCTAGGAAAATATACTGTGTGAATCATAACATTGCTCCAAATGGTCAATCAATATTAATTGAGACTAACAGTGAGGGAGCCTGAACTGCTGATGAATGTAAACAGTGGAATATGTGAAAAGTAGTTGGTGATGAGTAAGTACCATGCTGGGCTGACTTTAATGAAAAATAAGATGCATTTGTAATTGTAATCACTGTAATAATGGGATGGAATGAAAGTATTTGAAAGCAGTTTGCTCTATTAAGGAGTTTGAATGTTCCTCCAGCATTTCTGTTTATGCCGTTAATTTGCTTAGCAAAGCCTTTCTTCATAGATAATGCAAGGTCAACTTAAGCTTAGCCTGTGTCCAAAGGATCAAAAACCTTGAGTTTATAAGGCCATGTTTAGGAGGACTTATTATAATAATAAATCTAGAAAGATCAAAACCTAGAGTAGGCTATAGGTTATGATTTTTAAAATTGCTTTGGTTTTTCTTATTATAAGGTTCAATTTTAGTGCCATGCTACATGTGATGTTTCAGTAGAAAAGTCCCCTGAAAACAGCAGAACTAAATGTGTATTTAAAATAGAGACCCACGTATTGATGCCCATTAATCTTCAATGAAAGGAACATCAGTAAAGTAAGTAGGCAATACTGAAACGTAAAATTTTATTGCTAATCTTAAATCCTGCTTTAGGGGGAGAAAACCCTTAGTACTACGGCTAAAAAGTTAAGTCACACTAGATTAGCATTGTTGTACATTAATAATGAAAATAGCCGAGCCCGATTAGTGTCACCTAAGGTTTTGTGAATCTGAGATATGGCCTTACAAATTAAGCAGCTTGAATACTGGATAAAGAGTCTAGGGAAATAATTCTTATTAAAAAGTTAAGGCCTGCACTTCTCTTCTAAGGGAAAATTTATTATTGGTTTAGAATTACACACCATTCACGCTCGAGCATGAAAAGGACGGCACTTTGAAGACCATAAAAAAGTGTAATAAAGGAGCCACTAAAATAGATTTTCATTTAAGTAGATTACCAATGTTTTCTTCCTTAACTGGAAGAAGTGTTCTCTACCCCGCCAACCTTCTTTTCAGCCCCAGTGCTGTTTTTACATGTACCAATAGACATCGCCTGATTTGGGGAAATTAAATGTCCCTTGTTGTCCCCATCCTTAGGGGTCACTGGGTGGTACAGACATTTAATGTGCCTGACTGCTAACAGAAAGGTTGGAATTTGGAGTCCACCCAGAGGTACCTCCGAAGAGAGACCTGGAGACCCACTTCTGAAAAGTCGTCCATTGAAAGCTCTGTACAACACATTTCGATTCTGACACACATATGGTTGCCATGGATTTGATTGCATGGCAACTGGTTTGTTAACCTTCCCTTTTACCCCAAAGTCTTTCACATTCTAGCAAAGCCAGTGGAAACATAGAATTGATGGTGCAAATCTTTCCAACAAATATACAGATAGACCAACTTGCGAGGTAGGAAAAATGGTGACCCACTGCTTATATTACTGTCGGCCTGCTGCCAACCTCTCTCATTCTACTCAATTAGTATCTGCCCAGTGGGCTTCTTTTGATCCCAGGGTCTTCCAGTGCAATGCCTCAAACAAGCATGCATTCCCTTTGCAAACTCCTGCTCCATCCCAGATACGCTCTTCACAGAATTTTCTTAATGTGCAGTTCATGTTCTTAGAGCCCCTTATGCCTGTCAAGAGTGTTGTTTGGTACTCATAACGGTAATCGCTAATGGTGATAAGGGTCTAAACAACACAAAGTGATATTGCATGCCTTTAAATCAAGAAAGGTGTACAGCAGGGTTTTATACTTTCACCATACTTAAGCAATCTGTGTAATGAGAAAATAATATGGAAAACTGGATTTGATAAAGAAGAATGTGACATAAGAATTGGAGGACGACTTCTTAAACCACTATACTGATGAAGACCAAAGACTACAGTGTTCAATATAGATTAAGGGTAAACATAAAAAAAAATCAACCATCCAAGTAGACAACATCCTGGTAAACAAAGGAAACATTGAAGTCAGAAATTTCATTTTACTTGAATCTACAATCAATGCCCATGGAAGCAGCAGGCAAGAAATTGCATGGGACAACTCTGCTACAAAATACCTCTGTTAAGTGTTAAATAATAATAATAATATCAAAAAAATGGAGATGTTCCTTTGAGGATTAAGATGCTCTTGACCCAAGTCATGGTATTTTCAATTGACTCACAAGCATGACAATGAATAAGGAGAACCAAAGAATAATATTCAATATGCCATGGATTGCCAGAAAAACGAACAAATCTTTCTTGAATGTAACCCAACTACAATGTGTTTTCCTTTAGCGGTAAGGATGATGAGATTTCATTTCATTGTCTTGGAACATGTTATCAGAAGGGACTAGCCCCAGGAAAGGCATCGTGCTTGGTAAATGGCATCAGTGGGTCAGTCAACATGAGGAAGACCCTCCATGAGATAGGTGGACACCTGGACAGCAGCAGTGGGTTCGAGCAGCCAAATTTGTGAGACTGGAAGAAGGACTCCTGGTGGCACAGAGGATTATAGATTGGCTTGCTGACCACACCGTTGGTGTTTGGAACACACTAGCCACTCCAGCAGGAGAGAGATGAGGCCTTCTGCTCCCGTGAAGACTTACAGCTTTGGAACCTACACGGGCGGTTCTATCCATTTCTAAAGGGGTTACTCTGCGTCAGAACGAACTCCATAGCAATTCCTTCGATTATGTTTGTTTTGGTGGCGGAACGAGCAAGGTTTTCTTTTGAAGATAGAGTTGCTATGAGTCAGAAGGAACCAGATGGCTTTTAACAACAGACGATAACAGGAATAATCATAACACAGCGAGGAAAACAATAGCCAGTGTTGAGTATAAAAACTATTCTATTATGCTCTAGGTATTCCACAAAGCATGTTATATCCGGCACTTCATTTCATTTTAATTTTTACAGATAACTAAATTGAAGCTTAGAAACATTAAGTGCCTTCTCTCAGGTCCTACAATAAGCAAGAGGATGACCTAAGTCTTATTTTTTTTTAATTCCAATGGGTCAAGAACCTGGCTAGTAATTTATCCTACCTTCATAGTTTTTGAAAAATCAGTAAGCATTAATGTCTCAGAAAGAATTGGAAAAAACAAAAACAAAGCTATTAATGTTGTAACCTACTAATCATTTATGGTTTATTATCAGACTTTGATGCATTCTGCTTTATGTTTTAAAGAGTGGGTGGGGGGAGTGCAGAGTAGCTAGAAAGGTGAGACAAGGCAAGTGGAGGAACTTTTGGATCTCAGATAAGTCTCAGTAGTTTGTCCTTGATGGGCATCCAAAGAACTAACTCTGAATTTACCGTTCTCCTTGATGAAATGCAGGTCCCTCGAAGCTGTGGTGAAGCAGGGAAATTGGCATTCATATCTCCAATCTTCCTTATTATTGTTAGTTGAGAGTGAGTTTACTCTAGCTCAGTGACCAGATGTGGTGAATAGTAGAACTATTCCACAGGGTTTTCTTGGCTGTCATCTTTATAGAAGGGGTTCACCATCCTTTTCTACTTGGCTTTGGATGGGTTTGAACCACAAACCTTTAAGTTTAATGTGTTGTGTGCTGTTAAGTATACTCCAACTTCATGTGATCCTATGTGTGAGAGAATAAGTGCCTCATCAGGTTTCTTAGGTGGTAATCTTTATAGATACAGGATCTCTGGCAGTGCAGAAGGTAAGCACTCATCTGCTAATGAAATCTGAATTATTTTTTTTCTTTTTCTTTTTAAAATCATTTTATTGGGGACTCGTGCAACTCTTATCACAATCAATCCATCCATCCATTGTGTCAAGCACATTTGTACATTGGTTGCCATCATCATTCTCAAAACGAAATCTGAATTCTTATGGTTCATTCTAAGGAAAGGTGTCTACAGGCGTCCTTGACTCCTCTGAGGAGGACAGGCTGTTGGGGGAAAGGTGGGAGCTGGAGAACCAGGCAAAAGGCAACTGATCTTGTCTATGGTGGGGACTGGGGGTCCTTGCTTGTGAGGGTGATGATAGCAGGAACAACATGCTAACACTTACTGCATGTCTGCTATGTGCCCTGTACCACTCTTCTTCATATGGTAACTCATCCAATTAGGATAGTCCTTGGACCAATATTCAAGGAAAACGTTTGTTTAAACCCACTCAGAAGCTAGGCAGGAGCAAAGCAACATCAAAGCAAAGCCACTGCCTTCAATTTGATCCCAACTGGTAGTGACCCGGTAGGACAGAACAGAACTGCCCCCCATAAGCTTTAGAAGGAGGTAAACTCGTGATGGAAGCAGACTGTCATATTTTTCTTCTGTGGAGTGGCTTGCCTCGCCCAGGCTCCTCCTGTCTTTGGTTAGTGTCACTTCACATAAGTCATAGCAACTTACAGTAACCCCTTCTGGACACTTTCCTTAAAAAGGTACGTAGTTGCTGGCAAGACAATCCTTGCCTGAGACTATCTTTCCTAGAGCCTGTGTCAAATATAAATCTGAATGATTCTCCTAAGGTTCGAGCAATGCATATACAACATTAGAACTGGGGACAGCCTCCAGATGAGTGAAGGAGAGGCCTTGCCTTAGGCGTGAGAGTTCTTCTGATGCCAAGGCTGTGCTCGCCGATACTTACTGCTATTCTTTGGCTTTCTCCTAATCCACTTCTAAACCAGGACCCTCTCAGACGTGAGCGTGTTACTGGTTGCAACTGTTCCTAATTTGTTGTGTAGGATTCTAATTCCCTGAATGTAAAAAAAAAAAATTTTTAGTTGAAGTCTTTTGTTTTTCTTAGTGTGAAAAAGTAAGGGCTCAGATTTCAGTCAGACCTGGATACAAAGTGGGAACTGGTCAGTTTTCCTTTTTAGGGTAACTGCCTTTGCTGACCACAAGCTCTGCTTTGCTTGCTTCTCAGGGGGTGGCGGTGGCGGTGGCGGTGTATATGTCTTTAGAACTGTAGAATGGTGTGTGTGTGTGTGTGTGTGTGTGTGTGTGTGTGTGTGTAACCCTTACTCTAACTGAAGCAGAAGTGCAGGCTGCACCTTCAAACATGAATGGAACGTCAGTACTCTTGGATCTTTTTCCAGACCACTTGCTAGCTTTCTTCTCCGACCAGAGCAGCCCCTGGCCAGTAACAGACTCGCTGCCGAAACAGCCTGGGCTTGAAGGTGCGCCTGGCAGGGCTAGGTCCTGCACATGGTCTTTGATGTGAGCAGTCTCTGGGTCATCTGTCTTCTGATTCACTTCTGGTACTAACTCACTAGGTGGGAACCCTGACCCAGCCCACATCTCTGGGAATGAACCTTAAAACAAGGATAACCAAGTCGCTGGTTATTAACTGTTAGAGTGACCAATTGGTCTGGTTTGCCTGGGATTACCCGGTTTTAACATTGAAAATTCTATTGCCAGGAAATTTTCTTAATCCAGGACAATGTGATGTATTAGGCTCAAATCCTAGCACTGTCATTTAATATTACATTTTACCATATCCTTTTGTTGGTTCAGTTTATCCGTAACTTTAAATCTATATTTGGGCATGTATTGATTGCATTTTTAACTTTCTTACTGGAGGATCAATAAGGCCCCTGCGTTCTGGGGTCATGTCTTCACTCTTCATTGCACCTCCAGCACTTATCACCATGCCTCACAGGAAGTAGACACTCAGTACTTAGTTAGTGAATTAATAAGTCACTTAGCTGCTCTAGGCCACCGATTGCTCATCCATAATGGAGATGTTAATGACTTCTAAGAGTTGTGAAGAATTAATGAGACAACGCATGTGCGAAAGAATTTTGTAAACTAGTCAAAAAGGATTATTGATGATGGTGATTATGATGTATGCTTAATA
This sequence comes from Echinops telfairi, assembly GCF_000313985.2. Taxonomy (NCBI): domain Eukaryota; kingdom Metazoa; phylum Chordata; class Mammalia; order Afrosoricida; family Tenrecidae; genus Echinops; species Echinops telfairi. The sequence goes on from NW_022111327.1 coordinate 1,156,021, forward strand.
GCAATGCCTATGATTTATTGGGGAATCTACTGAGAGTCCGATCCTTTCACTCTTTTCTCTCACTGCGTCCTTATCATGATCCTTCAAGGGGTACATTTTAGAAAGGAGGAACTGCAGGGGGGTAACTCTGCTTCTCAAAGTTGCACAGTTCATGCATGGAAACCTTCCCCTGGCAGCCGCACTCAGTAGTTCATACCTCTACTGTGCTGGCTGTGGCTTGTGTGCCTTTCACAGAACACTGTTGTGCTATGTGCTCTTGTGCATAAAACAAAGAAGGACTTGAATGGGGGTTAAAAATGGACAGAAATGATTCTCCTCTCCTATTCTCCCTTTCCCTCCCATAGCTCTCAAATTTGGACTCTAAGACTCCCCACCCTGCCCCCCGCTACACACACACAGAGGAAACTGTTTACTAGGCCTTATAAACACTCTCATCTATCATTATGCATGCATGGATTCATACACACACACATGCATGCAAACATCTCTACTCACAAAGCACTATATTCATAGTGTGTTTGAGAATTTCCCTTTGAACTGCTAAATAAAAGCTAATAATTCTTCCTGGGACCATTTGTTTTCAAGTATGGACCTCTTGAAGATACAACAATCATGGATTCTCAAATATAATATCATTTGATGATACTTCAAACAGGTCCCCTGGCACGATACAATCTTTTTGTTGTTGTTGTTGTTGTTAGGTGCCACTGAGTCAGTTCTGACCCATAGTGACCTTATACACAACAGAATGAAACACTGCCCTGTCCTGCCCCATCCTCACAAGTGTTCCTGCGCCCAAGTCCATTATTGCAGCCACAGTGTCAGTCCATCTCATTGAAGGCCTCCCTCTCCTTCGCTGCCCCTCTCATCGACCTAACATCATGTCCTTCTCCAGGGACCTTACAACATGTACTAAGTGTATAAGATGAGTCTCACCACCCTTGCCTCTGAGGAGCACTTTGGCCTTAGCTCTTCCTGGGTGTCCTCAAATCACAGTATAGTTAATCATCCCACACACCTCCTGGTTCTGAAGGGCTGGAGGAATGGTTGGAAGTCAGAGGCTCATCTTCCAGCAAGATATAATGTTCCACCGCTATTCATAAGACTTTCAGTGGCTAATCCCTCAAAATCATATCACTTATTACTTCTCCTAGTCTATTCTTAGTCTGGAAGCTCCACTGGAGCCTGTTCACAATAGGTGATCATACTGACCTTTTAAATACATGCAGCATAACTTCCCCCATCGCAGCCACAAACAATTTCATTGCCAGTGTATAGAAATAAAGCCATTTTGGTATACATCTTGTATTATGCAATGTTGTAAAACTAGTTTCTCAGCTATAATAGTTCTCTAATACACTTCTGAATATTTTCTATGTAAAAGGCCTAGCCATCAACAAACATCGTTTTATATCATCTTTTCAAATCGGGATGCCTTTAACTTCGTATTCTTGCCTAATTGCCCTGCATGTCTCACTGTCCCTGTGGTAAAAATGTTGAGTAGAAATAGCAATGACAGGCATCCGTGTCTTGTTCCTGATCTTTGGTGACCTTTTACCATTGCATATAATATTAGTTGTGGGATTTTCATAAATTCCCTTCATCAGGTTGAGGAAATACCCTTCTATTGTTCATTTGTTGAAGATTTTCCCTTAAAAGAGTGTTGTGTTTTGCAAAAGCTTTACATAGATATTTTTTGCATCTATTGAAGATGATCAAATGCCCTGATCTTTGTATTCTATTTATATTGCAAAGCTATAGTAATTAAGACTGTAGGGTATTGGTATAGATATAAGCTTATAATAAATGGAATAATGAGTTCATAAAAATAATAGCCACACAATTATAGTAGCTTGATTTTTGATAAAGGTGTCAAGATCATTCAATTGGTGAAGAGTGGTCTTTGAAATAAATGGTACTGGGACAACCATATATTAATAGGTAAAAAAATATTGGCTTCTTTTTTACATCATATACAAAAAGTAACAAAAGTGTAGGAAAGAAATACCTAAATATAAGAGCTACAAGTATAAAGCCTTTAGAAGACAACACAAGTGTAAATCTTTTGAGACTATGGATCAGGCAATAATCTTTTTTTTGCTGCAACACCTAAAGTAAGCAGTTAAGTTAGGCGCTATCAAAACTAAAACATTTTTGTTTCATCATCAGTAAAGTGAAAACAAAAGCTGTAGAACTGAAGAACATATTTTCAAATCAATTGTCTGATATGGGTCTAATATTCAGAAGTGTATAAAACACACAATCTTGCAATGGTAAAAAGACAAATGATTCCATTCAAAATAGGTAAAGGAAATGAATGGATATGTCTCCAAATAATATCTACAAATGGCCAAGAATTACATAAAAATATGTTTGGCACCATTAATCATTACCACCCGCTCTCTTTGAGTCAATTCTGACTCTTAGTGACCCTACAGGACACAGCAGAACTACTCGTTCGGGTTTCTGAAGCTGAAAAACCTCCATGGAGCTGTCTCCTGTGTATAACTGCCCCTCTGACCTTGCAGTTAGCATTCTACTGCATCCTCTAGTCTACCACCAGCGTTCCTTCATTAGGCATGAGGGTAATGTAATCAAAAACCACATGGAGATACCACCTCATACCACTTAGGTAAGTAAAATTTAAAAAAAGAAAATAACAAGTGTTGATAAAGAAAATAGGAACCCTGAAATGTTACTGTTGGGATTGTAAAATGAGATATTGTGGAAAACAGTTTAGAATTATGGCCAAGCAAATATACTCCTAAGTACATATTTAGTATATATAGTACATATAGAGTACTATATATACTAAATACATATATTTAGTATATATAGTACATATCCAATTCAAAGAAAAATTTGTTCACCCAAAAAGTTTTGCACAAGTGTTTATAGCAGCATTAACCATTAAAACAAAAAAGTCTATACTACTCAAATGCCCATCAACTGATAAATGGATAAATAGAATTTGCATACCTATATTATAGAACATTATTTGGCGGTACAATCAATTAAATATTGATACAAGCTCCAACATGGATGGACCTCTGTTTCTGTTACCTGGTGCTGCCATAAGATAAATACAAGAGGGTGGCCTGAAAGAACAGAAATGTATTTTCTTACACTCTGGAGACTAAGTCCAAATCAGAATATTCTCCATGTCAACTCCTTTCTTCTTAGTGGCCCTGGACAATCCTTGATCCCTTGGAGTTCCTCAGCTTATCCATGGCCTTCATAGAGTATCTGCCTTCCCCTGGACATGTCTCTGTATCTGTTCTGCCTTTTAAAATTATTCAGAAGTGATTATAATTAGGACCCATCCTATAGTAATATGACCTCAACTGATTGATTGATTGCATTATTTTGTCTTATGGAAGGTGAATATATGACATTATATTATGGAAAGTGATTACATTATTCTAAATTACATTGTGTTAGACTATTTTATAAAAGGTTGTCTGCTCCACTCAAGATTCACTAATTTGGACACATGGAATTAATTCATGACATCTAAGAGTAGTATGTAGTCAAACCATTTAGAACCATAGTCTAGCCAAATTGACTCATAAAATGAACCATCACAAACTTTAAAAGTTATAGTAAGTGAAGAAGCTAGATAACAAAACAACATACTGTATGATTACATTCATATGAAATGTCAAGTATAATCAAATCCATAGAGATAGAAAAAAGATTTGGGCTGCCAGCGTCTAGGGACAGGAGGAAATGAAAACAACACAACACAAAAAGTTATCACTAGCAGGAGCCTTGCCAGCTGTCTTTGTGATGCTGTAAGATTCCCCAGTCAGTCCTTCAAAAGCTGTACCACCTTAAAGGTACCAGGGTCCCCTCAGGACACTGGCTCAGATCTAGTCCAATTCAGATTGTATATGTGTGTCCTTCTTCTTTTACAACTTAACCGAGCAAGGATGTCTCATTGGTTTTCAGGAGGGCAAATAGGGAGCAGAGTACCGTGGTTGTATTCCTCCAACGTCAATTGAGATCAACCTCAGCCACAAGGTTAAGCAATAGTTAGTTTCATTTGGAATAGCAAATCTGTTTACCTCTAATTTGTAAAATTTCCCGCTTAAGGTGACATGAAAGCCTATTTATTCATTTGCACACACCATTAAAATTTGAAAGTTTGACATACCTATGCAGTTAGTTGTGTAGCAGTAATTAACTGTAATTGGAAAATATCCCATTTTATGGTTCTCTGAATTCTCAGTGATCTTTCCCCTCCCTTCCTCCTTTCCTTTATTAGACTACTTTCCCATAGCTTTTTTTTCTCCCCTAACACACACACACACACACACACACACACACACACACACACACACACTCCTGCTAGAAATATAAGCAATTTTAATAGGCTCTCTAAAACAATATTATACAATTGATCAGACTTCTACAGACTTCTGTAGTCTGGACGACCTTTTAGAGTTTTGACTTTAGGTCTGGAACTGTGGGGAACAGAGGTGGAAAAGGTGTCCACTCCATAGAGAAAAGGCATTGTAGTATCTTCATTTTGTTCATGTTCACTTTCTCTAGTAATGTAAGTCAAAGCTCCTTCCAGAAAGTATACAGAATACTTTTAAGATGGCATGTGGTAGAAGGATCTTGTTCCTCAGGGTTCACAAAAGGCCAAATGTCCTTTGTAAGACTGGAAAATTCTGATGTTTATTTATTTTTAACTTATTTTTCATTTAATTAATTAATTTATCTATTTATGTTTGGTTTTTTCCCCTTTTAAAATCATTTTATTGGGGGCTCGTACAACTATTATCACAATCCATACATATTGTCTCTCTCTGCTCGTTATATGATGACACTCCTCTATCTCTCAGAGATTTTATCACCTTCAATAGCTTCTGATTTCCTCCTGCTGCCTCCTACCCATAATGCTAATTCTTGATGTCTCGCTGGCTCCTAGTTCTGGACTATGCAGAACTCCTTTCCTTACTGAAGCACAGCTTACAATTCTTCCATTTCTATTTTCTTTTCTTTTAAACAATATTATGGTGTTTTAAATCTGTGGTGAAAACCATGCATGACTATTGCAGAGCAAGTCACTGTGGAATCTTTATTCTTTCTGTTACCCAAACTCACTTTGTGGCCAACCCCAACGTTGGCCTTTGCAGTCTTCCCGACGGTCTTCATTCTGTTGCTGCGCGCCTCATGCTGTTTGCGTGAGGGCTTCCTCTTCTCCTGCAGGCCAAGTACTGCAAGTGTTTGTTCAAGTTCATCTTTCTTTGCATCGTCCAAAGAATCTTGCCACCACCAAAATGGGTTCCAAGCCCAAATACAAACATGACATCTGTCATGGTTTGGTACATTTTGGCTAATTTTTTTTAAACGAATTTCTGTCTTAGGCACTATTGCTTTCCCAAGGTGAAGGGCATCAAGGACCATATGGTTCCTCTGAAGTAGTCAGTTGGTCATGAACTTCCTCAACCGGATAGTTTCTGTGTCATTCACGGTGGCTGAGGGCGCTCAAGCAGCCAGAGAGGAAAAGCCCATTTCTATTAGTGGAGAGCTTCATCATTAGGTTGGGCCTATTTGTCTTGATCATTGCCCGGCTTTCTGGCCACACTCATCTTTTCTCTGATTCTGCGCATACCTCTTGACTAGTTTCTTCCCATGTCCCCACTTCTGATACTCCGCAACCAAACGGGAAAGCGTTCACTTTTAAACATAATTTTTCTGTCCGTTTTGCCTCAGCACCCCAGCAATTTGTTCAACTCTCAAGGGAAGTATACATTCAGGTCGGAATGGAGTGTCTGTGTGGTCACAGTTTGGAGTGACTCCTAAGAAAATCTCTGATTCTGCATTTCCAAAGTTTTTGATGTATTTTGGTCTGCAGACCTTCCCCATGCTAACCACACTTTGTATGAAGGGCGTCAGCTTCATAAAGCATCAGAGTGAATACGAGAAAATCAATAAGCAATCTGTGTGATAATTAATTAAGGTGCCAGAATGAATTACTGTTTCTTCCCCTCCTGATTTGGGTCAGAGTCTTGTTTGATTTGGGAAGTTGTCCATTTTCAATTACAGTTTGTTCTGTGTTCTATGGATGTGACTGGAATGGATGACTGGCAGAAAATCATGTTAGTGCAGAAAGCTATGTGCTAAGTTCAAACATGGCAACGGTGTGCTTGGGGGTGGGGTGGAGTGGATATTCCCAAACAGCAACGGAGTATTAGAGCAAGGGAGTAGAAAAGAAAGTTCTTTATTCACACCTGCAGACATTATTAGGACGAAGCCAACTTTGTTCTTTGTGCATTGTTCTCAGGTTTCCTATATTCATTCCACGAATGTTTACTGTGTACAGTGCACTGGAGATACAGTCACAGACAACAATTCATAGTCTGACAAGGAAGACAAGTATTAAAGAAAGTATTACACCCATACTTCAGGAATTGCAATTTCTGAAAAAATAAAACTGAGACAAAGTACACCATCTTTAGATGGATTCTCCCCAGAAGGTTACAATCCAAACTATAGCCAGGGCATGAAGAGTGATTCCTAATGTAAACTATAGACAGTGGTTAATTATAATATATAATTATATACATTGTAATTATATTGGTCCCTTAGTTGTAACCAAAATACTAATTGTTAATAGAAGAAATGATGCGTAAGAGGGAGAGGTTATATAGAAATCTATACATTCTGGTTAATTTTATCTGTATATCTAAAACTGCTCTGAAAATAAGGTCTGTTATAAAACAAGTAAACAAATTACACACACACACACCCTAAATCCAGAAAGCATCCTGAAAGCTTTCTATAACTTTCTGTGTCTTAGTAAAGGCTTAAGAACACAAAACCAAAACAAGTCAACCAGTTTAGGTTAATTCGCCAAAACCTATAAGACCAAGCAGAAGTGGGCCTGTGAGTGTCTGAGCTTGTAACTGTTCACGGGAGTAGAGAATCCCAGCTTTCTCTCATGGTGGTTGCAAACTGCTGACCTTTCCGTTATCAGCCCAATGTGTAATCTCTACACCCCCAGGGCTCCTATAAAGGTTAAGAAAATAAGTCAATCGCGAATAAAGGGATTTTCCTCCCAGGGTACTTTGAGTATTCCCCCTCTTGGGCTCTAGAATATGAGGCAATGTGTTCCAGGAAATCAAAGTGCTCAGGAGTGAAATGCAGTTCATTTCCCTGCCTCAGGTTCAGCCTCCTTTAAGCGTTTGTTATTTGGTTAAAACAAGTCCTCTCTGAACTTGGCCAAAAGACAGGTGATAATGAGCAAGAATGGGCTGTTTTTCTAGATAATGTCACCAGTGTGGGGCCAGACCCAATTCTCTAGCAGAGGGCTGGCCTTCTCAGAAAGGTCTTAATTGCCTGGTGTTATAAACACCAGATGGATTGAATTAAGATGACTGGCCTAACTTCAAAAGCTTTCTATTTGTTCTGGGTGGTATAGATCTCATCACGCTGAAGGCAGGGGGCCTGTAGCAGATCTTTGCAGGCAGAGGGTTCTTGTGACTTAAGTATAGGATTCTGTGAAGATTGGTTAAGACACTAGCACTCCTGGAAAAATGGCTGAATGCCAAGTGCACTTTCCTTAAATGTGCATTGAAAGAGGTACTTGCTGATACCAATTTATTCTTAGCTCTGTGGACCTTCCCATGTATATTTTACACAGACAGGGGCATTACTTATGTTTGGTGCAAGGATCTAATCCTAAATGTGTTCACAGTTTTCCTAACTGGACTTAGTGTAATTATACTCAACTTAGGGAATGAGCAAATGCCTTTCTCTCCCCTATGGACATGTGATTGATTGGTTTTCCAGTAAAAATACCTCCAGCAAAGACCTAAGCTCCAGTGAGCTCCCAGAAGGTTAGATTTTAAATCTAGGTAGAGTTTACTTGGCCCTTCCTCATTAAACTTGGATAAGTCAAATTCAAAACAGAGGCCTTTTCATATCAGCAAGGGCAGAAAAACCTAAAGTAAGCACAAGAATTTACCTAGCATCTATGGCAGACAGGTGCCAAATGCTAGGTGACTAGCACACCGTCACTCCAGAGGATGCTGCACTTTAATGACTGTCCCCATGCCAGAATAAATTTCATGTAGAATCTCTCTGAGATCTTTTGGGATCCAGTTTGGTTTGGTTTTTGGCCATTCTGATTCCATTTGCATATAAGTCCTTACTACTCTCCTCTTGACCGGGGGCATAGTAAACATTCATGATCTGAGACGCGTTTGGGTATTTGCATAACCCACCCACTGCCGTCTAGTCTTTTCTGACTCATAGTGGCCCTATATAGGGTTTCCAAGGCTGTCAATCTTTATGAGAACATTGGGTTTAACTGCAGAGCTTGTGATAAGCAGTCCAGACGTACCCAAGAGAGCCATGACGGTACCCGATTTCTCTAATGAACACACTGTGTATGTAAATGTCTTTGTGTCCATTTGAACCTGAATGTGTGTGTTTTAGTTCCTTTGTGAAAATTATGGAACTGTTACCAAAAAGTCGTCATGTGTGTGTGCCCGTGTGATGATTTTAAAGAAAAGAAAATAAAATTATTTTACTCAGTGTCCTGGAGAATGAAAGTCTAAATCAGCGTCGCAACTAAGTCAATTCCTTCTGTGGACCTCCCCACCTCGTTTCTGATGTCTTCCAGTGATACTTGATATGCTTTTGCTGGTACATGATTCTCCCATGTCATTTATTCTTTCCTGTGTGTCTCTGTGTCTAGTCTGCTCTTTGCACAACTCAGAAGCCCTCAAGAAGGAGCCATCCTATTCTGGTATGGCCTTATTAATGTAACAAAACAGACCCTTATTTCCAAACAGTATTACAGCCATGAATACAAGAGTCAGAAGGTCAACATATACAGAGTGAGAGTATCAAAGAACCCAAACCCACTGCCCTGGAATTCATTTGGACTCATAGCTTCCCAATATATAGGGTTTCAGAGACCTCTGAACGTTATGGCCACAGAGCACCAGCTTTCTACTTTGGAGGGACTGGTGATTTGATCCACCAACGCTGAGGGTAGCAGACCAACACCTAACCTACAGCGCCACCAGGGATCCTTGGGATTCTACATAGGTTTGGAATATTGCCAAAAGTGAATGTGCTTGTAGAATGGGAAAATGGAAATGACTTTCAGCATAAAGAAAGTACATACCTCTGAATAAGTGAAAAAGAAAACCCAAACACGGTGTCTAATGACATCCTAGACTAGGCCAGTCTCTAGAGTGGTTGCCCTTCGGAGGAGGGGAGGGGAAAATGGTGGTCCTTACTTAGGAAGCCTTGTGTTTCTGTTGATGGTGATGGCAATTTTGGCAACAGATACCAGGGATGGTTAGACATGATCAATGTGATAGATGTCCCTAAATTATGTGTAGCTAAAATATTAAATTGCCAAATGTGATATATATGTGTATATTAATGTATAGCTATACATATAAATTGTTGTTCATGACAATAAAAATCGGTGTTTTATGAATAATGCAGTCCCGTTGGCAGATATGTGTGACAGACTGAAAATTCACCATCAGGAATTTAAAGATATTGCTTCTTTTAAATTGCCACCTTTAAGTATGCATTTCTCTAACTGGGTTAGCTACTTTCCAAAGAGAGTATACGTTTTCGCAAAGATATCGATTGCAATTTTTTTTTACCCTCAGCCTGCAATCACAGGCGACTTGGAGATTTTCGTATTTGAATCTTCCACAGGATTTTCACGCCAGCATTTAATATGTACTCGGGACATAATTTTCAATAGAAAATTAAATATGTTAAAGTGAATGATGGTATAGTATGGAGAAGATCACTATTTAAAGAGTTCCTATGAATAAATTAGCCCTAGTAATATAGTGGGTTACTCATCGGGCTGCTAACTATAAGGTCAGCAGTTTGACTCCACCAGCTGCTCAGCTGAAGAGAGATGAGGCTTTCTCCTCCTGTAAAGGCCAGTTCTACTCTGCTGTCCTATAGGGTCACTATGAATGTGAAGTGGCATTGTTTGGAAGGGTGATGGCAAATTATTGGTTCCAGGAAGTTTGCAAAACTCTGTCATGCTGGAAGTGACAAATAATACTTTTATCCTGGCATGGATTTCTAAGAGGTCAGGTGTTAAGTGCCTGTCTTCCATGTCACCCTTCCTCACTTGAGCTTACCACTCTGACCCTCACACACACCATCCATGCTCTCTGAAAGATTCTAGTTTAGTTGTATGCAGGCCAGGAGATGAAGACAGGCAGCCAGAGCTATGGCTTCCAGAAATGTGACTATGACCCCAGGCACATCTCTGGATGCTGTTGCTGCTACGGTTAGGTAATGTGGAGTCCGTTCCAACTCATAGCGACCCTGTGTACAGCAGAACGAAATACCATTGGGTCCTGGGCCTTCCTCACAATTGTGCTAATGTTTGAGCTCATTTTTGTAGCCACTGTGTCAATCTGTCTTGTCGAGAGTCTTCCTCTCTTTTGCTGCTATGGTCTCTCATTCACTACCATCGAGCGAGTCAGTGCTGGTTCATAGAGATCCCCTGTGCTTTTATGAGGCTGTAATGGTTTACTTGGGTAGAAAGCCCAATGTTTCTCCTGTGGAGCTGCTGGTGGTTTTGAACTGCCAACCAGACAGATGGCAGCCCAACTCCTAGCCACCACACCACCAGGGGTCCATTTTGATGCTATAGCCTCCGTTTATTTCTACTCTTCAGTCCATCTTATACAAAACTTCTGTTTCTGACAACCATTGCAACATGAGTTATTTTAAGAGATAAATCATAGCAGGTATCCTCTGATCTCCAAAAAAGGTGGTCCAATGGAATATGTAAATTATAGAACAATATTAGTATCACATACAAGTACTTTTTAATTATTTGTTTTTTTGCGGAGGATAAAACATGATTGGAGCAGTACATTGAAAAACAACTGTGAGAAATCCAAGCCAGTTTTAGAAGAGGATATGAAATGCGGGATATCATTGTTGATGTCAGATGGATCTTGGCTGAAAACAGAATTCCATAAAAATGTTTATTTGCATTTTATTGACTGTTCAAAAACATTTGGCTGTGTGGATCATCACAAACTATGAATAGCATGTCGAAGAATGGGAATTCTATAACACTTCATTGTGCTCATGTGGAACCTGGACATAGATCAAGAAGCAGTCGTTTAAATAGATCACTGGGATACTGAATTGTGCAATGAGGAAATACATGTATCAGGGATGTGTCCTTTTCAATATATAGCTTACAGCAACTCACTGCCATCGAGTCGATGATAACTCATAGTGACCTTACATGGCGGGGCAGAACTGCTCCTTGTGAGTTTCTTAGATTGTAACTCTCTACAGGAGTAGAAAGCTTGTCTATCTCTTGAAGGGCAGGTGGTGGTTTCAAACTCTAGGCCTTGTGGTTAGCAGCCGAACTCATAACCATTATGCGACTGGGCTCTTTATTCAATATGTATACTAAGCAAACAACCTGAGAAGCTGGACCATATGAAGAAGAAGGCAGAATTAAGATAGGAGGAAGGTTCATCAATAGTCTGTGGCATGCGCATAGTACAACCTTGTTCTCCAGAAGCACAGCACACTTGAAGACTACAGCCTTCAATATGGATTGTGCCTTATCAGAAAGAAAACACAAATCCTTACAATTGGACCAATGAAGAATGTCTTGATAAAGAGGGAAAACATTGAAGTTGTCAATTATTTTCTTGTATCCACAATCACTACTTAAGAAAGTAGCAATAAAGAAATCAACTCATGTATTGCATTGGGCCAATCTACTGCAAAAGGCCTCTTTAAAGTATTAAAAAGTTATCACTGCGAAGACCAAGGTGTGCCCAAACGAAGCCATGCTATTCTCAATTGCTTTATATGCATATGCAATCTGAAATAAGGAAGACTGTAAAATAATTGATGCATTTGAATTATGGTCTTGGCTAAGAATATGAAAAGTACCAAAGGCTGTCAGAAGAAGACACAAATCTGTCTTGAAAGAATTACAGCCAGAATGCTCCTTAGAAGTGAAAATGAGGAAACTTTGTCTTATGTATTTTGGACATGCTATCAGGAAGGACACAACCCTGGAAATGGACATCAAAATTGGTAAAGTAGAGGGTCAGCAAAGAAGAGGAAGATGGTAGCTATAACAATAGACTCAAACATAGTAACAAATGTGAGGACAATGCAAGACTGAGCTTTCCCCCTGTTTTACATAGGTCTGCTAGGCATCAGAACCTATTCTGTAACATATAACAATAAAAACAACATCCCCTTATCTGCAAACATCAGTGGCTTCCTTTCACACAAGAAAATTCTAGCTTTTCCCCCTGGTCTTCAAGCACTACATGATCTGTCCTACCATCTTTACTTTTAGATAATCTATTCTATTATCCTTGCTTTTTCTCACTGAACCCAGTTGTTGCTGCATGCTTACTGGTGTTAAAATTACACATCTTTTCAAAATGTATTTTCTTTCCTGATTGTGTTATGGCTGGAACCCTTTCCATTCAAGATGCTAAATTTTGCCGCCTCAGATAGACCTACAAGGCCGCCAGCATCAGCCTGTGTCAATTTTTTGCTATGTGCTTACTGGTAACTACATTTCTAGGGTTTTTATGCAAAAATAATCTCTTTTAGAAAGATTAAGTCAAGGTTTGTCCCAGTGATAAGAGCTGTAAGAGCCCTCAATAAAAAAAAATTTTAATAATAGAAATGTGGGTGAAGGGAAGCAAGCGACAGTGTAAGATAGGATGTAATAATAGCAATATACAATTAACCAAGGATTCATGAGATGGGAGGGTCGTAGAGGGAGGGGAAAAAAGGAGGATCTTATACCAAGGGCTCAAGTAAAAATGAAATGTTTGGGAAATGATGATGGCAACATATGTACAAATATGCTTGATACATTTGATGCATGGAATGTTATAAGAGCTATAAGAGCCCCCAATAAAATGATTTTTTAATTTAAAGTTCTCCATATGGTCCTTAGTGCAGAAGCAAGTCTTTCAATCAATAATTATTAAAAGAGCTATCATAGAATCAGTTAAATTTTTCTTACCCAAGCTTACGCACATCACCAATAAGTACTGCTTTTTTTGCAATAATTCACCCACATAAATAACACACACACCATGTAATGTACATGGAACACAAAAGAAACGGATGGTGAAGGTGTTGCATAATTTGCAAAAAAATGTGTAATGCATATGCTATTTGCATAAAAATGCAGTATTTAAAAAAATCACTACCCTCTTAGAACATATTCTCGAGCAGGAAGGATATAAAATATGAAAAGAAATAATTAGCTAAAGTATACCATATGCCAAAAAAAAACATATATAATAGATAAACTATATCATACACTCTTGCTTTGATCCACAATCAATGCTCATGGAAGCAGCAGTTAAAAGATCAAAACATAAGGGGCATCGTTGTGTAAATCTGCTACACAAGACCTCTTAGAGTGTTGAAAAGCTAGGGTCTTACTTTGAAAACTCAGGCACACCTGACTCAGGCCACAGTGTTTGCCATTGCCTCATATGCATATGAAAGTTAGACAGTGAATACAGAAGACCAAAGAAGCATGGCTGCATATAAGCTGTGGTGCCGGAGAAGAATATTGATAGCGCCACGGACTGCTCCAAGGGCAAACCCACCTGTTTGGGAAGAAGTACGACGATAGTGCTCCTTAGAGGCAAGGATGGTGAGACTTCCTCTGATGTGCTTTGAACATGGTGCCAGGAGAGACTAATGACTGGAGAAGGTCATCGAGTGTGATAAAGTAGAGGGACAGTAAAAATGAGGAAGGCCCTCAAGAAGATGGATGAACACAGCGGTTCTAGCAATGGCCTCAAGCATAGGGACGATTGTGCCGATGGCCCAGGACCAGGGGGGGTTCATTCTGTTGTGCATAAGGTTGCTATGGGTTGGGACTGACACTATGGCACCTAACAACAACAACAAATAAAGCAGTAGAGATGGCAATAAAATGCCCAATCACAGGGTGTATATGTGACAATTTAAAATAAGATTTTCCGGAAGGCCTCAATGAAAAGACCTTTGAGAAAGGAGGGTGAAGGCTGGAGCTATATATATATTGAGGAAGATTGGTCCAGCTGAGGGAGTGAATGGCAAGTGCAGAGCTCAATTTTATGGGCAAGCATTGTAGGCTAAAAACAGCAATAGCAAGGAACCTCATGTGACTGGAATGAAATAAGACTGGGTGTGGTGAGACAAAGCCCTGATGGGTGAGGTGGGAAGGGAAGGCAGATAATGTAGGGTATAATAAGTCATGGTCAGGCCTGTGGGTCCTCTTCTGAGTTAAATAGAGTGCCAGTGGTGAGCTTTGAGTAGGGGAGTGAATTACATGTTTTAGAAGCATAAATTGATCTTATAGATGGAGAAAAATAGGAAGGGAAAGGTAGAAAGAGAGAGATTAAATGCTATGGCCTTTTAAAATAGAGTAGAAGATAGTGGCAATGCGGACTTAGTAGTAGCAGTAGAAGTAGTGAGGTGTGGTCAGATGCTGCATGTATTTTAAAGCACAGCAAAAAGTGTTTGCTAACAGATTGAAACCAGGGATATGAGAGCAACAGAAGAGTCAAAGAGGATAGCATGTTTCTTTGGGTTTGCTCCGAACAAGTGAAAAGATGAAGTTTCCACTTATAAAGAACACTGGGCAAAGCATCAGAAGCAATTAAAAACCTGTTCAGTTTGATACTTGTTAGGCATCATTTTGAAATATAAAATACACGTTTTCCATACATACTGTGTCAAGCACGAAGTAGGCACTCAGTAAATGTTTTTAATGGAACAAATGAAGGTTCTTAAAATTCTGTTTACCTCCTCTCTACCTCAGCCACATCTTATCAAGTCAGTCTACTTCCTGTGCATGATGTTCAGTCACCCTCTGTGTCAAGTAAGCCTTAATAAGCACGTACTCCTTTCCTTTGTCTTCTGTCTCACATACCTTCTGTTGCCTGACAGTATCCGAAAGCCGTATTTTCTCTGGTTCTCCATCTGTGGGGAAGAAAAAGCAGCTAGGAAGCCTGTTATTAATCTTGTATCCATACTCACAAACCTATGTCATCTTCTTTCATTAATCACAGAGAAGACTAATTATACTGACTAGACTAACCCCTCATCTAAGTGTTTCTTGTGCTGAGATGATCTGCCCAACTTTCCCCTGTAGTTGTTTAAATATCATTACAGTAGTGCCAGACAATTCCAGAAAATCCTAATATTAATAATTGTGTATGGACATATATATGTCTGAGCAAGTGAGCCTATTGGTACAGAGATACACACACACCTGTCTTTGCAACTTGATGATCTGGGGTGTTGAGACCAAGAAAGGTATTTAAGAAGTGACGATCTCCTTGAGCTGACTCTTTGACAGAGATTTACAAACCAGCACCAGCACAGACAAGCTAGTATAGACTGAGGGAGGGCAGAGTGACCCGGGCAGATTATTTCTGCTATCCTGAGAGTGCACTGGAAGATATGAGAGTTACTGATTCCTTACTAAAGACAAATGACGAATTCTTTTATATAGGGCACTTTTGAAATCCCTGGGTAAAAGTCTACCATGGTGGCTTCTTTTCCTGGAGGAACGGCCTTAATCACTAGAAGTTACCCAGCAACTCCAGTCATGATAGACACTACAGTGAAAACTTGGCAAACAACATTTCTGCCAGAGAAGAGTGTGAGCGTCAGCACCTCTCTCTTCCTTTGTGGATTCTCGTGGAGTTGAAAGCTGTCTGCCAAGCAGACCTGGAAGCTCTTTGTAGAACCCACCCTGGAAGTCTGGGTGGCTCAGTGGGTTAAACAATGGGCTACTAACCACAAATCAGTCATTTGAAACCACCAGCCACTTGAAAGAGATGAGGCTTTCTACTTCCATAAAATGTTACAGCCTCATAATGTGGTACAGACCCTGTCCTAGAGCGTCACGATGAGTGGACATCAATTCTATAGCAGTCAGTTGGTAAGGTACATTCTCAATAGTTTATGTAGGAAAGTCATCATCTTCTAAAGGGTATGATCATCTGTTTTAGGGGGAAATTCATAGAGAGGACACTTTAAGCAAGGGGGAGTGGCATTATTGTTTATGTATATACGTGTAGTCAAACCAAAACCAAGCTCACTACCATTGAGTCGATGCTGACTCGTAGCAATCCTACAGGACAGGGTATAACTGCTCCTGTGAGATCCTGAGACTGTAACTTTATTTTCTGGAGTCCATCTTTCTCTCATGGAGTAGCTGGTGGTTTAAACTCCTGTCCTTGCAGTTAGCAGCCCAATTCATAACCACTATGCCACCATGGCTCCAGGCATGTGTACTCAAGGGTAGAATCTCAATGTTACCTAAAAAGATAGCAATTAAGGGAAGAAAGGAACAGATTTATCTCGCCATCTAGTAAATATGGCTGGGTGGACAGTAAATATACCTGTGAATGGCCTGTTATGACCAAACTAGATCTGGACTCCTTAGCTAGACTCTGGGACAAACAATGGTCCAAAGTTGATAAACCCATCTATTGCCATGGAATTTGTTCTGATTCCTAGCCACCCTATGTAGGACTTCTGCAACTGGAATTTGAGAAGATAGCCTCATCTTTTTCCCAAGGAGCAGTTGGTGGGTTTGACCCATGGTGATAGTTCTCTCAACCATTCATTCAACAAGAACCATTCATTCAACAAGTATATTTTGACTACTTACTATTTATTAAGGCCTTAGTCAACATTGATGAATGAAGCAAAGCCCACATTCTCCTGGAAGTTCCACCAAGTGGCTGAAATGGGAAACTATGCAAGGAAATAAATACAATAATAAAAAGTTATGAAAATGCGATAGAAGGTTTACCATGCACCAAGCCATGTATTCTGATTGAATCTTATGTCAAGACCATAATGGTCTCCATCATTCTATAGCACTCTTCAGTACTTAAAATTATCTTTTTTCTTTACTTATATCCAACTCCACTCATAGTTGCACAAGTGTAAGCACTTGGCCTGTTTTGTCTACAGCTACATCTTCAGTCTCTTGCACAGTGCTCAACAATTACTTATTAGGTGATTGAATGAATATTATATTATTTTCATGTTAGCTCTGTTTGATGTAAACTACAGAAATTTTTCTGCTTATTAATGAGATTCTGAGTTTCTGGAACGGATATAGATTTGGGACTCAGTATCAAATGAAGATAATACTTCCGTAAACAATAATGATAACTAATTAAGTCTTTACCATGTGTTAAGTAGTATGCTCAACCCAAAATCTCACTGCCAATTGAGTTGGTTCTGACTCATGGCGAGTCTATATGAACAGGGTAGAACTGCCCCCTGTAGGTCTGAGAGATTGATTTTTTACAGGAGTAGAAAGCCTCTACTTTCTACTGTGGAGTCATTTCTGGTGTCAAACTGCGAACCTTGCAGTTACCAGCCAAACATGTAACCACTACACCACCAGGACTTGGTTCCCTACATAGAGTGGCTTATTGAATCCTCACAACAATCCACGTGAAATAGGTACTGTGGTAGTTACATAATCTGGTATCAACTTGAGAATATGGAGAGTGAAGGGGTGGAGTTTAGCCTGTCAATCAGGTTGCAGCTTGATGTCCTCATGTGGAGGCTCGATGGAGTTAAATAGCTCACTAGAGGCCAGACATACTCTCTCCCTGCAAGACATTCCTGTTGACAAGCTGCATGTAGCTACACTGATAGACTCAAAACCCTGGAGCAGGAAGAGCCATGTGGAGACCCATGCCAGGGCTGAGATATTCCACCACCATTGGATCCACAAGACTTTCCACCCTTGGCCTGTGATCCTCCAGCATTCAGTGTCATTGCATGGGTTGTGTGAGTCTGAAGAGGAATTTATAGACTGGTATCAGATATATGGGTTAATATCAGACTTATGGACTTGATCTGGACTAGACTGGGATGATTTCTTAATATACCTTTACTCTTTGATATAAAATTGTCTGTTACATATGAGTGTCTCTGGATGTGTTTCTCTAGTCAATGCTGACTAGAACAGGTACTCTTATGTTCCTCTTTTTATACACGAATGTGAGGACCAGGGGGGTGAATTCACTTCTTAACCAGCAGGTGATAGAACCCACAGTTAATGACAACATCTATTTACAAAGCCTAGGCTCTCACCACTACATCAGGATGCTTGCCTGAGGCTGAAGTGAAGGCATATTGGGCTTTACCTGTGTTGTGGAAAACTGCCACATGGGCAAAGTCTTTCTGACTTATTTCACTGCCATTTGATCACTAGCTTATTATAGGCTCAAATCACAGTGCAGTGACAGGTGAGTGACCTGATAGTGCAGATGATGTAGAGCCGCTAACTTCAAGGTTAGCAGTTTGAACCCACCAGCTTTTCCGTGGGAGAAAGATGAGTCTTTCTGCTCCTGTGTACATTTACAGGCTCAGAAACCCAAATGTGGCAGTTCTACTCTGCTCTCTAGGATCACTATGAGTTGAAATCAACTCAATGGCAGTGAATTTGGTTTGGGGTTTGGGTTGATAACTCATTAGAGTGCATTTATACTGTCACACACAAGGGGTCGTCCTGAATCAGAATTGTCTCAACAGCAATGGATGGCAGTGAGTAAATCTAGGTGTCTTCCAATTCTATACTTTCTTTGCTTCCTATTGAGGATGAAAGACATGGCCTAAGCTAGATAGGACCTAAGGCAGAAAATCTAGCCTTATCTTCATAGTGTCACAAATAAGTTCATACCACATTTGTGTGAGAGAGATAACCAAAAACAAAATATAAGCACATGATATGAAGACAGTTAGGCCAAATGAGCGCACCAAGTTTTCACCACTGCAGTTACATTGTTCAGGCTATTTTTTGTTAGATGTGGATTGGATTGTAAGGGCTTCAAAATAGGGAAGTCTAATCATTTTCTCTTTAAGACTCTCCTTATAGAATGCCTATTAAATTTAGAAATGTAAGAATACTTGAAATAGGAACATATAAAAATGCATATGCCACCAGCTTATTTATCAATGCAGAGTATAAATAACGTAGCACAGAAGAGTTACCTTCACATCTAGCTCAGAAGCAGCAAAGCCCACATGGAAGAAGCACTCCAGCCTGTGTGATTATGAGGTGCCAAAGGGATCAGTTTTCAGGCATCAAAGAACAAAAAATCATATCATTGTGAATGAGGGGGAGTGTGGAGTGGGGACCCAAAGTCCATCTGTAGGCAACTGAACATCCCCTTACAGAAGACGAGCCAGTCAGGGTGCAGTGTAGCAACGATGAAGCATATAACTTTCCTCTAGTTCCTAAATGCTTCCCCCCACCACCCAATTCTATCATGATCCCAATTCTACCTCACAAATCTGGATAGACCAGAGGATGTGCACTGGTACAGATAGGAATTGGAAACACAGGTAATCCAGGACAGATGATCACTTCAGGACCAGTGGAGAGAGTGGCTATACCAGGAGGGTGGAGGGAGGGTGTGGTAGAAAGGGAGAACAGATTACAGGGATCTACATATAACCTCCTACCTGGAGGGCTGACAACAGAAAAGTGGGTGAAGGGAGACGTCGGAACGTGTAAGATATGACAAAATAATAATTTATAAATTATCAAGGGTTCATGAGGGAGAGGGGAGTGGGGAGGAAGGGGGGAAAATGAGGAGCTGATGCCAGGGGCTTAAGTGGAGAGCAAATGTTTTGAGAATGATGAGGATAATGAATGTACAAATGTGCTTGACACAATTGATGTCTGTATGAATTTTGCTAAGAGTTGTATGAGCCCCCAATGAAATGATTAAAATATATAAAAATAAATTTTAAAAAGAGAAGAGTTACCTTCAGATAAGAGAAAGTAATCATGGTTTCTGAAGGGCTTAAAGTCTGGAGTCAGCCTACCTGTGTTGGAAGCCTGGCTGTCCCATTGATTACCTGAGCAATGAGGGAGAAGTCATTTTATCTTTCTGAGTCGCCATCATCTATAACATTAGATTAATAGTAATCCTACAAACAAACCCACCACCGTTGAGTTTATGGCAAGCCATACCTATCCTATAGTAGAGGGTTTCCCAGGCTGTAAATCTTAGAAGGAGCAGACAGTCTCATCTCTCCCTCGGCGCAGCTGATGGGTTTAAATGGATGGTCCTGTGGTTAGCAGTCCAACAATTACTTGACAGTGCAGCTAGGTTTCCTTGGGGCTAATCATCTCCCTGCCGTTGAGTCCATTCCAACTCATAGTGACCCAGAGGACAAGGGAGAACTGCCCCTGTGGATTTCCAAGATGGTAATTCTTTACAAGAGTAGAAAGCCTCACCTTGGAGGGGTGGCTGGTAGTTTTGAATTGTTGACCTTGCAACTGGTTAACAGCCAAACATATAACCCTCTCTGCTTCCAGAGCTTCTATTGGTTTTCCTCACTGCCATGGAGTCCATGCCGACTCATAGTGACCCTATAGGACAGAGTAGAACTGCCCCTTCGAGTTTCTGAGACAGTAATTCTTTATGTGAGTTGAGTTCCCTCCCAGGGAACTTAATAGTACCTACAGAATAGGCATTTGTGAATACTAAGTGGGATTTTATGAATAAATGGCTTAGGTCAGTATCTGGCACAATATTTAATAGTGGTAATAACTGTAAGCAAGGGGGAGGAAAGATCAGAAAATGAAATCCTTCTATCATATCATGGGTTCATTAAGTATTTATTAAGCCTTTAATCTGAGGACTGTGCTAAGCACTTGGGAAATACATGAGATGTATAATCTGACCTCAAGGAGCATCCAGTGGAAGAATATATAGCTGCCTACACAATTGACTATATTGCCATGCCTATTCTCAGGAAGTATTTTCAACCACAGTTATTATTTGCTCCCATTCATCTCCTGCTCTTTATCACTTTGATATTTGGCATAGAGGATGTTAAGGAGCAGATGGAGTTCAATGGCATCCTTTAGGACTAGTTGTAAAAGTTCATTCTTTAGCTTATATATAACACACTCTCTTCATGAGAAAAGTATTCACAAAGCACATATGGATACCTGCTCTTAGTTGGTGCTTAGGGAAGACTATAACAAGACAGGCAGCTGGGTGGGGTGGTAGGAGAAGCATCAGACTTGAACTCAGGGAATTTAGATTTGAGTCTGGGAGTCCTGCCACTAACCAGTTTGATGTCTTTGGTTGGATAAGTCGCTTAACATATGACTTGTTAGGGATATTAAATGAACTAGAAAATGAAATGAAAAGCACTTCCCTTTTAAGAACTGTCCAGGTATTGTTTGTCATATATTCACATGAGTCACAGAGGTATCTGCTTTTAATGAACTCACTCTGTTTAAGAATATGTAGAAACATGTGAAAGGTCATACCTGGCTTCACACTCTCTCATCCCTCCACCTTATCATGGAAATCGACTTGTTAAACTCACTAAGGATTTCATTGTCAATAAAGTCAATAGCAACTGCTTGATCTTCATTGTATGTGATTTTTCAGCAAAAGCATCCAAAATTGACCATGTTATTCTTAAACCTGTTTAGTCTTTTGGCTCCCATGACACAGTCTCCTGGTTTATCGCTATAATGGCTCTTTCTCTGTCTCCATTATGAGCCCCTCTGTGTTGAATCTAATCTGTGTGGTAGAGGTCCTCAAAGTAGTAGTCATAGCCCCTCCTCTCTTTTTACTCATTTCCCCTGTTTCCCTAAGCTTATTTCTCATCTATCTATCTGTCTATGGCATTCATCTCTACCCTAGTTTTCTCCTGAGCTCCAGATGTCTATAGCCAAATACCTTAACAACTGCTGCTCATCAGCATCCTCTCTATGCAGTTGATCCCATTCATCTTGCACTTCAGTAAAGAGAAAGACCTTCCAATAGTTTGTGTAAGCCAGGATCCTGGACCTCATTTTGCTATGAACACTAGGGTACCATTCATTCATTTTTCTTTCCTTCATCCTTTCCTGCACTCTAAGCCATCAGCAAACTCAGTTATTTTTCTCACCAAAATATATCTCAACTCTGCGAATACATTTTATTTATCACTGTCATACACATTGGGCTGCTAACTGAAAATCAGTAGTTTGAAACCACCATGGGAAACCACCATAGTTCGAAATCACCATGGGATAAAGATGACGCATTCTACTCCCTTAAAGAGTTGGTCTGGACATTAGGCCTCCACTCAAGTACTCCCTCAATGCAAGAATACTTTCTTCTATTAAATTGGCATTCTATGACGCTCACCTTCCCAACACAACCGCTGAAGACAAAGCGGGTGAATAAGCAAATGTGGTGATGAAAGCTGATGGTGCCCAGCTACCAAAAGATATAGCGTCTGGGGTCTTAAAAGCTTGAAGGTAAACAAGCGGGCATCTAGCTCAGAAGCAACAAAACTCACATGGAACAACATATCAGCCTGTGTGATCATGAGGTGTCTAACAGATCACTGAAGACAAATGGGTGCATAAGCAAATGTGGC
>NW_022111327.1:1179263-1193488 GCF_000313985.2 Echinops telfairi
TGTATGTATGGATTGTGATAAGAGTTATATGAGCCCCTAATAAAATGATTTAAAAAGAAAAAAAGAAAAAAAATTAAAGCTAAAAGAAGAAAAAAGGAAAAAAAAGAGGGTCTGGAAAACCCACCGGGGCAGTTCTACCCTGCCCCATAGGGTGTCCATGAGTTAGAATTGACTTGATGGCAGTGAGTTTTAACCCCTTTGGCTGAGTTTCAATCTGGTTTGGGCCATACCGCCACAAACATACCCTAGCTGAATTCAGTATGTTCAAGTTTGCCTCCCCACAAAGTTCATTTCTCAAATGTCAGTCTGAATGAGATTTTACAAATGAAAAGTTGATAGTGTCGTGTCCCTGTTTAAAACTCTTTAATAGGCTCTAATACTCTAATAAGTTCTAAGGCCTGCTATCATTGCCAAAAGAGAACCAGCATGACCTGACCTTTGACAACTTTTCCAAACTCATCTTGCACATTTCTCCCATTTGATTCCCTTCTCTCTTTACTTTATTCACCCTCAAGGTCAACAGCACAAGCCCACCAGACACTCCTTAGGAGAAAGATGAGGCTATCTGCTCCCATAAATATTTACAGCCTTGGAACCCATGTATGTAGTTATAGTGACTCTTTATGTGATTGATTTAGGCAATGGATTTTGCTTGAGTTTGGTTCCATTCTGTCTAATTCTTCCTATCTCAGAGCTTTCGTATATCTTTTTTCTCCCCTACTTGATTTTTAGGTTTGAATTCTGTTATCCCTTCCATCTGGAAACCTGCCCTTAGCAACCCTTGCACCTAGACTAAGTCTGTATTATATTCCATAGCAATATGCACTTTCTCCTTTTCATATTGAACATGCCTTTAATTTCATGTTTTCCATTTTCCCTCCTCACTAGACTGTTAAGTTTCACGATAGAAGGGACTGTGTGTCTTATTCACCAAGTACATTCCCTAGAGCATAAAAGATGCCCTACAGGACCAGTGGTGTGAGTGGTGAAACAGGGAGGGTAGAGGGAGAGTGGATAGGAAAGAGGGAACCAATTACAAGGAACTATATGTGACCTCCTCCCTGGGGGACGGACAACAGAAAAGTGGGTGAATGGAGACATCAGACAGGGCAAGATATGACAAAATAACAATTTATAAACTATCAAGGGCTCATGAGGGAGGGGGGAGCGGGGAGGGAGGGGAAAAATGAGGACCTAATGTCAGGGGTTTAAGTGGAGAGAAAATGTTTGTTTTGAGAATGATGTACAAATGTGCTTTACACAATTGATGTGTGTATGGATTGCGATAACAGTTGTATGAGCCCCTAATAAAATGTTTAAAAAATAGAAAGAAAATATTCATTAAAAAAAAAGATACTTGTTAAAAATGAACTCTGGCCTGGACCAGAGCATGTACATAGGTATAGGCAGGAGATAAAGCTCAGGACACATAGAACCCAGGAACAGGAATGGGAATAGCAATATGGGGCGGGGGGAGGGGAGATGTGGAAGAAAGGGGTACCGATCGCAATGAATGGCACATAACCACACACACACACCCTCCAGGGAGAAGAACAACAGAAACCAGAGGGGAAGGGAGACAGAGGTCTCTGTGATATATGAAATTAATAACAATCTATAATCTATCAAGGGATCATGAGGGTGGGGGGAGGAAAGAAAAAAAAGAGGAGCTGATCCCAAGGGCTCAATAGAAAGTAACTGTCTAAAAAAGAAAGATGGCAATAAATATACTAATATGTATGACACAATTGATGTATGGATTGTAAAAAAGTTTTAAAAGCCCCCCCAAAAATGGTCTTAAAAATGAAAAATTTTACATCAATATTTATAGCTGTATTATTCATAAGAACCCCCAAATAGAAAATATCCGCATACCCATCATCTACTAATTGGATGAACATGTGGAATATACATACAGGGGAATATTTTCTAGCCATTAAACAAATTAATTTCTCATTCATCATACAATATAAGTGAATCCTGAAAACATTATTCTAAAGAAAAAAGTCATACACAAAGACTGCACGTTGTAGGATTCTGTGTATATGAAGAGCGCAAAAATAAAACAAAACACTGCCATCAAGTCAATTACAATTCACAGCAAGTCTATTTATAGAGTTTCCATGGCTGCAAATCATTACAGGAGCAGATAGACTCAACTTTCTCCTGTGGGGTGGCTAGTGGTTTTGAACTACAGGCCTTGTGGTTAGCAGTCCAACTTTCACCTGACGGTGCCACGAGCTCGGTGAAATGTCCAGAATAGGAAACTCCACATAGACAGAAATTAAATGAGTGCTTGCCAGAGACTGAGGGAGGAGGAATGGAAAGTAACTGCCAGTAGGGTATGGGGTTGCTTTTTGTAGTGATGGAAATGTTCTAAAATTAAATAGTTATGATAGTTGCATACATATGGGAATATATTTTAAATTATTGAATTGTGTACTCTAAATGAGTGGCTTCTGTGGTGTGTTAATTATATCACAATATGTCTGTTAAAAATAAATAAGTATAAACCATGTAAACGACATCTGCATGTATGAAATATTATCGAGTGATTTTTAAATGATTAGATGGTATAAAGAATAGGAGGTAGTACGTGTCATCTCACAATGTGCACACACTCATTTCATGTCTCTGCATGTACCTTTTGGGGAAGTGGTAACTTGAGAGAGAAAACATAGGGACCTGAATTTGAGAAGATCCTCAATGGAGATACTTAGGGAAAGTGACTTGGCATATTTACCGAGCAAATTAGTGACCGCACCTCTTCTAAAGCTTTTGTGTTTTCAGTCTCATTTCAAGTTTCTTCTTATTATACCCAGCTAAGTCATCCTCCTTAATGGCATCCCAGAATCCCTTCACAAAGTCCACTGATAATTTATTGCTCACCCCTATTGCAAGGGAGTTGCAGAGATGGTTCAGTGGTAGAATTCTCACCTCCACACCTCATGCATACCTACCACCCAATCCATCAATGGAAGCCTGGTGCTAAACTGGCTTCAGAGGAGCTTCCAAACTATGATGGACTAGAATGAGAAGCCTGGTAATCTTCTATTGAAAACCAAATCCAGGAAAACCTTATGAATCATAAAGATATACCTCTCAATCCATCTTTGGTTAGCTCAGGACAAGGCATCCTTTCATTCTTTTGTGCATGAGGCCTCCAGGAGCATGGCTGACTCTAGGGCAGTTAACAAGGACAGTTGACAGGGAGGCTGAGAAGTGCAGTTTCTGTTATCAAGGAAGAGCAAGGAGAATGGACTCTGGAGAGAAAACTCACAGGTTCTTTTGCTGAACACTTTGGATAGGTCACTATTTAGATCAGGAGGAATCCAGTGCTCTCTGAGGTTACCTCTGAGATTCCAAACATTTCCAGTAGTCGATGTCACCAATAGCGACCCATCAAACCCCTTTCCAGATCAGCATCTCTAGTCCCAGTCCACAGGCTCAGCAGTTTCAGAGTAAATTGCATTTGGCAGGGACTGGCTGCCAGGCATCATTAGCCTAAATGCATGCAACTCTACTTTAGAAACAAATCAAGAAATGCTCACCATGCTGGAATAAAGAAACAAAAGGGGAAAGACCCTTTTATAATGCAAATTGAAACCCCTGAGGTAAAAACACTGAGTGACTTTTGCTATTATCTTTAAAAAAGAAATGCTCAACCACAAATTTTCCCACTTTTTTTCTTTGTTACATCTAATTACTGTGGCCAACAGGAAAGGGTTGAGAAGGATGGATACTATTTCTATTGAAAATTATTTTAGAACATAGCCAAAATAGTCATACATTTTCTTTTACTGCTCACTTTCCTCCCATACGCACTCGATTTAATAACATGTGATTGACAATATTTCCCACTTTGTTTTCTATTTGTTTTCTCTGGTTGTTGGAAACAACCTAAGGTAGGATTGTGTTGGAGAGATATAGATTGTAGATGAAGCCCTGAGGGAACAATGGCTAATTGCTGGACTGCCACCCCAAAGGTCAGTAGTTTGGACCCACCAGCTGCTCCAAGAGAAAAAGACTTGGCGATCTGCTCCTATAAATATTACAGCCTAGGGAACTCTATGGGGCCGTTCTTACCTGGCATCTGAGTAGAAATGGTACGCCGCCACAACATATTGCAGAGGGCACTGTGACCTCTTTTGACCTTGTAGTTTTCAACAATCCTCCAACCCCCAAGGAAACTGATGTTAATGACATTGAAATTACTTGGAAGCTTGAAATTTGAAGGATCAAGAAGAAAGGGACACTATTTCTTCCCTACACATTATATTTTGATTAAAAAAAGCCAGATCTACTGAATCCCTTGAACTGTTTTGACTTGTTTTCCTATCAACCCCCAAGACTCATATAAAATTGTCCATTTGCAGGAAAGAGCAAACAATGACAGTTCTTTGAGATAAGTTAATTATCTGCCTTGAAGATCCCTTCAAGTTTCTTGATCTACTAATGATATTAGATAGTAGGGGCTGTTCCAAGGGATTTAATGAGTACCCATGCAATGACAGTCTTCAGGGAAATTTTTTTCCGACTTCTAATTAACTCATAAAGTTTTCTTGGGCATTTTTTGGTTGTTTTGAAACGGAGAATGAGGAAAGGAAATTACATGGTAGATACTTAATGCATTCTTTCTGACTCTTTCTCGAGATGACATAAATTAATGGCTGGTCTCATTTTTCATGCTCCCATGCATGAAAAGAAAGAAATTAAGACAGTGATGCTATTAACTATTATGGGAGGAATTCATCTCTTATCAGAGTTATCCAGAGCTTTCCAGTTCAGGCATCTATGTACTAACGGAGCCACTTCCCAGGCCAATGAACTAACTCAGAGTCTGCCAAATGGAACCATTTAAATTTTAGTGATTTTGGCCCCAAACCTTGTTGTCTGTTTCCACTGCATCAGGAGGCCGCCCTTTTCTGGAGCATAAGGAATTCTATTACCCAGCAGCTTGGGACAAGTTAAATGAGTCTGTAGACAATGTAACAGCAGGAGCACTTGCCTCTGGGAAAGCCATTAATTTTGGTTAACAAAACAATGAGGACTTTCCAAAAAATATTTTTGTTGTTGTTACCACAGATCTTTGCTTAAAAAAAGAATGTGGATTAACTACATGTGTTTTCCTTGCCCCCCTTCCTCCTGTCCCCTCAAAAAGATTACACATAGAGACATGCAAATAAATAGAGCTAGCGAAATTTTGATTGAATTTTCATGGGGTTTCTAGACAAGTAAGTTACAGAAGCAAGATTCTGGAACTGGATTTATACTATTCTATGTCCTAAAGAAAATGTCTCACATAAAGGAATTCTATAGAAAGGTGAATGGAGAGGTATTGAATTAAGACATTTTGGGAAATGCAAGATATATAGTCTATTAGCCAAAACTTCAAGCTCACTGACTATACAAACAATTTTAAATTTATGTTTCAGCTTAAAATTTTGTGCAAGTGAACTAGGATTTTGTGGATAATGTCCCCTCTCACACCCTACCCAGGCCTTTGTGGATGGAGGGGGGCGGCCCTCTCTATTATCAAATTTGCTACTAAGGAAATGGCTTTTTCGATTTCCTGTTGCTGCCAATTCCAACTAAGGGTAAACTCAGGTGTTACAAAGTATAACTGTTACATAGGTTTTTTCTTGGCTTTAATCTTTATAGACACTTATCACCATCTTTTCTTCTCTGTAGCTGCTAAAATAATAACAAACTCACTGCCACAGAGACTCATAGTGACCTTATAGGACAGGGAAGAACTATCCCCGGTGAGTTTCTGAGACTTACAGGCATAGAAAGACCCATCATTCTCCCTCAGAGTAGCCAGTGGTTTTGAACTGCTGACCAGTTCAAAATTTGTGGTTTACCAGTCCCACAACTAACCACTTCACCAGCACGGCTCCAATTGTCCTCTAAATGGATCATATTATTAGTAAAGGCCTTATTGGGTTCAAGACTCAATTAGACCCATCCACTGCCATTGAGTTCATTGCCACTCACTGTGACCCTATTGGGCAGAGTACAACATCTACCTGTGAGTGGCTGAGACTGTAAATCTATGTAGGAGTAGAAAGTCTCATCTTTCTTCCAAGGCTGGTGGGCTCCAACTCCTGATCCTGTGGCTAGCTATTCAACACACAACTGACTATGCCACAAGGACTCCTCAGACTACATTAGAAGTGGCTTTTAAAAAAATTGTTAGGTCTGCCTGACTGTTAAATAAAAGGCAGCCTGCACAGATCTCCCCTCTGGTAACCAAGGGCAAGCCTCTTTCCAGCTAGCCTTGCATCAGATGCAATTGGTATAGGGGCTAATGGTTGTAATTATGTGGGGATGACACTAACTCACTACTTAGAGACCAGAACTCTATTAGCGGTATGTTCTCCAGGGTCTGACTACCAGCAAACACGAAATGAGCTTAGCTACCTTGAGTGAGCACAGCTGCTCCTCTGTGGTGTGCCCCTCGTGAGCACTGACTCTAGGTCACTCGTGGTAAGTGAGAATGACATTTGTCCCCTATCCTTTCTCTTATTTCCACGAACATATACAACTTTATGATGAGGTTGTGGGTGCCCCCCCACAGGTGGAGGGCCTAGCATGTGGGGATGTATGTGCACACATGTGTGTTAGGTGAGGGAAGAACCATTTAGAAACAGGAGAATGTGACCAAATAATCTTAGCATTATTCGGTCATTCTGTCATTCTAAGCATGCCAACCAATATCATGTGTAGCAAAATGAGATTTTTGGTATAACCAGTTTTCCAGCAATATTTTATTTGGCCATCCTCAGGACAGGACTTCTCAGGGTGGAACTTTGTGCCTCCACTAAATGGCACCTTGCTTTGAAGTCAGCTGTACTTTGTATCCCTACCATTTCTCCTCAACCTCCATATACTCTTTCTGAAGTCCCTCTGACATGCAGCAAATTGTAGATTCTATCTTAAAATAAAAACCAACCAGATTTTTCCCCCTTTAAAAAGAAATCATTTTATTAGGGGCTCATAGGGTCTCATACAACTCTTATCGCAATCCATACACACATCCATTGTATTAAGCACATTTGTACATTCATTGCCCTCATCATTCTCAAAACATTTGCTCTCCACCTAAGACCCTGGCATCAGCTCCTCATTTTTTCCCCTCCCTCCCCACTCAAACCAACCAGATTTTATCATTTGCCATTGTTCTTGCTTGCCAGCTTCTGTTTCCCTGCCCACCTCCTGACTTCCTACTGAGGACTGGCATAACTCGGTTTTGCTTTGAATTGTACTGACTGTGCTGTTGGTTTTGAAGAAGCAGACAGCAGAAGGCACATCCATCCAACAGCTTCCATGTGCACAGTTGTGTCATACTGCTTGTGTGCTTCAGGTGGTGCCACCATTCTAACCCTCCTTTCCTCAGTTCTTCCTTCCTCATTAACATAACATCACTGATGCCCTGAGGTTTATATCTAATCTTTTGAGCGGCTGTTTTCAATGATATCCCATATAAATAGTTCTGCAAAAAAGGTTCATCCTCAAGGTCGGTTTGTTACTGGTGAAGAGAAACAGCTATCTGATTTTTTTTTTAAGTCCAGAGGCTATTTTGGGTTGAGGGTTTAAAAGATGATCCCTGAACAATAGGTTAAGGAATTTATTCACCTTTATAGTTTCCAAAAGGGTGGAGTCCATGACAAAGTTAAATTCTGTTCTATATTTTCCTCCTTTGGATTGGGATTCTTCCATGGGATCGTCCTTCCGAAGGTTAAATAATGATCTCCCATTTTTCTGGGGTCATGGCAAATGAGGCAATTAATCCCCATGCCATGTCCTCCTCCTCTTCCTGAGTCTCTTTCCTCTGTTGCTCCAAGTGAACAGACTCCACTTGATTTTGCTTTGAGTGGCTGCTTACCATCCAAGTTTGAAGACCTCACTGATTATGCCACAAATGTTGATGTGGAATAGAAGCAGTAAACACATCATTAGGTTGATTAACTAAGATAGACCATGAGACAATGACCCTAATTAGCTCTGTGGAAAAAAGTGAGAGTCATAGTGTGGGTCAGACCTACATTCTAAGGACAAGCTTCTCCACTATTAATTATCGAATCTTAGGCACTTTCTTTAATTTCTCTGAGCCTCAGTTCACTCCTTTGGAATGTAGAGCTAATAAGATTATCTACCATTAAGATTTCAGGATTGAAAATTGCTCCCTTTTCAGGCAAATGAGTGTAAAAATGTGAATCCCATAAGGTTTATTTATACATGTGGCTAATTACTGCTAATGCCTACCCTTCACCCTTAAATTAAGCTTCATCAACCAGACAATGGTAGGTAGAATTAGGCAACCACAGTCATGCCCATCAAGACCAAACCATTCTTCCCAAACATTCTAAAAGACTGATCTGGAGATTTGTGAGTTCTCTGAAGGAAAGACTGAACATTTAGAATTGAGGGAATCCTGCTTCCCCGGCCCCCTTTTTTCAGGTATATGAAACACATACACCCTCTCCCCTTAGGTAGGAGTGGTAAGAGATGGACAAAGGCTGGAATTGTTCCTCCCCTACTTCCCCTGCCAGGAAGTACAAGTATCGTGTGTGTGTGTGTGTGTGTGTGTGTGTGTGTGTGTGTGTGTGTGTGGTGTGTATGCCTGGTGCTACTGTGGAGTAAATGTGAGACTGCTAACTACAATATCTGTGGTCCAACTGACCAGCAGCTCCTCAGGAGGACATTAAGACTATTTGCTCCCATAAATATTGATGACCTTGGGACCCCAGATAGGGTCACTGTGAATCCAATGGGTATGGAAACTTGAGCAGTGAGGCAGAAGAGCTCTCTTGCTCATATGTCAAGTATCCTGCATGTCAAGACTCTCTCACAGTACCCGACACATAATAGGAGTTTGATTACTAAATAGAGGTGGCACCAAAATCCCTCTCTATTTATTAATCTTTTGATTTTGGACAAGTTAACCTTTCTATCTTTTAGTGTTTAATATTTAATAGTTATTATTATAAAGATGATAATAACTGTTTTACATAGTTGTCTAGGAAAAATTGTGTATGAAAATTCTTGCACAACCTAGGCAGCACTTAGGACATGGAAGCTATCATCATTATTATTACAGCTGTGCAATGGGGCTTTAAAACGTGTGGAGAAATGGAATGAAAACGTAGCAGAACATTTCCCCAAACTCTGTGAAAAACTCTCTTATAAATTTGATTGTGGAATGTGTTATATTGCTCTGTTTTTGTTGTTGTTGTTGTCATTACTTTTTTCCCATAGCAGGTTGACATTTCTGAATATATTTGACTTTGGCTTGAATGACTTGGAAACCACAGTGCTCACACTTACCAATAGGATTAGTCAATGGAGTGAATTGATGTGAAAGTAGTACTGAGAAGCAAGTCCAGGAACTAATGAAGGCATCCTGGGAATGAGAGGATTACTGTGGCTCATCCAGAGTAATAAACCAATATGTATATACCAGAGGTGTGACTGAAGTCTGAAGTGGCCATTTAATCTAAGTAAACTTTTGAAAAATGTATAAGTGTGTATATGTGTGTCAATACACATATATATATATGCCACAAACTAAGAGGTAGAACAGAAACACTAAACACATCATTAGATTAATTAACAGAGATCACGAGACTACGACCCTCATTATCTGTGTGGAAAAAATGAGACTTGTAGTGGTCTATGTACTTATATACTAATACTATACTAATATTCACTGCCATCGAGTTGATGCAGAATCATAGTGACCCTCCAGGACAGGGTAGAACTGCCCCTCTGAGTTTCCAAGATTGTAACTCTTTATGGGAATAAAAAGCTCCATCTTTCTCCCGAGGAGTTGGTGGTGGTTTAAACTACCGATCCTGTAGTTAACAGCCCACCACTGCTCCACTGCTCCACCAGGGCTGTGTGTGTGTGTGTGTGTGTGTGTGTGGCAAGGATACATATATGCATATACATATATCCAACCTGGGGTGACTAAGATTTTTTTCAATTTAGAACTATTTTATTTGGTTGATATTTAGAGTCAAGGAGCAAAGACATAGACGCCTTTCACTCTCAGATTAAAAAAATATCCCCTATCTGAAATACTAGTTCTTGTTGGCTGATTTACATTGCTGGCAAATGTAACTATAGGAAAACTTTACTTTCAGCTAGATCTGGATAACGATTATCAAGATATTTCATAAAGACTCGTTAAATTATTAATTTTCTCTCTAATGAGTGTTTTAGAGTACAAAACAGACCCCAATCTCAAATACAATTAAGGAGAACATTTAAGTCTTTAAAAAGAGGAAGAAACTACAAAGACAAATACACATTATACAGATGTGGGAGACCTTTAACACAAGGTCATAATGATGTTCAAGGATTCATTGCCACACAGCTGCTTAAATAAGACATGGAACACAAAGGGATCTGTCACAAAGTCATGTTGGTGGCAGATCAATACAACACAGTGTCAGGTGGGACTGCAGAAGCAGAAATCGAACCATGATTGGGACATCTACAGTCTACACGGAAGAGCTTATAAGATTGGTCCAGAGCCTTCTGACCAGGGTAGTCAGGGCAGGGCTGAAAGAAAACTCATGATTATCCAGTACTGGCTGGAGAGAGGTGGAGATAATCCACTGTCCAATGCACTCTGCCCTTTGACAAGGCGGTTCTATACCTAGTTAATGGTCAAATGGATTCAATGGAGGTTTAATCCATGCGGGGACTCTGCAAATGGATTTTGGGGTTTTCACTGCCACTCCGAGCCTTCTGCAAATGAGGTGCTCAGAATTGAAGCTCTAATATAAGTGTTTGCAGGCAAAGCGGCATCTTCTTACATCATTTACAACTATTTTAGACCTTCTACTATTGTAAAATTACTATACTTCGTTACTGTTTGTGTCTAGCATGCCTTTCATGTCTCAAACTCACTGTGATTGAGTCCATCCCAATGCAGAGCGACTCTGTAGACAGAGGAGAACTACTTCTGTGAGGTTTTAATATTTTATAGGAGTAGAAAGTTGCCTCTTTCTCCCACGGAGAAGCTAGTGGTTTCAAATGACTGACCTTGGGGTTCACAGCCCAACATGTAACTCACTATGACACCAGGTTTCTATTGTCTTTCACATAAAAGCCACTACTTGAGACAGTTTTTTTTTTAATTTGAAAGTAAGATTTTTTTGTTTGATTTTCTGTGACACTTTTCCCTTTAACTGATCAAGTACAAATGTGAAGGTTAAGTATCAGGCATGGATTGTCCAGTTGTATGTAGAAAATACTATGGACTTGATCAAAGGTGAGTTGAGGAGATTGATACAGTAGACGGAAGACAATATTTTATTTTGAACTTTCTGAGGAGTTTCTAAAAACATTGTTCACTTACCACCTTCTTTCCGAAATAACAGCAATTACCCTTTGGATTCAAGGAGCTCTGATGATGTAGTGGGTTATGATTTGATTTCCTAACCAGAGGTCAGCAGTTCAAACCCATCCGCTGCTCTGTGGAAGAATTATGAGGCTACCTGCTCCGCAAATCCTTGAGGAGATGCCTTTGCGTTCCATGTCGATTGACACGGTAGCTGCAACAATGGACTCAAACAAAAGAACACTTGTGATGATGGCGCAGGGACGGGTGGTGATTTGTTCTGTTGTACATAGTGTCTCTCTGGGTCAGAACTGACTCAATAGCAACTGACAACAGCACCCCTTTGGCTTTGACTCCAAAAATGAACAAATTGCTTTTCCAGAATCACTCCAGATAGGCACTCAGTACATGATAAATGGACAATGGCCTTGTGACTATCTTTCATGTCAATCAGTTTATACTGCTCAGAAGAAGGGCTAAGAGTAACCTAGCCACACTCCTGAATAAATAGACCAAAGCCTAAAGGCTGTATGTTGAACTCATTAGCATTCTTTATGTACATGAAGAACCAAGCTGAAACCCTGGGCCACTGAGTAGATTCCCACTCACAGGGTTTCACAGGCTTTAGGTCCTCGTGGAGCAGACAACTTCCTCTCTCTCCCTAGGATTAGCTGGTGGCTTTGAACCGCTGACTTTGCAGTTAGCAGTCCAACACTTACCTAACAGCATGAAGTACAGCAACTCATTGCCTACCGCACAAACGATGCAGAGAAAGAAATACATTCATTTCAACTGCCTCTGTTGGACCCATAACCTTGTCTACAAAATCATCCTTCAGATGAAAGTCCTCAAATAGTTGTTTAAAATGACAGAGTAAGTTCTCAGCACACTATAGAGAACAAATTAGTCCACACCACGGCTGCTTCAAGAAACTTTTTGAGGTGGCATTTTCCAAATATGCATATATGGCCTTTTGTGATACAGAAATAGAGAGCCACCAAATGTGGAGTGACTTAGCGCTATTACCCAAAATCAGGACCACGAGCGAGAAAAGAGAGCGTGCAAAGAGCCTCTGGCACTGGGGCTAGTGAGATGAGAGGAGACCACATCTTGGAAGCCTCCCCTCGGGGTTCCAGGGTCTGAAGCAGCTGATGAGACCTGCTGTGTAAAAGACCACATGCACAGAAGTGCAAGTAAATCGAGGCTAATTTGTGGTAAAATTAATTAACTCCAAAGAGATGACTCACTTGAATGGTCTGGGCATCTCAGCTCTATTGGCAAGAATGTAAAAAGCAAAGAAATAAAGGGAGGAGGAGGGGAGGGAGGATGGAGTGGGTGGAGGGGGGAAAAAGTTAGGAACAGGAAGGGAAGGAAATGGAGGAAAGGCTAGAGGAAGGACAAGAGGAAGAAAGGGAAGGAGGGAGGAAGGAAAGAAAAGCACATTGCAAGAGCCTAAAATCTCCATGGGTTTGTGCACAACTTCCACTGTTGTTCTGAAATATAGTCCTTCATTTTTTCTCCAGATTTTGTGTTGAAATGATAGTGGACTAGTTCTATTTGAAGAAGCTCATGCACATAGAAATTTCCTCGTCTGTAAGTAGAGATGTGGAAGCATATTGTAATATATCTATTGTGTGCAGTAGTCCAAAAAGCAAATGACATAAAACCCCAGTAGAAAATAAGGTGCAAGCCCTAAATGGGCATGTGCTTCTGTTTGTCTTCTTATGCAAATATAAAATGTGTGCTTTTGCATGTGAGTTGCTGATATTTTGGTTCAACAGCTTAGTGCCTTTGGGACCAACCATACTGACAAACCTTACAGCAAAACCTGGTTTGGCATAGTTGTTACATTTCCTTGAAACCACTTTAACTTGTGAAATAACCTAGTGCCTTAGCCACAAGTTTTGTGATAAGAAAGTTCTGCTGTGTTTTACAAAGTTCAGTACATTAACGGGAACCCATATGTCTCCTGTTGGAAAGCACTTAGGTCAGGCATAAAATAAATGCATAAGCAAGCAAAGAAGGATGTGAATACAAATTGAAATATAGTATCATGTGGCCCAATTGTTTTAAGCAATTATTTGATTGCAAGTAGCCTTCAAAAGCTCCGCTTTGATACAGGAGAATGCATTCTCAGGGAAAAGGGAGTCTCATTGAACTCCGTCTTATGGGGAATGTAAACCTGTTAGGCAACTTACCTCTCTGTCCTCGTATTCCCTGTAGCTGCACAATCTGCCATCTTCCCTTCCTATATAGGTGCTTTAGCCTACATTCTGCACAATGGCTTCTTCTGCCTGCCTCTTAATTTCTACTCTTCTACAAATATTTAACTTACCTGGGCTTTGGATGATTGCTACACGTATTCTCGCTCCAAGTATATATGACCTTTTATCTTCTGATGCATTCAGTCTTTTGTTCCTCTTGGTCCAAATTCTTCAGAGAATGTGATTGGCTGTTGCTAGTCAATGGACTGATTTCCTCCAGCGTCATGAATGGTCACTTATTGAATGTGTGGGTCACAACGGATATATAGCTGCAAGCAGGTGAAGCAAGAAGAGTTAGCTGGGCACTATGAACCAGGGCTTCAAACAGGCTCATATCAATCCAGGGATGGCCCATGAAGCAAAACTGAAACAAACAAAGTTTACTGTTTAAGTGGTCAAGAATGCTAGCTGGATCTGATAAAAAAAAATTAGAGTGAAGCCCTGGAATTATTAGGCCCAGAAGAGACAGAGTAACCCCCAAACCAAGATTGTGGAGATAGACAGGCATTCAAACAGCTCCCATCTTTTTTTTTTTTTTTAAACATTTTATTAGGGGCTCATACAACTGTTATCCCAATCCATACACACATCAATTGTGTAAAGCGTAT
>NW_022111327.1:1194561-1285901 GCF_000313985.2 Echinops telfairi
CCTTCTGCTACCTTAATACTAAATCTATAAATGTAGGCTCATAGATCTATTTCCCCATCCTCATATAATATATTTGTATATGTACATGTCTTTATCGAGAACAGCTCCCATCTTTGAGAGGACACTATTGTTTACAACTCAGCCAATCCGCCGACTTGCTTGCTCTTATTTTCTAAGAGGGAAATTAAGTTTCTAGCAGTGTTTCAGTCCATAATCTCTCCCATTTCATTTGATGTCAGGGGAGGATTACCCAATGAGCAAGACAAGCATGGGTTTATTTAGATTGCTAATTTAGTAGTATGATTACAGGGTCCTCCATCCCTGTCAGGGATTGTCAATTTGAGAAGAGGCTTCTCTTTAGGAAGGTGCTGTGGGGTTAGGAGAGAGAGACAGATAGCAGACACACTTAGAAGCAGATTCTTTGATAGGCTGAAACCACTGTGAAATCGTTCATTACAGATTAGTAAATAAATACAAGTGAGCCAGCAAGTAAGTAAACACAGGTAAATAAAGACAATAAACTCACCTTGTTACTGGTAGTCTGACAATGGTTAGCATGCTGTGTCCCCCATTAAAGAGAAGGGGGAAAATGTCAGTTTCTGTGTTGTTTCCTTGGCCATGATTGAAGGAGGACAACCAGCTTGAAGCCTGCTGCAAGCAAGCTGAGGTGGCAGATGCAGTCTTGATTGTAATGATAATGAGCATGAGAAAGACTGTACTAATCGAAGTACTAGAGTAATCATGACAGCTACATTTTTGAGCTCT
This sequence comes from Echinops telfairi, assembly GCF_000313985.2. Lineage (NCBI taxonomy): Eukaryota > Metazoa > Chordata > Mammalia > Afrosoricida > Tenrecidae > Echinops > Echinops telfairi. Next base: position 1,195,327 of record NW_022111327.1, read on the forward strand.
TGTCAAACATATTATATACACTTATTTAATCTTCATAGAAACTCTCTGAAGTAAATATTTCTGTCCTCATATTTTGGTGGCAGAAAAATTTAGGCGCAAAGAAATTGCTCAAGATCACATGGCTAGTAAAGTTCAAATTCAGTCTAATTGCCTAAACCTGTGCTCTTAACTACTATGCTCTACTGCTGATTCTGACACTATTGCGATGCATTTTTGAAATGTAGGCTGCAGGCTAGCTTCTCTGTGGGTGCAGACTGAAGTACAGTTCATTTTAACCAGCAAAGCCCTTATGGTGTGCAGTGAATACATATATTCAATTCCCATGAAAATCCGTACGCAGGGAGAATTGTATTAAGACCTCAAGAAATAATATTTAGGTCTCTATGTAGGTGGATAAAGAAGAATTACCCTCCCATTTGAATTATCCTAATCTTCTCAGATAAATGCAATAGCCTTTAAATATTCATGATCCAAGCATTACCCATTTGTCTCTTTGCCTTAATATTTATTTGAATTCAAATGAGATCTGCCTCTTAGCAAAGATCAAGAGTGAGATCCGGCACTTCGGAGTGGAAGTGGAAGCTGGTACGTGTGGTGTTACTGCCCTCTTCCCGAGCTACCATTTTATTGCTCTTCTGGGAATCCAGTTAAATTATAGCTACTGATATATTGTGGTCTGTGGATCTAAATTCTAGCTTTGACCAAGTCGAGGGCTGGTTCCTTTGGGCAGTAATTCACCGCCTGTTTTTATCTGTCCTGTCACCTAAATTTAGCACTTCGTCTATACTCACCGATGTCTGCAGCAGTTTTAAATTATTTTGCAGTGATGCATACCACGTCCATGCAGAGTTGCGTGTGACAGATTTGCCATAAAATCCCAGAGCTTTCCAAAAATGAATCTGATGGGTAGCTCCCACAGATTTGACTTTGAGATGGGCTGTAAGGTGACATGTTTCCCACCGAACTGATTGCGTTCTCCTTAGGTTCCTTTGTGGTTGTTGTCGTTCTCCCCTGCTGTGCATTTCACCACCTGGCAGACCAAAGAGCTTCCTGAAAGCAAAAGATGTCCCTTAGAAAGTGGTCAAAAGACCCTTCTCCTGCATTTTCGGAATGATGGGGGCTGTGCGCAGAGCTGTCATAATGTTCTAAGTTGAGGACTCTTAAATAAGACATCAAGCCAAATTCCATACTTTTAAAATATGGGCTTCCACAAGCATCAGTTGTAATTGGTAGAACAGCCTGACCTATTAATCCATAGATAAAAATATTCAATTAAAATGAAATATAAATATTGAAGGCAACATAAAACCAAATGAAGCACATCACAGAATTTATTGCAAATAAATTCACTGAGTAAAAATTCTCTAGTACATACAAAGTCCATATGCTGTCTTGGTAATGCTGTAATTAAGTCAGAGAGTCATGTCATACTGGCCTTTTCCATCTGCTCTGTGATCTGTTAAGGGACCGATTCACACAGAATGACAGCTGACCTCAAAATGATACATTCCGCTACTGCTCATTTTAACAGGGCTTTTGGTTATGCACATTTTGTCTTCATTTGTACTGGGTTATGAATGGCTTTCCATTAAATCAAGTACATCGGAACATCCAGTTTTCAATTAAATGGGCTTACTTAAACCACTTCTTCATTTTCTAAATCGACTTTTCCGTTTTTACAAGTAATAGGGTATTTGCTTTGTTAATAAATAAATCCACGTGGAATTTAAAAAGAGAGTGATTAGGACCCCTTTCTTACTTTTTTGCTAACTGTTGGTATTTGATCAAAGCAAAGTGGTTTATACTTAGCGCTTCAAAAGGTGGGGTATATATAATTGATGTGAAAGAGGAACTAGTATTTTTGATACTAATTGATTTCATTTATTTTCCTTCACTGGTGCATGCCTCACTGCCATTCTTGCCATTATTTTAATGGTTTTTTTCCCCATAACACTCACAAAGTCATTTTAGAGGCAGGGGATATGGAGCACAGATGTGCCAGGTATAAGGGCAGGCATCCTTAGAGACACTCAAATTGGCTAAAGGAAACCCCACTGAATGGTGCACCTGAAGTTCCAGCATTTGTCCATCTGTTTGTATTGAGGTTACCTTGTGATAGTCTATTTAATTTCAGGTCCCTGGAATGTCTCATTTTCAACTGTACATTCATATTTTTTATTAAAATGACACAAGGGGAAAATGGCTAACCCTTGGAACCAGGGTGACCTTTAGAAGGCTATGCTTTGGTTTTGTGTTGAATGAACAATGCAAAAGGATTTTTGGCGAACTTTGTACCTAAGAGCACTTCAATGAGCCAAAATGAAATGGAGTGTAGATACTCATTCAGTGAAATAATGCTCATGTTAACCAGCTTGAAAATTTTCCGTTTCTTTTGCCAAAGTCCAAATAGAACTTGAATGTACTGTGGTGGGAAAGATGCATGCTGTGTTATGCTGAGATGCTTTTGCCTGGTATATATTTATATTTAGAATATAAATATTGAAGTTAGCATAAAACCAAATAAAGAGTTGAATAAAGCCTACACCAACAACAGAAACCATAGAGTGAGCCAGATTAACATAACAGACTGGAAAATTTCTATATATATGTATATCCAGGTAAATGCTCATTGTTCTCTGAGGACGTATGACCTTGGAATAATTGTTTATAAACAATTCAGAGAACCTATTTGCCAATGAGAAACACACTGAGATGATACATGAGACCTTATTCATAAACAAACATCCAAATGCCTATTCCTACTAAAATTTATTTGGGTTTATCTACAAGGGGAAGAAATCATATCCATCCATTTACACATTCAGGGAATATTAGCCTAGTCTACTATTTATTCCTGGCATTGTTTTAGATTTAACGCAGGTGTCTCTGATCAAAAACATCTGTTCTCATGAAGCGAACATTGCAATGGGGGTGAAGGGTGGGAGGGGTGGGAGACGGTATCTGTAAACCTCTCTGTTATCCGTTCTGTACAGTGCCCAGGGATCACGAAGCAGTCTTACATTGGGGATGTCATTTCAAAGATAAATATTTATGATGACTTTCTGAAATTTCAAACTTTATACCTAAGAGCATTTCAATGAGCCAAAGTGAAATGGAGCGTATATACTCATTTCAGTGAAATAACGTTCGTGTTAACCACTTTGAAAATTTCCATTTCTCTTGTCAAAGTCCAAATAGAACTTGAATGTATTATGGTGGGAAAGACACATGCTGGGTTATGCTGAGACACTTTACCTGGTATCTGTATTCTGGTGGAAAGCAATGACGAGTCCTAAAAATATGATATAGATATGAACATGAGAGAGCAACACAGAAAGAAAATTTGCAAGGGTGAAAGGAGCAACAGGAAGACTTTATTCATGTTTAATGGTTGACTTTATTTGTGTATTGGGACAATGTTCACATATCCAAGTAAATCACTTTTTTATTTGAAGGGTTTTTTTGCTTTTATTTTTGAATAGTTTCATTGGCATATAATTTACATATCAACTAGATTACTTTAGTTGGGGAGAGCACATGCTAGAGTGACACCACACAGTGGCAGTTCTTGTTTGAGTCAGTTAGCTCAGCTCTACCCCATGCTGTCACTCCAACCAGCCATTACACAACTACAAACCAGTTTAACAGCAGGTATGCATGCTTATTCCCCACTACTGGAAAAAGAAGGGCTCACACTTTCTGCATATAACCTCCTCCCTGGGGGGATGGACAACAGAAAAGTGAGTGAAGGGAGACGTTGGACAGTGTAAGCTATGACAAAAATAATTTATAAATTATCAAGGGTTCGTGAGGGAGGGGGAGCAGGAAAAACGAGGAGCTGATATCAAGGGTTCAAGCAAAAAGAAAACGTTTTGAGAATGATGATGGCAACAAATGTACAAATGTGCTTGACACAATAGATGTAGGTATGGATTGTGATAAGAATTGTACAAGCTCCCAATAAAATGATTTTATTTAAAATGGCTCACACACTATACAAGGGGGTACTCCCCAAACACCAGGCAGAGCAGAACTTTCAGAATATGCATTTTTCCCACTAAGCAAGCATTAAGCAACTCACTCTGAGTTAGTGCACCCAGCGGTTTCCCCTGGGAAGGTCCTCTTTGGTCACAGTGAATTGTATCATAAAAGTCATTTTGCTCAAACCTCATTTTTTGTGATGGTCAATTTAAGAGAACAGCATGCAGCTGTGAGTTTCCCGCATGGGAAAAATGCTGCAGAAAGTATTGAGATGTTGAGCACAGCTTGCAAGGACAGTGCTATGGGAAAAACTCAAGTGCACAAATGGCGTTTCTTGTTTCAAAATAGGAGAAATGTTGACTGATGAAAAACTTCATTTGGATATCCTTCAACTTCCTGAACAGATGAAAATGCCTGCTCATAGTGCATTTGGAGTTTGTCCCACTGGGTTAGACTGTTAATCAAGCTTCTATGTATTTTCTGAAAAGATTATATAACAGTGTTTGACAAAAAAAGGCCTGATGTGTGGCAGATGGGGGACTAGTTTTGCCACCACAACAATGCACTTGCTCATGCAGCCATATCAGTGCACCACTTTTTGGCACACACAAAAAAACAACCCAAAGCACATGCCCCTCTTGCTCATGTACCTTACTCACCTGACCTTGCTCTGTGTGATTTTATTTTGTTTCCTTGAATGAAGAAGGACATGAAAGGACAGCCATTTGATGACATAAAAGAAGTAAAGAAAAAAAATGAAGTAGGTGCTACCTCCATCCAAACAGATGAGTTTGAAAAATGTTTCCAAGAATGAAATTGCAGATTTGACAAATATATTAAGTGCAGTGGAGAGTATTTAGAAGGTGATATGGTGGTTTGTAAATTATATCTATATATCTATATCTATATATCTATATATGTATCTATATATATATTAAATACATAGCTTTGAGGGGGGGAGTCCTTTTTGTGGTGGGGGGTGCCCACGGTAATACTGTTCCCACAGTGTGTTAGTCGGGGTAGACTAGAGATACAAATCCAGGGAGACTCGTGAATAAGAAAGAGATTTATATATAAGAGCAATTGAATATTGAGAAAACATCCCCGCCCAGTCCAGATCAAGTCCATAAGTCCAATATTAGCCCATACATCTGATACCAATCTATAAAGTCCTCTTCAAACTCATGAAACACATGCAATGATGTCAAATGCAGGAAGATCACAGGCTAGTGGGTTGGAAGTCTTCAGGATCCAGTGGCATTGTAAGCAACTCAGCGCTGGCAGGGGTCTCTGTGGCGCTTCTCTGGCTCCAGAGGTCTGGTTGCATCAGAGTAGATCCATTTGGCTTCTCCAGCTCCTGGGGCATAGTGCCATGTATCTTGTCGGTAGAGATCTCTCATGGAGTGAGCAGAGATAGAGAAGTGTCTTCCGCCTCCAAGGAGGAAATCAAGGAGTTCCTAGAATTCTTAGGAAAAGGCCATGCACTCACAGAGGCCTCATTGGGTATGACCTGATTGGCAGACTAGACTCCACCCCTTCACTCTTAATCCTCTCAAGTCCCAAATTGACACCAGATTATGTAACTACCACACACAGTGAATAATACTTCTTGTATGATTGGTGATGCCTGCGAATAATGGGTAGATTGATGATCTGTGTTTTAGTTGGTGAATTAAAACCACAAAAATCTGTCAGATTTTGAGTAAAGAGGGCATATTGAATGGGATTTCTTTGTGAGTTGTAACTGTGGAAGACTAGTTTAAAAAAAAGAAAAGACCAGTTATCAACGAGTTGGTTTTTACTCATAGTGGCTGCAAGGGTCTCTGGTGCTGCTCCCTGGAAAGCATTGGATGCAAGGATAATGGTTCAAACCCATCAGTGGCTCTGCAGGAGAAAGATGAGGCATTAAATTCAAGGCATAGAGGTCAGCTCATACGGTCATAACAAATGTTCATGTCTGTGTGCTCTCCAAACTGGTAATCTTGATAGATTTTCTCAAAGGACACAGGTTTACCATAGGGCTTTTGAGGAAGAAGTTTCCAGAAATGGAAAACTGTATCGCACAAAAAGCAACAAAGGCAATTACTGTTGTATACACACTCCTGAAATAGTAATGAGCTATGAGTGGATACCCAGATAGAGATGCAGACTCAACACCTACAAAAGGGAGAGTGGGTGTATGTATATGTATATATATGAAGATAATTTGTAAATGTGTATCTATCTTTGCTACAAACATCCCCATGAATGTGGTGGGCCATACAGGAGGCAAAATTATGAATACTTCTTAAACATAAACAAACTCTTTCAAGGAATGGCCAATGGGCCGGGGGATTAGGACCACAGTCTTAGAGGACACCAAGTCTATTGGTACAACATAGTTCACGAAGATTATGTTCTACATTCTTCTTCAATGAGTAGCAACTGGGGTTTTGAAAGCAAATGAGCAGCCATTTAAGGTGCAACCATTGGTGTCTCTCGCCCTGAGGAGAGAAGAATCGTGAGCACCAAAAGACATATGGAAATGATTAATCCAATGAATGAATGGACCAAGCAAATATCAGTCTCCACAACTTCAGACTGGAACTGGATGGTGCCTGGCTACCACCACCAACTGCTCTGAAAAGGATTATGCTAGAAGGTCCCGGATAGAGTGGAAGGAAAATGTGGAACAAAATTTAAAATAATAAAAGAGACTACTCTTACTAGTCGGAGAGAGACAGGTAGGACCCCCAAGATTATGATCCTGAGCCACCCTTCAGATCTAGAACTGAATGCCCCCTTGTGATACGATAATCCATGATTTAAGATCAGAAGCACAACATCTACCCAAGGACAGAGTCCAGATGGTTAGGAAAGAAGGAGGAATGGAAACAAAAAACGCAGAGAGAAGGATGCATGTGGGCGATTGCAAAGAATGCGTTGAAAAAAAATGTGTATGAGTAAAATTGATGATCTCTGAAACTTTCACCTAATTTACAATACAAACAAAAAGAATTTAAAAGAATATACAGGCACCTGCATTTGGTAAGAAAAAGGCCAAGAAAGTTGCACCAAGGAATTTTTTTCCCCATTATAACAATGAATCTGCTCATGAGAATTTTGTTGGGAAACCTTACCCTATCCACTTTACAGCCATGGTCTTACTCCTTTAGACGTTTTTGTTTCTAAAAACTAAAACAAACAAACAAACCAAAACAAGGAAACATCAGAAAGGAATATGATTTGAGACCCTCAAAGATGCCAAAGCTGAAGATTTGACATGCTGTAAATCAAAGTGCAAAAAATTCTTTGCAGATAGTTTAGAGAGATGGAAACACCACCTACAAACGTGTTTAAACCTTCATGAAGGATAGGTTGAGATATAAGAGCTTCACATTGTGATAGTTCCATTCCATAAAGGTGGTTATGATTCTGTAATAATACTTTTTGACTTACATGCTCATGCTTCCAACCTCCAAAGACAAAGAAACAACAGCTCTATTAAGATACCGATAATGAAAGGCAATAATAATGAACACTGGGGGGGGGGGGGAAGAGGCAATGAACTCATGTCAGAACAAACTTACAAGGGTTTCACTTGGAAGAAAGGAACTCTATTCCAAATGGAGGACTACACATATCACTTTGTGTATTTTCATTTTAAACTGTTTTTTAGAACTATCTATTTTGTTAGAGTAATCTGATCACACCAGGTTCAAGAACAATCAAATAATAAACCAAATATAATCAGATGTTAAAGACTAGTCTTCAAACATCACAGCCAATGATGACTTGCTTGCCTATGATCTCACCAATATAAAACCACATCCACATATCTGTGGCCACCAAACCATTCAGCAGAGCTTCCTTAACTATGAGCTGTGTCAAAGGACCAGTCTGAGCAGGAATGGCTGTTTTTGTCAGGCTCCGAATAGCTGTAGAGATCTCAGCAGGGGTTAGAGGAACCAGCTCCCCCTTGGCATAGTGCCAAAATGTGGCTACTAGAGGTTTCAAATATGTCACAGGAGTGTTTACCATCGCCAGCGCCTTCTCCAACAAGTTAAGGATAAATTGGGCCAATGTTCTAGGAGACAACACTTGTGGCCCACAAAGTCACCTGAATGTCACCTCTGGGAAGTTCAGTTTGTTTGTTTTTACTTCAAACAATGCAAAACCGCACACCCCACATAATCATCTATTTTTCTAAAGACAGTCTGACCATTTCTTGTTTCAGTGACAATTAGTTTATGTTACTTTCACATCCGGTTTCTTTTTATTGATTTTCAGCTCTTAGAAGAAGGAATCCTGTTTGTTTTAAGCTTAAATGCCTTGCACCAAAATTACAATGGTCAACATAAGTTCCATTAAAGAAAATGTTGTTTCTATGTTCTTCTCCCTAGTATTTAGTCACAGAGCACAGGATAGAGCCTGGCAGGAAGATGGTGTTCAAAAAATAGGTTGAATGTCGCTAGAAAAGGACACCACGCTTTTTAAAGTCGAGAGGCAGCAAAAAAGAGGAAGATCCTTGACGAGATGACTTGACACAGTGGCTGCAGCAATGACAGGACAAGGCAGTGTTTCATTCTGTTGTGCATAAGGCCACTATGGGCGCAAGCTGACTCAACAGCAACTAACAACAAAAGAAACAAAGCTTGCTCCACTGTTACTCTGCCGGTTTATTATCTTGTGATGCCTTGGGTGTGACTGTCATGATGGAAGCTCTGCCCCTGATATTTTAATATCAGCACAGTCTGCCATGGTGAGCAGCCTTCAGTACAGTGTCCAGCCTAAGACAGGTTAGGAAAGAGCATCTGGCAATCTGCTTTGATTAAAAAAAATGGCCAGAATGTATTTATGAAGAGCAGCAGAACATTGTCTGATATAATGTTGAAAGATAAGTCCCTCAAGTTGGAGTATACTCAAACTGAAAGAGAGCTGCCTGTGACTGAGAAAGAGTTGCCTGTCTGCTCAAAGTAGAGTCAACTTTAATGTCATGGGGAGTAAAATTTTCAAGACCTTCATTTGCTGATGTGGCACCACACACAATGGGGGGGGGGTAAAGCAGCTGCAAATATCCATTAATAAACAGAACTTGGAAGGTAACAAGTATTAATATAGTAAAATTTGAAGTAGTAAAAAATGAAATTGAGTGCATCCTAGACATTCAAAAGAACTCAAACCCAAACTCACAGTCATTGCATTGATTTTGAACCCAAATGACATAGTTGGTTATCCGTTGGACTGCTATCACAAAGTCACCAATTGAGCCTACCAGCCCCTCCACAGGGGGAAGATGAGGCTATATACTCGTGTAAAGATTTGCATTCAGAAACTGAAAGGGGCTGTTCTACTCTGTCCTATAGGCTATCTATGATCCTAAGTGAGATGAAATGGACTAGTATTGGCTATTTTTAATCAAAGAAAAGTCTACTATGCTAAGAAAGATAAATTGATGAAGAATGACATATTTACAACAATGTTTCATGATCCATCCTGAAATACAGAGCTTTCAGTGATAAGACAATATTATTTGAATTTATACAACAACCACTAATACCAAAGATGAAGAAATGGAATACTTTGGCCAACTTCTTCATTATGAAGTTGATCAAACATACACTCAAAATGCATTTCTAATAACCGATGATTGGAATGCGAAACATGGTAAAAAGAAGAACCATTAATTAGAAAATACAGACTTGGTGATAGAAATGACACTACAGATTGCAGGATAGAATTTGGCAAGACCAACAAATTATTTGATGAAAACTTCATTTTTCAATAACATAAACTGTGACCATGTAAGTAGATCTTGGAGATGGAATACACAGAAATCAAATCAACTATGAAAGAGATGATGTAGAAGCTCCATATTATCAGTCAGAAAAGTGCCACAGTCTGACTCACATACAATGGTTCATATTAACTTCCAGATGAAACTGAAGAAAATTAAAGCAAGTCCAGCGAGCTAAAGTATGACCTTGAGTATATCGTACTTGAATTTAAAGATCATCTCAAGAATAGATTTGACCTTTTGAACATTAAAGATTAAAGAATAGATGAGTTGGGCATCATATGACAAGAAAGCAAAAGATCATTTAAAAAGAAAGAAAAGACAAAAATGGATGCCAGGAGAGACTTTGAAACTTGCTCTTGAACATAGAACAGATAAAGTAAATGGAAAAAATGATCAAGTGAAAGGGTAGTTCTAGAAGACAAAGTAAGCTATTATAAAAAACTATTCAAAGACCGGGAGCTGAAGAAACTAAGGAAGAAGATATCAGGCATTTCTCAGGAAAGACATGAAGAAAAAAATCAAGCTTCTAGTTGTGTTATTGAAAGATTCAAGAGGCAAATATTTTTTCTTTTATTTTTTGTTAATCATTTTATTGGGAGCTCTTACAGATATTATATCAATCCATAATTCAGTTAGATCAAGCACAAGTTTACAATATCTACCACCATCAGTTTCAAAACATTTTCTTTCTTCTTGAACTCTTTGATCTCAGCACCCCTAATCCCCTCCATTCCCTAATCTACCCCTCAACAATCCGATAGATAGATAGATAGATCTATCCATATCTTACACCATCCAATGTATCCATTCACCTGCAATTCTGTTATTCATTCCTCTCAAGTGGGGTTATACAGTCATCATTGTTATCCGCTCTCCTTCCCCTTATTTCCTGGTCTCTCTTCCCATACCCTCATAGAATCGATAATCCTGTTACTGTTTCTGAAGGCTTATCTATCTTGGCTCTCATGCATCAAATGCTCTTAAGTATACAAATGAACATATTGATGCAAGAAGCATCAAAAACAGACTAACGAATACAGGGAATAACTATAACAAAAGAAATTGGTCAACCTTCAACCATTTCATTAGTTTGATCAATAACTGATGGTATTGAAGGAAGAAATTCAAGGGGCACTGAAGCATTGATGTCAAACAAAAACACACTCACTACCATTCGTATTTAGAGGAATAGGAAACCCTGTCTTTCTCCCACAGAGCAGCTGGTTGCTTCAGACTGCAAACCTTTCTGTTACCAGCCCAATATGTAACCACAAACCACCAGAGCACTAATGTAAAACAAGAATCCAGAAATTGACAGACTATCAATGGAGGTGCTTAAACAAATGACTACAATGCTGAAAGTTCTCATTAATTTATGCCAAAAAATTGGAAGAGATCCTTATTTGTGCCCATTCCAGAGAAGGTGATCCAATGGAATGTGGAAAGTTTAAAGCAATATAATTAATATCTTATGCAATTAAAATTCTGGTGAATATAATAAAAATACAATAGCTGTACATCTACAAGGAACTTCAAAAAATTCAAGTTGACTTCAGAAGAGGAGGTGGAACAAGGAATATCACTGCTGATGTCAGATGGCTGAGAGCACAGAACATCAGAAGGATATTCACCTGTGGTTTATTGACTTTGAAAAGACATTTAACTGTATGTATCACTTAAAAAATATGGATAAGATTCGAAATAATGAGAATTAAAGAACACTTCATTGTGCTCATAATAACCTTGTACACAGAACACGAAATTATCATTCTAACAGAACAAGGGGACACCAAGGGTTTTGAAACCAGGACAAATGTTTGTTATGGTGTTATCCCTTCATCATACATACTTAATCTGTATTTTGAACATATAATCTGAGAAGCCGTTCTCTATAAAGAAGAACCTGGCATTAGGACTAGAGGAAGACTCATTAACAACCTTAGATATGCAGATTACACAGCCTTACTTGTTCAAAGTGAAGAGGACTTGAAGCATTCAAAGACTATAGCCTACAGGATAGAGTGCGTTGTAACATAAAGAAAATGAAAATTCTCACAACTACACCAATAAGTCATATTATGATAAATGGAGAAAATATTGAATTGTTAAGGGTGTGGTTTTACTTCACAATCAACACCCATGGAAGTAGCAGTCAAATCATAGCATATATTGAAATGGGCAAATCTGATGCAAAAGGCCTCTTTAATGTGTTCATAAAATGCAAAGATGTTACTTTGAGGACTAAGGTGTCCCTGACCCCAGGCTCAGTGTTTTCAATCTCCTCATATGCATGCAAAATTTGGACAATAAATAAGAAAGCCCAAAGGGTCAATGCTTGTGAATTATGGTATTGGCAAAGAATATTGAATAAACCATGGCCTTTGCTAAGAAGTAGCAAATCTCCTTTGGAGGAATTACAGTCATATCTTTGGACATATTTTCAGGAGGGGGTAGTCTGGAGAATAACATCATGCTCAGTTAAGTAGATGGTCAGCGAAAAGAAGACCCTCGATGAGATGAATTGACAGTGGCTGCAAAACTGTGCTCAAACAGCACTACAGTTGTGAGGATGTGTCAGGGCCGGGCAATGCTTCCTTACGTTACAACTGACTGGATGGCATCTAACAACAGCAAGAAAGCTTCCTCCTTTAGCAAAAGTTTACAGTTGTAAATCATCGGTTAATCATTCTAATCCCGCAAGCTTCTGAAATATACATCCATTTTCCTCAAAGTCATGTGCTAATTCTTTACGGATTCTAACTCAACGGTGGCTGTAGTAACAGATATCCCAGGGGAGGAAGGTCCAGAAAAAAATTACAGAAGATTTTTAACAGAATGTAGTTTTATTTACTTCAATGTAGAGATGCCAAATAAGCAAACAAAAACTATTTCCAAGTAAACGTTCTTTGATTGAGTTCTGAAAATAGATAATGTTAAGTTGCTACCACTTTTTGTTGTTGTTGCAATTTATCAAAGGACTCACAAGCAGTTTACAAGTAGGTTAAACATGGCCCTAGAAAACCAAACTGGCGAATGTTAAGTGTTCTTAGAAACCATGTATCTCAAGCTCCCACGCACTAGAGGAAGCCCTCCGACAATACCTCTTTACAAGGAGAGAGAGCATGCTATTTCTGTAGGCAACCTACTCCATTGTTGAAAAGTTCTTTTCTATTATTGATTCAAATACTGCCTCTTTGTACTTTTCCTATATTTGGCCCTAGTTCGGCCTCAGAGCCATCTCTTCCATTTACTTGATCCTCCACATAAAGAATGCTTCACCGATTGACATTCTAGTCAAGCCTTCCCTTTTCTAGACTCGGGGTGTTGTGTACTCTTATCAAGTGGAGCTGATAACCCGCTTACAGACCTAGCGTATTCCAAACTCCGAACTAGTCGGCATTATCTAGTTGTTTGGGAACATTTTAGCCAGGAATTTGTTTAGAAGAAACCATTTGGAGAATAGGGATTCCATCCACAATTTTCTCCCTGATCTACTCGCACTCTAGAGAATCACTTTTTAATCACTCCTTAACCAAGAGGATGTGGATATGGAATCAAGCCAGAGAATCATTCCTGGATAACCCGCAGAAATGTGGGCTTATGAACATTCTTCATTTATTTTGTAGATCTTTCTTTTTTCTCCTGACATGGTTTGAAAAGCAAATTTTAGTAAGGTAATTTTCTGAAAGATTACAAGTTCACAGATAATGGCAAATATCTAGTTTCCTTGTAGTTTATGTCGTAGACTACATAAAATGTATGCAAAAAGTATGTAGTTTAAATTTTTTTAAATAATAATTTTTGGCTAAGGATTACATAAGAACCCCATTTAGTCATTTTCAGAAGAAGTGAATTTTTGTCCTAAATGTTTCAAGTTGAATATAGTAAGCCCAAAGAAACAAACAAACAACCGAATCTCAATGCCGTCAGGTTGCTTCTGACTTACAGCAGTCCTATGAGAAAGAGCAGAGCTTCCTTTTGAGTTTCAGACGCTGCCAAGCTTTACAGGAACCGAAAGCGCCGTCTCTCTCCCACGGAGCAGCTAGTGTTTGCACTCCCCACCTTGCAGTTAGTAAGTAGCCCATTGCATGACGCCACTACATCACCAAGGCTCCTGAATATGGTCGGTGCACCAGGTTCATCATTAACTTGGGAAACTGACCCTGTCTGTGGTGGGGTTGCCTCTCTTGGTTATTGAGGTGTTCTAATAAGGGGGTGGTATATATTTTATCGGACTTAGGTATATGCACTGCTTCCTTGGTTGGGGGAATCTGATTAGGAGCCTCTATGGCTTGGGAGACAGAGCCTGTCTTTGTCTTGGTTTGTATTTTTCTAATAGTGGACTCAAATAAAATGTATCATTTTATGATTGACATATTTCACTCAGCATAATGGTTTTCCAGGCCCTTCCATGTCACGAGGCGTTTCATGGTTTCGACACCAGGTTTTATGGATGCCTAGTTTTCCATTGTGTGTATATACCACAGTTTCTTTATCCATTCTTCTACTGATGGGTATCTGGGTTGTTTCCAGCTTCTTGCTATTGTGGACTGTGCTGTTATAAACATGGGGGTGGGCGGCAGACGTCAGTTTGTACTCTTTCTCTGGCTTTGTTGAGGCATATGTCCAACAGAGGCTTTGCTGGGTCATTTGGCATTTCTATTCCCTGATGTTTCAGATAGCACCATATCGATTTCCACAATGGTTATACATGTTTGCAATCCAACCATCAGTGCATGAGCGTTCCAATCTCTTGACACCCAAGTCAAGGGAAGTATAAGAAAACCAACAAATTCTGACCAATAGACAATGTTTTATGATAGCCTCAAATTAACAGACCTTCCTACAAGAATAATCAGTGAACTTTAATGATAGATCAGATCCATATATTGAGGGGAACAAAAGCCCCTGGAATACCCAGGAACTGGTAAAAACGAAACAAAATGTTTAACTTGGTATGTGGAAGCCCAAAGTGGGGAAAACACCTGGTCATTTGTCATAACAGGGCAATCACGACCTGGGTCCTCATCAACCCCCAGTGACCCAATCAATGTCAGATAAATCACTTGCACGGTAGTTTCTAATCATCTGAAATGCACAGCACCCTCCATGGGCCACACCAAAAGGGCACAAATTGGAAACGCCACTAACAAAACTGGATTTTAACTTCAAGTCAAAGGCAAGAGTGCTCATGGCTCTATGGGGGACACAGTGGGTTATGCATTGGGCTGCTAACAGCAAGGTCAGCAGCTCAAAAACAGCAACTGCACCAAGAATTCAGATGAGGCTCTGTATTCCTATAGTGTCTCAGAAACTCACAGGGGCAGGTCTAATCTGACCCATAGGGTCATTAGGAGTCAGCATCAACTAGATGGCAGTGAATTTTTAATTGTTTTGTTTGATAAACTCAAAAATCAGATTGTGTGCACTGTAAAGGGGATCTTAGCAAATGTCCTCAGGCTAGAATGTAATGTCTTGTAATATGATCTCCCTAAGCAAGACATCCCGCTTTTAACAATTTTTCCCCCCCGCATCCCACGGTGTTTAAAAAAGTCCCGATTTTTGGAAAGAAAGCACGACAAGCTAGGGTATACAGTTTTCGGCTGCCATGTGGCTATTTCGCCAGGATATGAGTTTTATCAATGGTGTCCTGCTTTACCAATGTTAAAATCTCGTCACTTTACCTAAGGACCCAATGGTAATTTACTCTGAACTTTTAATATTCTCTGCTTTCTATTACATTGAGGTCTCTATCGGTTTTGAATAGCTATTGTTGATGGATTCGAGCTTGCTGTATGCCCTGGTTTTATATAGTTATCTGTATAGGGAAAGTAGAACTGATGAGAATATGAAGACAGTAATGGGATTGATGATTACCTGGGGACGTGCAAGGAGAGGGAAAGAGGGCTTTAACATCATTGTGGAAAAGGGTGGTGGCGGGGTTGGGGGTGAGGGGGAAGCTACACAATTGATTGTGAAAATGACTGCACAGCCCTTCTTTATATGATTGAACCACTGAATTATATGATAGGTTAGTTATAGGTGAAGATAAAAGGGTGTTTGCAATGAAAAAAAGACAAATGAAATAAATTATTGAGATAGGGCCAGAAATTTTAATTGTGGAAACCATTCTTTGCATGTTAGTTCTCTTTAGAGATAACTAGTCAGGTCAGGGGTGGAAAGTGGTGAATGGGTCGACTGTATTCGTTTTCTCAGGATGCCAGCAGAGCATTTCCTTGGTGATAAATATAAGCAGACAACATACCGGAGATTAGGCATTCTTTCTGAATTAACCAGGTATTGCTTCAAGGTTCTGCCAGAAGGTCATCGCTACCTATAATATGAATAGTCTTCCTTTCAATTACCTTTAATGTTTTGCCCTAAAATATTGTTGAGAGTTAGAAATCAATTACAATAAAGCAAAAATCTTTGAGCATCAGCTAAAATTTCATCTTTGCCTCCTTTTTTTTCCTCTGAAAATCTGGTACTGGTGATTTTCCTCCAGTTTTTATATGTGTGCAATAGAAACTACCAAAGAGCAAGCAAAGGAAGGCATTTAATTGCTAGAAGCATTTGAGTAGATCTCTGATAAGGACAGAGGAATCAGTTAAGTCATAAAGTGGTAAGAAACAAAAGATTTTTTTTAGCTACTGGGTTCAATATCTGAAAGCCTTAGAAATAGACTCTTTTTTCCAGCAAAGTAAAAGCTACTGTTGTTAACTATCTCTTCGGAGATTTGCAGTCAAATATCTTTTAATGCATTTTACACATTTTATTATTTTAATTTGTATGTCAATATTTGCATTATATCTTGAATAAGTTATGTAGTTGGGGACCTTCAGTGTCTTGTAGGAACATGAGCATAAGTTGTATATAGTTATTTTTAAATATAACAGTCTTGGGATTGGACAAATCATGGTAAACTGAGTCGGTAGTCACAGAGAAGTAAAGAGATTATACAAAGTCATGTAGCTGATTCATGGGAGATAAAAGCAGTTGGAGTTGTTAGGTGCTATCAAGTCAGTTTTGACGCATAGGGCCCTTAAATGTACAACAGATTATAATACTGCCCAACCCTGTACCATCTTAATAATTGCTGTTACATTTAGGCCCATTGCTGCCGCTACTGTGCCATGTCATCTGGTAGGACCATTTGTGTAATCCTATTTAGAAGTCCTTATCTAAAAATTACAAAAATGTATATACAGGGGATTACAAAAAAAACCTGAACTTTTTTCCCCTCAAACCTATGTATTTAAATTATTTTACTAAACAACCTTATTACCTTCCAAGTACTCTCCATTAAAAATAATACATTTGTCAAATCTTCAATTACATTCTTGGAAACATTTTTCAAACTCAACTGTTTGGATGGCTGGCAGCACCTTGTTTCTTTCTTCTCTTCTACTTCGTCAAATTGCTGTCCTTTCATGTCCCTCTTCATTCATGGAAACAAAAAGAAGTCACACAGAGTGATGTCAGGTGAGTCAGGTGCATGGGGCAAGAGAGGCATGCTGATTTTTGCCCCAAAGTGGCATACTGAGATGGTAATGTGAGCAGGTATATTGTCGGGGTGGCACAGCCAGTCTCCCAACTGCCACAAATCAGGCCTTTTTTTGTAGCACACTGTTACGCTGTCTTATCAGAACCTCTAAATAGAATGCTCAATTAACAGTCTGACCTGGTGGTATGAACTCCCAATGTACTACGAGTCCATGTTTTCATCCGTTTGGGAAGTTGATGGACGACCAGAACAAGGTTTGTCATCAATCAACATTTCATCTTTTTTAAATGAGAAAACCACTCTTACACTTGAGTTTTTCCCATAGCGCTGCCCTTGTAAGCTGTGTTCAACATCACAACAGTTTCTTTGGCATTTTTCTAGAGCAGGAAACAAAATTTTACAGCCCCACGTTGTTCTCTTAAATCAGCCATCACAAAAAAATGAGGTTCGAGTGAAACTGCTTTTATGAAAAAATTCAGTGTGACCAGAGAATATATTCCCAGGCAACACCACTAGGTGCACTAACTCAGGGTGATTTACTGGATGCTCGCCTATCAGGACAAATGCTAACTAAGAAAGCTCTGTCCCACCTAGCACAGTTCAGTTTTAAAGAGGTACCCCTTGTATACATACAATGGAACATTACTCAGTCATAAAGAGAAAGGAGGTCCTGTAAAACATATCAGCAGTGAGTACTGTACTCCATTAAAAAATATGTGCACAAGAGCAAAAAGTCAACAATTACTCTAAAGCAAAAGTAAGCAGATAAGGCACTGGGGAAACTAGAGCACTGGAAACTCACCAACCTGAATGTAATGAAAGAGAATGTTGATAGCTTTGGGAAAACGGAACTTAATGTCACTGAACATTTTGTACAGAAATTGGTAAATTGGAACCTAATGTGCTGAAAAAATATTCCCCCAAAAGACAATAAAATGTTTTCTGAAAAAAGAAAATGAAGTCCTGTTGGATGACCCTTGAAATGTGCTTGATAAAATAAGTTACTCACAGAAGTACAATCATATGATATCACTTATAAGAAATAGCAAGAGGAGGAAAATGTGTAGAAAGCAGAGTTTAAGAGTGATTTAAGTGTGTATGTGTGTTGGTGAGGGTGGGGTAATATGGTATCCCTACACTGACCATTCTGTTTAAGGGCTTCCAAGGTTTCAATATTTGGGGGAACATAAAACCTCATTTTTAAAAAAAAAAACCCTTATATTTCTCCCACAGAGTAGCTTGTAAGTTTGAACTTCTGACCGTGAAGTTAGCAACCTGGCAGTAGTCCACTATAATACCAGAACATGTTGAAACATGTCTCTGTAATCAGTAGATTATTGCAGACATGTTCTTTCAGGAGTGCCCTCAAGGGACTCAAACCAGGTTCCTTCGAAATGTTCTTTGCATCTGGGGGCAAAAGGAAGTCTGAAGGGGTAAGACGAGTGTGTTAGACAGGGTTCTTTAGAGAAACAAAACCAGGCAACCTATGATTAGATAGATAGATAGATAGATAGATAGATAGATAGATAGATAGAACATAAGAAATAAACAGTTAATTAGTCCACAAAACAGTACAAATGGCTCAGTTCAACTCACTTCCATGAGACAGTTAATACACTGGCAGTCCAACTCACAAGGGCTGCTGGGTGCAAGTCAAAGAAGCAGACAGCTGAGTCTTCCATAGAAGACTGCAATACAGGCAGTCCAGCCACAGGAAGCAAACAGCAGGGCATGTCATCAACAGTCAGCCAGATGACAGGGACCGACAGTCCTCAGATCAAGTGATGTACACACTAGCAGTGGGGAGAAGCAGGTCTTGAAGGAACCTCAAACTATGGCTTCACAGTACATGGGTTGGGTGGCCCACAGGTAGTGTAGCTTGCAAGTTGAGGCAGAGAACTAGCTAAGGCAGTTGCACACTGAGACAGAAAGGCAAGGCTTGCCGAGCTATTTATTCTTTGCTCTTCAATTAAACTGCAACCTTATTAATCCCACATGTGTTCATTGGCCAGGTTGGCAAAATAAGCCTACCTATCACAGACTGGGGATATAGAATGGCTGGGGTAAAATTTCCCTACAAACTCCTTAAAGGATAGAGCTTGCTTACCTTGAGCATGAGCAGGTGCAAGGTCTTGATGGAAAACAATTATTTGATGGGCTTTCTGTCTCACTTCTGTAGTTTTCAATTTTCTTAAAACTCCTTCCTAATCAACCCCCATGAGCACCATGTGTCTTTCGAGAAAATCTGTCAAGATGACTACTTTGAGATCCAAATAAAGTCACAATAACTTTATAAGCTAACCTCTCTGTCTTGAATTTAACTGGCCCAGTAGATCACCTTGTGAGCCATGGTTTTGTTTGGACCATTTATTTTGAAAGATGAAGCTGTCTCCTCCCATTAATAGTCTGGGAAACCCTGTACCTCACTGCTATTGAGTCAATTCCAACTCATAATGACCCTATAGGACAGGATAGAACTGTCCCTACGGGTTTTCTACACTTTAGCTCTTTATGGGAATAGAAAACCTCATCCATCTCCCTCAAAGTTTCTTGAAATCCTTTAGATCTTAAAGTAGCATCCTTGATTTTCTTTACTTTAAGGAAAACTCTTTATAGGGTTACTTTCAAGTATGGAAAAGCAAAGATGTTGCTTTGAGGATTAAGGTGCACCCCCCAAGCCATAATATTGCAATCGCCTGATATGCATGTGAAAAGCTGGATATTCAATAAGGAAGACTAAAAAGGAAAGTATTTGAATTATGGGCTTGATTGCTTGAATCACCCAAACTTGTCCTTAGCAGCCCAAAGATTAGCCTACAGCACCACTGCAGCACTTTCAATGTAGGGAAAGGGCCATGGAATCGGCATGTGACTGTATGGACTTGAGAGGTGCTGTTCGGAAAGTTTAAGGTGCCTTGGGATAAAATACACATACTGATTTAGTAGAACTAGAGTATGGTGTAAGATTCAAAATTTCTAATGAGTTTCCAGGGAATGCAAACATTGCTGATCCAGAGACCAAGCTTAGAGAAGAAAAGTTCTATAGTACATTACTTTAGTCAGTGGGCCAATATAGAATGAGAATTAAGCATAAACACGAGGCTACTTTTAGTTGAATAGTTTGCTATGTAATAGCTATAGCCCAGGAAACTTAAGTGCAAATCTAATTTCTGTTATTTGATGTCTGTTTTCATTTTTACTTTCATGATTATTTCAAAGTTACTGCCACTATTTATTGCTATTACTTCAACTTTGTTTATCAATCAAGTACTTAGTAAAGAATGACCCTCTTATACAAATACTCAATTACCATAGAAGAAAGAGCATACCTACTCTCTGGTGACTCCTTTAATAAAGTGAATGGCCCTTTTTATGTAAATAAGATGGATTTTAAAAGTGGAGAAGAAAATCCTAGATTGCTAGTTTCAGAGAAATCATTTTCTTTAAAGCTTCAGTTTTATGGATGAAAAAGGGGCAAAAAAGAAGGCGTGGTCATGAATGTCTACAGTGACAAACACAAAACAAACTCACAGCCTTTGAGTCGATTCAGACTCATAGTGACCTTACAAGATGGAGTAGAACTACCTTTTTTGGTTTCTGAGAACTTTAAATCATTGCAGTCGGGCGCATCTATCTCCTGAGCAGGTGTTGGTGGGTTTGAACCACTGATCTTTTGATTAGTCGCATAATACATATCCCACTATGCAACCAGATCTTTTTGAGGTCCTCAATACATTCTGTGCACTAGGACACTGTTATTTGGGCCTTGGGAGAACACCATATTATATACAGTAAAGAAATGTGTAGGACTGTCACCACAAGGTCCTGGGGCCCACACTGCCAAGTTGAGCCTAAGGACTTTGAGAAAACTTTGGTTCAGATACCACTGGTCTTGTGTGGTCCTACAGCAGACTTCTTGTCTGCCACAGCACTCGGCTCATTTTCAGCAGGGTGGGCTCTGGCCTAACTGACTCCTTGCGTCCACTACTCCCTCTAATGGACTTTAAACCATTTCTAATTCCACCTCCCTCTGCCTCCTTTCCCATTCCTCCTCTTACCTCTACTACAAGGTCTGCCACAACTTTGGGAGAAACCAAACAGGGCACTTGGGCCACGTAAGTCAGCAGCCCCCTTGGCAACTGTGGTGGCCTGTGTGTGGTTCAGACCTGGATGAGTGCCCAGAGTCCTGCTGCATGCTGCCCCAGGATCAGGACCAACTTGAACCTTGGAGACAGCTAATAAGGACAGACCATATTTAGTCAAGCACTTACCCTGCCTCCTTACAGGATCACAGCCTATAGAAGTGGCCTTTTAAAAATGTATGGAACATGGAATTAAAAGCTAATGGGACTTTTTCCACAAACTTTTAGTAAGCCCTTGAATCATGCCATAGAATATCGCCCTAATGGATTTAAGCAAGTCATACTCATACTGGATCTGCTGACTGTCACTGCCGTTGAGTTGATTTGATTTAGACCTACAGTCACTCTATAGGACAGAGCAGAACTGCCTCGATCGGGTTTCGAAGACTATAAAATCTTCAGGAATCAGATTGCTACATCTTTCTCTCTCAACTGTGTTCACAGAAAGCTGGATTCACTAAGTACAACTAAACTAAGTCCAAGGGGTTAGTGGCATCATGGGAACACAAGCCTTATTCAGGTTACAATATTTATTTATTTGTTCTTGATGGTTGCTGGGTTTTGTTTTCAAAGAATATCCTCAATTCCACTTTGGCATAACAGTTTAAAAGCTGTGTTTTCAAGATTTTTTTTCTAAGGAGAAAGAACCTAAAACTTATATCTATTAATTAAATATTACTCGAGACCAGGATTCAGCAAATCTCTCTCTCTCTCTCTCTTTTTTTTTTTTTGGTAAAGGACCATAACCAACTAAACCTAATGCCATAGAATAGATTCTGACTCAGATACTGTATGGAATAAAGCAGAACTGCCCAGAGCTATGTAAGATACTACTTCTTTCTTCCATGGGGTACTTGGTGGATTTAGACCATCGACTTTTTAGTTATCAACTAAGTGTTTTAACAACTGCGCCACCAGAGCTTTTCTTTGTAAAAGACTAAAACCAAGACATCAACAACAAAAAGTACTGCTAATAAGCTGATTACAGGAACCCTGATGGCCTCAAACTCACAGCTCTGGAGTCAATGCCCACTTCTATTGACCCCACATGCGGTCCTGAGACAGGAACCGTTTGCTGAGGTAGAAAGCCCAGTCTTTTCCCCACAGAGCTGTCGGCGGTTTCCAACAGCCAGCCCTGCAGATTGCAATCCAGTGTTCCCCTGGTGGCCTAGTGGGTTACAAATTGAGCTATGAACCACACGGTTAGCATGTCAAAACCACCTGTTGCTCTGCAGTAGAGTTACAGTTTCAGAAAACCACAAGGGCTGTTCTACCTTCTCGTATAGAGTCACTGTGAGTGACTTGATGGCAGTGATTATTTTTATCACAACCCATAAACTCAGGGCAGTATAGTGGGTTAAGTCCTTTTTCCTTAACCACATTGTCAGCATTTCAAATCCACCTGGTGCTCCGAAGGAGAAAAAGGAGGCTTTCTGCTCATGTAAAAGAGTTACAGTCTCAGAAATCCTGAGGAGCAGTTTTACTCTGCCCTACAAGTGTGAGATGAGTGGAAAGACCAGGTAGAAAACATTTTAGGCTTTGAGATCCCTGGTGGCACAATGGGTAAGCAGCAGCCTGCTAACCGAAAGGTCTATGGGTCCAACTCATCAGCCATCCCCTGGAAATAAGCCATTCCCTGCAGTCTGCTTCCCTCAGAAGTGCAGTTTGGAATATGCTAGGAGACAGTGCTACTCTGCCCTGCCATAGGGTTGAAATGAGTTGCGATCAGCTCAGCAGTAGTAGATTTGGTTTGGGTTTATTTTTGGTGACAAAGTCTCTGTTACAGCTACCCAACTGATGCTGTCATATGAAAAGTATAAACCCATAATTATTATACACAGATATCAATATGTAAATGGATGAGCATGGTTGTGTTCTCAGTAAAACTTTACGTATGCACACTGAATTTTGAATTTCATCTAATGTTCACATCACATAATCTTGTTTTCCTTTTGAGTTTTAAAAATCATCTTAACCGGTTTAAAACACCAGAAACAGGCAGATCCTGGATTTGACCCACAGGCCATAATTTACCAACCCTTCCTGCCAGTTATGTTTCATTCTTCCAATCAAATAGTAGTATAGTATTTTTTTTATTTAAGTAGGTGTTTCTTGACCATTACATGAAGTACAAGTCAGTTATTTAAAGTTCATCTGTAGCTTTAATGGTATGGCATTTATTTTGTTTACCAGGAGAACCTAACAGGGGAAGAAAAAAAAACAAAAACAAAGGCTAGGTTCTAGGTAAACATCACTGTCTTACTAAATCCTTTTTAATAACCAAGAGTAAAAGGCCCAAGAAGTAAGCATGTAAAGAAGCAATTTGCTTCATGATAGGAATAATAGTGATTCTGACTACAATCAAAGGGCATTACATCTTGTTCTACCTAGAGTTTGTGAACTAGCCGCTATGGTCTATGGGTGTATGTGGGTGTTGTGGGGTGGGGGTGGCAGGAATAGGATATGGAATGTGTTAATGTATAAAGGTGACATATTCATTTAATTCACGACAGGGAAGCAGAGAAATGACAAAAATTTAAGAGCCACTGATGTATAAAGGTGGCACTTGGTCAAATACCAAAGGTTTCCAGGGAAGTCCACTTGGTTCATTGTCAGATCACACCAAAGTACCATGAAAGTAAAAGAAAATGTCATATTAGCATAGTTGTTTTGCAAATGTCAGCTTTAAAATGCTCAGGTGACAAAGTTGATGCTCTCCTATTTATTTATTTATTTTCATCAAAGGAAAATCACAGTTGGAAATCCAACCATAATGTTGTCGAATGCCATTTGTCTTTTAAAGCTTTATTCAAAATGCTGATGTCTTAGTCATCTAGGGCTACTATAAGAGAAATACCACCAATGGGTGATTTTAAAAAATAAAATTCATTTTCTCAGAGTTAGGAAGCCAGAAGTCTGAATTCAGTGTGCTGACCCCACTGGAAGGCTGTCTTTTGGTGTAGGGGATCTGAAAGAAAGTTCTTCTTTCTTTGAGCTTCTGGTCCTGGGTGACCATGATATGGCTTAGCATCTCTCTTAACCCACCTCTGCTCCTTCCTTGCTTGTTTACTCTCTCTTACATCTGAAAAAAAATTGAGTCATGCTATACCCTTTGCTAATCCTGCTTCATTAACATTACAAAAGCAATACATTCCAAAATGGTTTTATAACTACAAAGCATAGAGGTTAGGATTTCTAACACAGACTTTGCTGCGGGGACATAATTCAATCTATAACAGGTAGGTAGGTCCCCGCCTCTCAAAAAGGTTCAATTAAAATAATTCTTCAGCATTTAAATGTAGATAAGATTCCTTATAATAATGATAATCAACTTAGAATTCAGGGTTCTTAAATAAATAGATTACCAGGGAGAAAAAGACAAGCATGACTTTAATCATTCTGACAGGAAGTTTCCACCAGGCTGCCCAGCCTTTTGTTAATCAGCTGCACATCAGAAGGTGGCCAAGAAAACTGGATGGTGATGTCTGGCCGACTTCCCATCCTGCTTCCATTTCTAAATGAATGACTTCCCTTATATAATATTTTCCTATAAGAAAACCTAAAGATGGTTTATTGGTGATAATAGACAAGTACCTAAAGGAAAACATTACAGTATCAGAATATTTACTAAGAAGAGGTTATGCTGTTTCCCGTATTCCCTGAATTGTGATTAAATGGAAAGAAGACATTTTGGGCAAACCCAGGAGGGGGAAAAGAGCACAATAGGAAGTGTCTTGTATTCTCAGAGGTAGGACTTAATTGAAATCAATATGGGGAAAAGCCAGGAGGAAAAAGTGCTGTTCTGAACATAGGAAACTCGAATCAGCTAAAAGCATGAAATGCATAACGTTCCTTGTGGACTTGAAGTTTGTTCAAATAAAACGTCTCCATGAAGTTACATTGTTCTCCCTTTGTCACTGGCAATAGTGGAGCTACAAGGACCCCATCAGGGGTTCCCTCCATTTATAACGCCCACCCTCAAATCTGAAGATGTCCGTAATGATTCAAAAATCTACCCCCCAAAATTGAAGGTGGAGGTAGACTTCATTGTACTCAGTCATCCCATTACTGGAAATATTTTGTGTAAATTGAAGGTCTTTCAATAAAATTGTATGCCTCCATTGGTTTTCCTGATTTGGGAGCGACATTTAACATCATCATTATTGATTACTAACAGGCTCTGGCTAATATTTGAGCATCGTTTCTTTTTCCTTACTCTCCTAACTTTTGTCGACTACCAAGTTGTAGTGAAACCTGCAAAACCTGAGACCTGTGTTTGACGGCTAACAGTCAGAGAAGGAAAAGTAAAACATGTCCCCCTCCAGGAGAGTGATTGTCCAGTGGTAGGCTGAGCTTTGTCAATGACAGAAAAGTTGTGATGCCTGTGGCTCTCCCAGCTGTCACCATCTGAGGGGGCTTCAGCTATTTTGTGGGAAAATGTCAGTATCTTTCTAATTTTATTTTCCAAGAAATTTTGAAGCCCTCTCATAGAAACATACATTTCAATGGACTTGCAACTTAAACATGACCTAACTTTATTAGTTCCTGTGTGGTGAAAATAGCTTGGGGATTCTACGTACCTGTTTGATACGTGCCTGCGAGCCCATGGGTGTGTGCATTCATACACAAGGGGACGTCAAAAAAAGTTCATGGGAAAATTCCAATATCTTTTCATTCCGTTTTTCCACAATTTGGGGGGAAGCTCCTTCGCTTCTATATCTTTATATACATGCATCTTTCACACATCTGTCAGCTAAATGTTTCATATACGTTTGCTCTCAAGACCAACAATGAAACCAAACCATGGAGTCAATTCAGATTCCTAGTGAGTTCATAAAAAAGGGCTTCTGAGACTGTAAACCTTCATAGGAGGAGAGAGAGCCTCTTCTTTCTTCTCAGGAGCAGCTGGTTGGTTTGAACCACTGACCAATGCCTAATCCACAGCACCACCAGGGCTTCTAGCAATGTAATAATTCCAAATTAATTTTTTAATTCTACACCATCACAGAATGACCTGTAGATGGCTTCTTATTGGAAATGAGACATTCCGCTACTTTTCCATTTCTGTAGTAGAGTGTTTGTAAAATGGTCCTGCAGATCTCAAACTCTTTTTTTCCTCATTTACTGACTGGCTGCTTCAGCTTGGATGATGTCTGATGCCACAGACTGCATTTTCTTAACTGTAAACATTTACTTGTGATGTCAGAGGAATCCAAAACTGATTCAACTACACTAGTTAGATGATCTGATTAAGTCCAAAGGCAAACTCATTTAAAACTCACCCCCCTCCCCCATGGATTTGGCCAAGGATTTGAAAGAAATGGCTAGTCAATTCAGTCAAAATTGTCCAACCAGTAGTGTTATGTAGACACTGTCATATTGAACTAGTGTTTTATGTAGCATATGCATTCATTCTACAAATATTTATACAAGTAGTATAGCATGGGACACTCTATACTAGATATACAATCAGGAATAAGATAGTGGTCCTGTGCAGGTTTTCAGACAAAAGTATTGAAGACTAACTGCTGATTTTGTTTTACTCACTCTGGTATCAACATCATGATTTTAATAGCCAAGTTGTGTTCACCCAGATGAGGTCATTAGTACTTTGGAGAAGCCCTGGTGGCATAGTGGTTACACATTGGGTGCCAACCCAAAGGTTAGCAGTGCAAAACCACCAGCCGCTCTGTGGGAGAATGAAAAGGCTATCTAATCTCATAAAGATTTACAGTGTCAGAAACCCACTGGGGCAGTTCTACTTTTTCCTGTGGGGTCACTACGGCTTGAAATTGACTCGATGGCATTGAGGGAAAACTTGGATTTGGAGTGAGAAAGGAAAGACATTTCTACTTGCTACTTCACTATTTGACACCTTCTGAGTGAGTAGTGCTTCAGTGGTAAGAACAGCCATTACATTAAAAAAATCCTAATATATATATTCTCCTACAAATATTTAGTTCCTCGCGATATCCACTTAAAGACTGTAAAAACATCAAATTGGTTGTGTTTAACAAGGTTAAAATAAAAGCAGAATTTCAAAAGCAAATGTCATTTTATGTCATTTAAGCATTTTATTATCTATTTACAATAAAAAAAATAAAACAAGAATGCATTGCTACCGGTCAATTCTGGTCCATAGTGATCCCATATAGGGATTCTGAGACTGTAACCTTAATTTTTTTTTTCCTTTGGAGTGGCTGGTCAGTTTGAACCATTAACCTTGTGTTTAGCAGCCCAATGCTTATCCTTCGGCACCACCAATAAGCCACACTAGTACATGATGGTTAAACTCGAGCAAAGTCTTCAGAAATAGTGCGGTGGTGGATATATATTGGTTTAAAAATTATTTGCTTCTTCAAAAATGTCCAAATGATCAAATTGAGCATGTGAGCCTGCCCTAGCTTAGATATTTCACTGGTAGCTTGGTAAATATCCAACTTGCCTGATCTCCCTCAAGGCTATATGTTATGCAGATGCCAGATCCCCCTAAAGACTCCCGCCTTTGCACACTGTCAGGAGGGGGTTGGGGTTTTTAATTACTAGTTGTTGTTCTGCTCTACTGAAACCTTAACCAGGGACGCTAAAAGCACAAGCTGTGGATTTAAAACTAACTACAACTTTCCTATTTTCTTGGGATTCCCGCCACAGTGCAACCTTGGAGAGAGCAGAGTTCCACAGAGGCCGACGAGGCAGTATCATCAGCTGTAATGGCAGCAGCTCCATGTATCTTAAATTAAGCATGGAATGAAGACTAACCAGGAGTATCAAGGAAGCTAGTGTTTTGTGACTTATCAAACGTATTCAATTGTGAACAAGATGATTATTCATTGCACCTGAATTATGCATCTAGGTTAACACTTTCATATTGAAAGAAGGAGATTTCATTAGGAGAGTGTTTATTCCTGTTGATACACCTGACTTCAGAAAATCTTGTATACTTTGCTATGTCCATTGACTATGAAGGCCAGCTTTAGATCTCCCCTTGTAATAATTTTGACTACTTTAACTTTTACTTCCTGTTCCTCTTACAGCTTCTTTACTGTGCAGTAGCAAACAGGTGACTGTAACTATCCTCCACACGGGCATGTACAAATATGATCTGTATTTTCTGTCACCCTCTGCACTATACTGAGGGATCAATGTGTGCTTGAGTAACTGTGACAGGGCTCCTTTTAAGGAAGGCGTGTTCCAGTAGCGCGATTATTTACATGAAGTAATTGGTTCTGCAGAGTCTTCTGTTACCATAATTGGCTCATTGTGTATGTATTCGGGTTCTTTGGAAGAAGAAGCCGCTATCAGAAAATTAAGGTACTAAAAAAAAAAAAAAAAAGAAAAAAAGAAAATTAAGGTACTATCTAACATTTTAGTTGGCAGAAGGTTGCAAAACAGCAACAACAAACCTTCCCATTTCCCTCTCACCCTTCCCACGTGCATACTAAATTCGAGTAATGAGAGATCAATAGAGCAGGACTAGAGAATGGGCAGGACTAATATGGAAAATAGGTGTGTTTTTTTTCCGGAAAAAGCAACTTCAAAGCTAACTTGTAAGATGAGAGCCATCTGTGTGAGAGGGCAGTACAGCCAAATGATGATGCTTTGCCAGGTTCAGCTATGCCCTGGCTTAGAGAGATCTTGACCAGAGATAAAAATACATAAACTCCTGTGGATGGACTGAAGTTCCTGGGTGGGGCAAACAGTTAAGGTCCTGAACTGCTAAGGCAAAGGTTGAAAATTCAAGTCTACCCAGAGTCCTTGTATGAAAGGCCTGATTATCTACTTCCTGTAACAATCAGTCTTTGAAAACACTATGGAACAAAGTCCTCCTCTGAGACATAGGCGGTCACTATGAGTTTTAATTGACTTGGGGACAACTGTTTACTGTCTGGGAATAGAGTCATTGCAATAAATGGCAGGAGGACATGCCATATCTCACCTTCTCTGGCTTCCTATGGCCACACTGCAGGGGTCAAATATACCTTCACCGCCCATCTTTGTTTACCCCTTTGTGACACCAACCATTCCTCCCACAGCGCTTGCCTTCTATATTGGCTCTAATAATTTGTTGCAGTGACCACACAGAACTCAAGACACTATTCACTGTGAATAAGGTTGATTAGGGAAGTTACAAGGTTACCACAAGTCAGGATCAGTTAACAGTAAGGATAAAGTCATTTTTCCAGCATCCTTCCTCCTCAGGCAGCAGCCAACTTTCTCTTGCCCTCAGCCTCAGCCCGTGGCTTCTACCTCTGTGGGCCAGGAAGCAGCCTGCCTGTCTCTGAGTCCCATAGCCTAATTGCTGCTCCTCTGAATCTCCATGCCACAGGCTCTGGTGCTTCTGTTATCCATGGTCTTCACCACTTCAGACAGAGATCTTGGGTGTGCACTGGCAAACGGCCCTGCTATTCCTCTTTGTCCCAGATGGCTCTTACATACAGAGGGATGGCTTTGATGGAGGTGTGTTTTGTCTTTTAGTGGACCACACCCACAATGAAAATGAAGGATGCTCTCTTAAATCACATTCCCTAGTAAAGTCATCTTAAAGATGCCCTCAGGACACAGAGGTCATGATTTGGTTTACAGCCTCTACTGAGGTCAAGACTTAACCCCATCTTAACCCTGTAACAGAGGACTTCCTCTAAAATAGAATAATAGCCCCATACATAGAGTCCAGAATTATGACACATGACATAAGTGATTATGTCATATTAATTGATAACATCTCAGTTAACACCCGCCGCCCCCATTCCACCCCATGCCCATTTGGCTAAGTAAGCCAAATTAGGTATGGGGCATCCAAGGCATTCGGTAGTGTATGGTGGGTGAACTAAGATGTATGGAGAAAGAATTTTGATGAACAGAAAGGAGGACCATTTGACAGCGCAGGTCAGATCAAGAGAGCAGACAATACTATAAGACCTAGCCTGTCTTTCCAGACATTCATGAGACATGCCATTCAATACAATAGCCATCATCCACATTTGCCCATTTCCACTTAAAGTAAATAAAAATCATGTACAAGTTGAGTTTCTTAGGTTCACTAGTCACATCTCAAGTGGTCAGTCGTCAAATATGGGTAACCACAAAGGATAGCACACATATAGAATATTTCCAGCAAAGCAGAACAGAACATTCTGCTGGATAGCACTATTCTAGAGTGAGGAGCAAAAATAACTACTTGATCCATTAAGACACAGGGAAAGCTTCTGAGTGTATAAATATAAGAGTAGGGGTGGGGAGAGCGAAAATTGCCACAAGAGAGGTATAGACAGGTGTTATAAGACAAAAGAGGAAAAAAGGATTCTTTGGAACTAAGTCACTGGAAAGCTGGCTGGCACTTATTGAACGCTATATGCCATGATTCTAAACATGTAACTCTACTCTTCTGCTCTACTAAGTGTAAAAGGCTATAGAAGCAATGTCTCTTCAGTAGTAGCTGCAGAAGGAACCTCTTAGAGTTCTGAGGATGGTGCGTAGCTTTGCCACGGTAGCCCATAGAAATGTATCCTCAAAGGACTACTTGCAAAGACCTTTCCTCTTCCCTTTTCCACTTCTCTGCCCTTGCCCCAGAGTGCGCCCTATTGTGCACATATTGTGCTGGCCCATGTGGTGGAATCCTGGGACACTAGCCTATCCTTCCAGGCTCCATGTGGGGTATTTCCTATTTCTACAAGGATAAGACTCAGTCCCTTTAACATTTCGATGGCCAAATAGCTATAAAGGCAAACAAATCTCTCTTAGTAATATTGACTTTTGAATTAGACTTTGACTACTTAGAGTGCTAAAAGGAATCTTTATCATAAAGGGTACAGTTGCAAAGGAACTACTAGGGTAGAGAACTTAATCCTGTTCTCTCCTCCAACACTTACATGTTAGCATTATCACATTTGACCAGATATTTTGTGGAAGAAATCAGGAATTTGGATATTAAACAAATATCCAAAGAATATGAGAAGAGATGATCCCTTCAGGACCAGTGGTGAGAGTGGCAATACTGGGATGGTTGAAGGAAGGTGGGGTAGAAAGGGAGAACTGATTACAGGGATATACAGATAACCTCCTCCCTGCGGGATGGACAAAAGAAAAGTGGGTGAAAGGAGATTTCGGACAGTACAAGATATGACAAAATAATAATAATTTATAAATTATCAAGGGTTCATGAGGGAGTGGGGAGTGGGGAGGGAAGGGGAAAATGAGGAGCTGATGCCAAGGGCTCAAGTAGAAAGCAAATGTTTTGAGAATGATGAGGGCAACAAATGTTCAAATGTGCTGGGCACAATGGATGTATGTATGGATTGTGATAAGAGTTGTATGAACCCCAAACAAATGATTAAAAAAACAAATAAATATAAAGATTTAGTAATAGCCAAAAAAAAAAGAAGGGAACCGATTACAAGGGACTATATGTGACCTCCTCCCTGGGGGACGGACAACAGAAAAGGGGGGGAGGGGAGACGTCGGACAGGGCAAGATATGACAAAATAACAATTTATAAACTATCAAGGGCTCATGAGGGAGGGGGGAGTAGGACCTAATGTTGGGGGTTTAAGTGGAGAGAAAATGTTTTGAAAATGAAGTACAAATGCACTTTACACAATTGATGTGTGTATGGATTGTGATAAGAGTTGTATGAGGCCCTAATAAAATGTTTAAAAAAAAAAGAACAAATGCCCAAATTCCAATGCCAGGATTTTGTTGTTATTACCATTGCTTATTTTTTTAATTGGGGTCTCTTACAGTTCTTATCACAATCCATACATATATCCATTGTGTCAAACACATCTGTACATATGTTGTCATCATCCATTGCTTATTTATTTTTTCTTAACTCAGTGTATTACATAAAATAAATCACATATAGATTAAATTCAGTACAGCTAGCAATTCATTAAGAACCCCCCCAAAAAAAAGAAATAAGGAAGACCATAGATTTGATGCATTTGATTTATGTGTTGAAGAATATAAAAAATACCATGGACTAGTAGAACAAACAAGTCTGTCTTGGAAGAAGTACCACCAGAAGATTCCTTAGAATCTATCTACTTGAAAA
Source organism: Echinops telfairi (assembly GCF_000313985.2). Taxonomy (NCBI): domain Eukaryota; kingdom Metazoa; phylum Chordata; class Mammalia; order Afrosoricida; family Tenrecidae; genus Echinops; species Echinops telfairi. Next base: position 1,227,783 of record NW_022111327.1, read on the forward strand.
TTGTCTTCTTTTTTACTAACCCTCCATATCACCATGTATGATGTTTTTCTCCAGGGCCTAATCTCTCCAGATAACATGTCCAAAAGTACTTTTTATGGATTAAAGTCACATTCCCATAGGCAAATGCCACGTAGCTTGTTGGTAAAAGAGGAGGGCGGTGTGGTAGAGCTTCCTGCTTGGTTTATTCAGTTACCCATAGGCATGACTGGCTCAAAAATGTTAATCCAAGAAGAATACAAAAGCAAGAAATATAATGACTTATAACCTCAGAGAATTTATAGTTTCACTCCAAAGTACGTGGTGTGGACACATTTGATATGATGGAAGAACACGGTGGCAGAAAAATGCTATTCAAATCACAGCAGCCAATCTCCTTCTACTTTTTATTATTGTCATGTATTTCTGTTGAGTCAGCACCTGACACGTGGAGACCCCATGTATTGTACAGGCTTCATTGTCTGTAATCTTTATGGAAACAAATAACCAGGCCTTTGTTCCAGAGTGCCACAGAATGAGTTAGAACCTCCTAGAGCCTAAACTGCTTGCACCAATCAGGCTCACGTTTCTACCTTTGTCCCAGAGGCTTAATTCTGTTCTCAGATTCCATGACAGCTAGGATGGCCATATGAAGCAGATCTGCCAAACGAGAGTAGAGAAGTGGGGCAGTCACGCTGGACCCTCACGTGACAAAAGCAAAGACAAAAACCAAGGGGATGAGGATAAGACTAGAATGACCCCGTGGAGTGACTGCCCCAGCTCTGGATTACGTCTGTCCTGTTGGTTTTCTGAGGTGAAAAATGACCATTTGGTTCATCCACCACATTTAATTTTTTTATTATACAATCCAAATGCAAACCCAAATGATAAGCTATTCATGGAGCCGCCTATCCCCAGATGCAAATGAATATGTAAATGCTAAAATCCTCAGAAGACTTTATGGAAGAGTTTGCAAGGATTGAAGGAGTAACTGCAAAAATTCAATAGCGAATACTAATTTGGGGTTGTAATGTGGAATTATGTTAATAAACAGAAGCATTTAAAGAAAGTACTGGAATAAATTGATATTAGAGAAGTACAAAGTAAGAGGAGGAGAAATGGAGGAGAGGGCGTGTCCAAACATAAAGGTCCCAAACACTAATTAAAAAGTGTTGGTTCTAAAAGAGATTGCAGGTTGTGACCTGGCTAGAATGCAAAACCCCTTCCCTGGGATTCACACTTTCATTTATTCTTGTAAATGTATCTATAGTATGTCTCTGGCCAATCCTAAATGAATGCCATTCTTTCTCATTAGTAAGTTCTTTCAAATCCATAGTTTGTCTTTAAGGAAAGCTTTAGCCGTTACTAACTTAAATCTCATTAACTTTTCACTTTATGTTCTGGGGTTCAATATAACCTACATCTTCATTTAACTACAGGAAATTCTAGATCATCAGTTGATAAGGCTAAAAGGGTTAGAAAATTTGAGGTTTATCTTTATAAGCCACCTACCAGATGTTAAATCTGAAGAACCACTGGATATATGGCTATGTCAGTGTGTTTATTCGCCATTTATTTTGTTGAAAAAAGATATTTGCAACAAATAAGTGATTAGTCTTGTAAAATTCTTCTATGTGATGATTACCATCATTCTGACTGCCAGGGTCATGTTTTCTTTCCTTTTTTTCCAACTTTCCCATTCCAATCACCAATAATGATCAACTTATCTTGATTGCATGTTTAATCAATTTTAGGCTGTAGAAAGTGGTAAAAAAATCTTCAATTTCTTCATCCTTGGAATTAGTGATTGGTGCATATATTTGAATAATAGTTCAATTAGCTGATCTTCCCTGTAGGCATATGGATATTATTCTATAACTGACAGCATTTTACTTCAGGATGGATCTTGAAATATTCTTTTTGACAAACAAACAAAAGAGAGAGAGAGAGAGAGAAACACCATTCCCACATGATTACGTGATTCAAAATGCCCAGTTAGGTAACTAATGCCTAGGATGTTAATCTTTATGTGTTCCCTTTTGCGTTAGGCCAGATTGACTCGAGAGACAAATCCAGACACCCTTACATACGTGGAAGAAAGAGCTTTATATCAAGAAGTACTATTTGTCAGGAAAACATCCCTGCTAAGTCCAACTCAAGTCCAGTAATAGTCCATAAGTCCCTTGTCAGATTCACGCCACCACATGCAATAATGCAGAATGTGGGACCGGAACAGGTCAGTGGGTACAGAGTCCTGTTGTTCCAATGGGGCAGTTCATTACAGGGCTCTGGCAGGTCTCAGAGTGGCCAGCCAGCAGGAAGATGATGGCAGAGAGAGAAGGGGAGGTTCCCAGGGCCCTCCTTATGAGGAGGCCACACCCATAAGGAGGCACCATCAGGCTGTGATCTGATTGACAGGTTGAATATCACACCTACACTTTTATGTCAACTTTAAGTTGACATGAAATTACGTAACTACTACAGCTTTCCTTTTTTAAAATTTTTTACTAAATTCAACCCATGTACATTTTGTTTATTAATGGATGTCTTTAGTTATTTCTCCTCATTTTGAATCATGGCTCATACAAATGAAATTCTCCAAAGCTTTATTCCATCTGCGTCGTTAAAGATTGACTCTGTTTCTGCAACAGCTCTACCCCAATGGGATTTTAAATGCTTTCCAAACTGAGGGGTTCATCTTAAGGCACTACTATATCAAGCAATGCTCCACTGCTTTTCATAAGGTTTTCACTGACCTTTTTCTGCTTTTGATATTGTGAATTGGGTGAAGATTTACAGAGCAAATCAGTTTTCTATTCAACAGGCCATGCGTGTTTTGTTTCATGTAATTGATTGCAGTCCCACAGTATAGCAGCACTTATCCCACTTCCTCCCTATGTTAGCCATTTCTATTCTTTCTTCTTTCTGCTTTCTGATTTTTTTTTCTTTGTGGAAATATTGCCCTTTTAATCTCAAATGGTTGATTATACTAAGGAAGGAACATCTCCCTAATGTTTTGCTTACTTTCAAGACCTATTATGTGACTTAAAAATTAATCATGGAAATGATGAGTTCAATTCCCGCCCTGGAAGGTGACTGATTTCATTATCAGTGATTTCAATGTTAGTGTAAAAGGAATATGACTAATTTGTGTAGGCCAGTATTGTATCCTGCCACTTAGATGAATCTTTCAACTAGTTTGAACAATTTTCTGACTGGGGATTTTGTAGTTAAAGGATCATGTAATCTGCAAGTAGAGTGTGTAGTGGTATGCACTGGACTGTAATCCACATGATTGGCAGTTCGAAACCAGTAACAGCTCCGCGGGAGAAAGACCGGGTTTTCTACTCCCACAAACAGTTAAACTCCTGAAAATTCAGGAGTCGCTATGAGTCAGCATTGACTTGATGGCAGTGAGTTTGTTTTTTTGGTTTGCCAATTTGGATACCTTTCATTTATCTTTCTTCCCTTGTAATTCTGGCTAGAATTTCCAGTACAACATTGAATAGATGCGATGATGAAAGATATCCTTATTTGGTTCCTGTTTTCAAGGGAAATACTTTAAATATCTCTCTCTTGAGAGTACCGCTGGATTTAGATTTTACATTTATGCCATTATGTTAAGGAATTTACCTTCTATTTCTCTAAGTGTTTTGCCAGGAATGGTTATTCGGTTTTGTCTAATGCCTTTTCTGGGCTGATTGATATGACCATGCAGTTCTTTTGCATTATTTTATGTGGTGGATTGTTTTGATTACTTTTCTAATGTTGAACTATCCTTGTATACCTGTTATGAATCCCATTTAATCATGATGTATTATTACCTTTTTACATTGGATTCTGTTGAATAGAATTTTGATAACTTTTCCTTTTAAGTTCATCAATGATATTGATCTTCAATTTTTGGTGTCAGCTATGTCTATGTCTGGTTTTGGTATCAGAGCTATGCTTGCTTCTTAAAATAAATGTAGGTAGGTATACTCCATCATTTTCTGTATTCTGGAATACTTTCAGTAAAACTGATGCTAATTCTCTGAAAGTTTGGTAAAATTCTCCAGTGAAACCTGCAGGGCTGTGACTTTCTTTTTGTTGCAAGTTTGTTAATAACTTGTTCAATTTCTTCTTGTGTTATGACTGTTAAAATTTTCTACCTCAGTCTGTTTTAGTTTAGGCAGTTAATTCAAATTTGTTCAGATACAATTCTTCACTCTATCCTATTATTTTAATTCTTTAATTTCAGTTTGTTCTGTTGTCATTTGACCCTTTTAATTTATTATTCATGTTATTTGCATCTTTGCCTTTCATTTGTTAGATTTCCCAGTGCTTTGCTAATGTTATCAGTCTTTCAGGGAAACAACTTCTAATCTTATTTATTCTTTCTATTGTATTTCAGTTTCATTTATTTCTAATTTAATCTTTTATTTATTTTCTTCTGATGAAGTAAGGCTTTTTGCTAGCCTTTTCTTAATTGTTGGAGATGCTGGGCTAAGATGTTTATTGGGTTTGGTTTTTTTTTTATGTGTGTATTTATTGCTATAAATTGCCCTTTGAGAATTGCTTTCTCTGTATTGCAAAAGTTTTGTTAGGTTGTGTTTTTCATTCTTATTTGGTACACGGTGTTTTCTTATTTCACTCATTTTATTATGCAGTAGTTTCTTTAAAAGGTGTTATTCAGTTTTCATGTAGTTGATATGTTTCCCTTGAGCTATTACCATTGATTACTAATTTTTTAGCATTGGGATCTCAGAAGATTCTTTGTAGTAGTTTGATGATTTTAAGTTTATTGAGGCTTGATTATGGCCTAACATACAAAAAGGCCTCACAAATGTTATAGCAAAATGCCATTATCTTTTAATTCCCCTTTCGCATGAACTTTTTTGAAGCCCTATTGTATGATTTATTCTGGAGAATGTTTTATGTAAGCTAGAAAAGAATGTGTGTTGTCCTGTTGTTAGGTGGAGTATTTTGTAAGGTCAAGTTGGTTCATTGTGTTGTATAATTATTCTATATCTTGGTTGAGTTTCTTTCTATTTGCTATGGAGGATTAAAGTCTCTTACTATTGTTGTGGTGTTGCCTATGTCTCTTTTCAATTCTGATAGTTGTTGTTGTTTTTTTATGTACTGTGGCAGTCATTCATTGTTTTTATTTTTTTCCCAGAGTTGGGTACATATTATCCTGTTGCCTTCTTTCCTGCATGGCTTCTACCAATGAATTAGAGCAGTCTTATTTATTCTTTTTTGTATGTAACTTTTCATCTTTCTTTCCCTGAGCTGCCTTCAGCAAACTCCCCTTGTCTTTGATTTTGGAAAATTTGATTATGATATATCTTAGTGATGTTCTTTTGAAGTCTATCATGTTTGGGATTTATTGAGCTTCTCTTGAGTTGCACTATTGAAGGCAAAGGAAGCATTAGAAAAGCTGGAAGCAATACCAGAGTTGCTGGATCAAAAAGCATTGGTCAATGTTTCACCATTTCGAAGAATGGCATATGATCACGAACCGATGGCAAATGTACTAAAGGAAGAAATCCAAGGTGCCCTAAAGACATTGCGGAAAATAAGACTCTGGGAATTAATGGAATACCAATTGTGATGTTTCAATGAAAAGATTCAGTGAGCTCTGTGGATGCTCACTCATCTATTCCAAGAAATTCAGAAGATAGTTACTTGGTCAACTGACGGAAAGAGATCCATATTTGTTTCCATTCCCCCCAAAAGGTGATTCAACAGAATCTACAAGTCATCATGCAATGTCATTAATATAATCCACAAGTAAAATTCTGCTGAAGATAATTCAAAAATAGCTGCAGCAGACCATCAACAGAGAACTGCAAAAATTCAATCCAACTCAGAAGAAGACTTGGAACAAGAGACATCATTCTGTATATCAGATGGATTCTGGCAGGATGCAGAAGATACCAGAAAGATGTTTTCTTTATGCAAAAACATTTGACTGTGTGGATCATAACAAAATCTGGATAACTTTGAAAAAAATGAGAACTCCAGAACACTTCGTTGTGCTCATGGGGAATCTGTACATAGATCAAGGGCAGACATTCTAACAGCAAAAAATGGGTACTAAATGGTTTCAAATCAGGAAAGGCAAACAAACACATATCATATAGAAAAAAAATAAGAGTTCCTGGGGGGTAGGGTGTGGGAAGGAGGGGATAAAGGAGGGCTGATACAAGGAGTTAAAGAAGAAAGAAAATGTTTTGCAACTGATTGTGGTCACAATCATAAAATGATTCTTGATGTGATTGAAATATGGAATGTTATACCTATAAGAGCACCCAATAAGATGATACATAACATTTTGTTAAATAATAAAATCAGAAAAGGTATGTATCAGAGTTGTATTCTTCCACCATATTAATTCAATTTTTATGCAGAGTAAATAATCAGAAAATCGAACAATATGTAGAAGAATTGGGCATTAGGATTGGAGGAAGATTGATTCACAATCTGCAATATGCAGAAGACACATATACAGATAAGAACTCTTGATAATTTCATGTCTTATGCTTACCAATGTCTCCCTCTACACACTTTTCTGTTGTCCATCCCCCTGAGAGGGGGCTATAGGTAGGTCATTGTGATCACTTCCCCATTTCTCCCCGTACCTTACCCTTACCCTCCTGGTATGGCTAGCTACTCTCATTATTGGGCCTGAGGAGTTTATCTGTCCTGGATGCCCTGTGTTTCTAGCTCTTATCTGTACTTGTGCACATGATCTGGTCTAGCCGGATTTGTAAGGCAGAATTGGGGTCATGATAGTTGGGGGGGGGGGGGCGTGGGGGAGGCATTAAAGAACTAGAGGAAAGTTGTATGTTTCATGTCTGGCTCATCTCCTCCACGTGAGCCTTCTGTAAGGGGATGTCCAATTGCCTACAGATGGGCTTTGGGTCTCCGCACTCCACTTCGTTCACAATGATATGATTTTTTGTTCTGGGTCTTTGATGCCTGATAACTGATCCTATAAATAACTCATGATCATACAGGCTGCTGTGCTTCTTCATGTAGGCTTTGTTGCTTCTCAGCTAGATGACTGCTTGTTTATCTTCAAGTCTTTAAGACCCCAGATGCTATATATTTTGATAGCCGGGCACCATCTTTTTTCCCCCACCATATTTGCTTATGCACCCATTTTGTCTTCAGCAATCGTGTCGGCAAGGTGAGCATCACAGACTAAGGCTGTATATCTTTATGGGAGCAGATAGCCTCAATTTTCTCTCAGGAAGTGACTGGTAGGTTTGAACAGAGAACCTTATGGAAGAAAGATACTTATGGCTGCTCCTGTAAAGATTGACAGCCTCAGCAACCCGATATAGGGTGGCTATGAATCAGAATAAACTGGATGGTAATGAGTTTGATTTTTGTTTTTTGGTAGTACCTAAGACATGCTGCTAAGTCCTGCAGAAAGGAAATCTCAGATCACATCATCTGGATGTCATAGTTGATAATATTTTTATTTAAATAAGGCACCAAATGATATCATAAAGGGCTATGCAGCCTAAGGCAAGCTTTCAAAGAAACTAAAAATGCAGTTCACTTGCCCCCTAAAAGTGGTTGGCTGGAAGTATAACCCTATTATTTTCCTTGCATAGAATTGACACATCACAGCCATTGGTTATTTTCAATTATTTGGCATCAAATGAGTCTTAAAAAGGACTAGAATAAGAATTGTGGTGGATTTAGAGAATTCCTGCAATTGACAGTTTGACACAGCATGGGCTCAGATTATGTCAAATCTGACAAAAACATGTGTAGCCTGCTTGGGAGGAGGGATTCTTTTCAATTCCATCTTGTTGGAAATATTTGTCATGAAGTAATAATGATGCCTTTAATATGCAAATTATTATAATTGCATTTATTACACTGTCAAATGTAAGCTCAAATATCGGTTCTTTGTTTTACAACCAAGCACATCACACAAAATAAGAGAAATGACTGCTTTCATCAGTGAGTTCATATGAAGAAGAACACCTTTCTCTTGTCCCTGAGGTTGATTTCTTTTACTCTCAGATATATCTGTTCACCCCCAACTCCTCTTTGGGAAAAGAATAAAAAAAGAATTTTGGCTGATCACTGCAGTATGTTGACATTTCACACTTCCTTCTTAGTTTTCATCTCTATCTCAATAATCATATAGTTGTATAACATTCACTAAGAGAAATCATACTTTTGAAGGGAATTTTGCAATTAAATAGTCCAAATAACTACTTTCAGTCTTAGCCAATATTTTTTCTTATTGCTTAAAAAATCGCCAGGTCTCTATCTTACTGCCTTTCTTTTTCCCCCTCATACCTTCAATAGCAGTAGTCGGTGTTTCACCTTGTTTGTTTTCCTGGCTACTTCTACTTCACTTACTTGGGCTCATTTCATAAGCCATCAACCTCTGGGATATCCCCATTGTCTTCATTATGTAGTGCTGCTGTAACAGAAATACCACAAGTGCATGGCTTTAGGAAGCAGAAATTAATTTCCTCACAGTTTAAGGGGCTAGAAGTTCAAATTCAGGGTGCAGGCCCTTGGGAAAGGCCTTCTTCCTTTGTTGGCTCCTATCTGTTGTGAGCTGCTGGGCCGTCTTCGGACACTTGGCATTTCTCTTTCACCAGCTTGTTTAATCTCTTTTATAAAAGAGAGGTGCACCCTGTACTAACCCTGTCTTGTTAACATAACAGATATAACCCAATCCCAAATGTGATCAAAACCCCAGGTATTGAGGTTATGATTTATAACACATATTGGGGGGCGGGGGCACACAATTCAATCCCTAATACCAATCCTCCACTTCTTGGTGGAGAGTCACTGCCAGATGCAGGAGGTGCTCCATCATTAGACTCCTTCCTGGGGGAAACAGTTCCCCTGGTGCTCCAGTGAGGGGTGTTTGCATTCTGTCACTTTCAGAAGACATGACCCCATTTGTGGGAATTCTGTCTGTTCTCACCTTAAGATCTTTTTACTCAGAATACTAAATGCTGAGTTCTCCTGATATATGTTCTACACTGAAAAGACTACAGTCAGCACCTGTTTGACAGATGCTGTGAGTCTATTGTCTTCCCTTTATTTCTTCACCTCCCCAAATTGCTTCTGCCAACTTTCTTGTGACCATGGCTTCCTTGCCTTTTCCCCATTGCCATTACTGCTTCAGCAGTTCCAACACTTTATTTCTTTGGGCCACTTTCTAATTTATTACATCCTATCTCCTGTCTGTTTATCAAAGGTAAATGAGCAGAGTCACCATAATTCTCAGGAGATTTGGCGACAAGATAGTTTGTTCTTTTTGTTGCTTTGAATTAAAGGCATTTCAAATTCTCAGTTCTGTTGCAAATTTTAGGAAGTCTCACATTAAACCAGTTTCAGCCGTAACCATCTCTATACTAATTAAGTGGTCACAGGATAGCCATACCTCAGGGAGGTCCTGATAGGATGGGGTCTATGGTGGATAAGTTTGGGTGACAAGGATGGAAAGTGACAGAGCTTGGGATCTTTGTCTAATCTGCCCTCGAAATTCACTGTTCTTGTGCAAGCTCTTATTTCAGGAGCCTCCCAACCCCAATGTGTATTTTCCACTATGAAATTCTCTAAGCTCATGTATCCACCCACTGTCATCAACTTGATTTTGACTCAAATCAACTCTGACGGACACAGGAAAACTGTCCCATAAGGTTTACGAGGTTGTAATGCTTACAAAAGTAGATTGCTACCTGGCTTTCCCATAGAGTGGCTGATGAGTTCTAGCTACCAGCCTTCCGGGTAGCAGCTGAGTGCTCTAACCACTATCACAACAGACCTTCAGTGAGCCCTGAATAAAATTTCAGCTCCTTATCACATAATTAAGACCCTCCAACACTTACTTTCTCTATCTTTCTATCACCTACCATCTTTTCATTTTATATTCAATTCATACTGATTTGTTTCTACTTCCCCCATGCACCTAATGTGGGTTGATTAGTGCCATGTATTTGTTAATAGTGTTTTCTTTAACTGGAATGCACTTCTCCATTTTTGACTAGCTACCCTTTTCCAGGGTCTGGCACAGAATCTAATATACACTAGTTGTAAGAATAGCATTGATTGCATGATGTGAGTGAGTGTTTTGTATACCTCCTGAGTGACCTTGGTCAGTGTGTCAGCCAGAGTTCTCTAGAGAAACAAAACCAGAATGCTAATAATTTTATATATATCATAAGAAATAAACAGTTAATTAAATTATAAATCAGTACAAATGGCTCAGTGAAATACACTCCTGTGAGAAAGTTGTGAGTTACTGGCAGTCCTTCAAGTCTTGAGGGCCACCGGGTAGTCCTCTGTAGAGCAATTCAGGCTATCCGGGCACAGGTAGCAAACAGCAAGGTAGGTCACCAACAGTCAGCCAGATGACAGGGTCTGACAGTCCCCAGATCAAGAGATGTAAATTCCAATGGTGTGGTGAAGCAGGTTTTGAAGGAATCTCAAATTTCAGCGACATAGTTCACGGGTTAGGTGTCCCACAGGTAGTGTAGCTTGCAAATTGAGGCAAAGAACAAGCAAGGTAGCTGTACACTGGTGTGATGATCAAAGAGCAAGAGACAAGAAAGGCGAGGCTTGCCAAGCCATTTATCTCTCTGCCCTTCAATTAATCCATCATGTGTTTATCGGCCAGGTTGGCACAATAAACTACCTACCTCAGTCAGGAACTCCTTAAACTCACTACATCTGTATCCCCTCTTCAATTGCCCAAGCTAAGCAGGTACCTCGTCTTTCTCCTCAAAGTGCCAACTAGTTATCATTCATAACACCATAGTGTAAGATATCGAGCTTCTCTAAAGATAGTAAGCATATTTTATTATGCTCTGTGTTTCCAACAGTTGACATAAGATCTAACTTAGAAGAGGTGTTGAGTCAATGCTTCTTGAATTGAATGCCTCTTTTGGAGAATGAGAATCAGCAAATCCCTGGTCCTGTGAAACCAAAATTTTAAATTATTTATTTATTTTTAAAATCATTTTATTAGGGGCTCATACAACTCTTATCACAATCCATAAATACATCAATCGTGTAAAGCACATTTGTACATTCATTGCCCTCATCATTCTCAAAAAATTTCCTCTCCACTTAAGCCCCCGGCATTAGGTCCTCATTTCCCCCCTCCCTCCCCACTCCCCCCTCCCTCATGAGCCCTTGATAATTTATAAATTATTATTTTGTCATATCTTGCCCTGTACGACGTCTCCCTTCACCCACTTTTCTGCTGTCCGTACCCAAGGGAGGAGGTCACATATAGTTCCTTGTAATCGGTTCCCTCTTTCCAACCCACTCTCTCTCTACCCTCCCAGTATCGCCACTCACACCACTGGTCCTGAAGGGATCATCTGCCCTGGATTCCCTGTATTTCCATTTCCTATCTGTACCAGTGTACACCCTCTGGTCTAGCCAGGTTTGCAAGGTAGAATTCGTATCATGATAGTGGGGGCGGGGAGGAAGCATTTAGGAACTACATCACACCCTGACTGGCTCGTCTCCTCCCCGAGACCCCTCTGCAAGGGGATCTCCAGTGGCCTACTAATGGGCTTTGGATCTCCACTCCGCACTCCCCTCATCATTCACTATGGTAAGATTTTTTGTTCTGATGATGCCTTATACCTGATCCCTTCAACACCTCGTGAAACCTAATTTTAACTGTTCTTCAAACACCAAACCGGCCTCCTGAAGTCAGAAGATTTCTTAGGTCTTGCTACAGTGACCACTCTTTTGAATATTTACATTATAATCCTGTAAAAAGTTGCTTTCTTGAGTTTAAAATGTTATTTGCATGAACTTCAGTTTTATCGATTGTGTACCTGCCATAGTCTCATCTTTATCTATCCCATCACTGCCGTTCTGTAGTGATGAATGGTTAGCTTGAGGATTAGAGAGGAGTAGATATCATAGTTTGAATTGTGCCCCTCCCCCCACCAAATATGTGTAAACTTGACAGGATCAGGGTTCTCAGTGGTTTGACAAGTGTGTATAGATGTAAGTTGACAGTTAGATAACGATGACATCACCCATCCACTGTCTTGCACACACAAGATGTCAGATGATGTGATCAGCAAATCGATTACAAGGAAATTAGGATGGGGTATGAGACCCTTTCTCAGGGCACAGCTGCCTGGATCACCTTTTCTTGAGAGACAAGAATGGAGGAGGAGAAACCTCTCCAGAAAGAAAGGCACTGAGAACATTCTAGACCCAGGGGAAGAATGATGCCAAGAGATATGGAGATATCCAAAGAATGCTAGAATCACAGAGACTGAAAACAGACGAGGGTATTTGCCCAGAACCAACAGAGAGAGGACACCTGCCCCTAGACTGGGAGAGTTCAGCCTCCTATACTTTAAGAGAATGAATTTGTTACAATCACCACTTGTGGTATTTCTATTGTTGAGAGAGGGGTAGTAAGGTTCTCACTTGTGTCCCCGTAGGAATCTAGTTGTTGATTTGGGGTAGCCCAGGTCTAGCACAGTGATTCAGCCTGTACTGATATCAGTGTCATCTCCTTTGCTGCTACTAAGATCCTATGAAATCTACTCGAAGGAGCTGTGTGTGTTAATAACTCTATTGTGTCCTGCAAACTAAATATAGTCTTCTCTGCCTTTTGGGAGGGGCTGTTCCATGGGGTTTCATTCATTTTTTGATTCCTATTCTACATTCTTTGAGCTCTGGATTAGGACTCCCGGCTTTCTAGGGCCTCACTTTGCTGTTCTTCATCTCTGAAAGAAGATGAAACGTAGAAAGCATCCAGATCTATGATAGAGTAGGGGAAGCTCCTCAGCCCCCCCCTATTCCTTCCATCTGAGCAGCCTAGTGTTTCCCATATTTTCATATCTCACTAGTATGTCTGAAATTTGTATTTCTGATGATACGCTTTCTGGCTTAAATTCACTTAAAATCATGTTTAACATAATCGCTTTGTTGTTGTCATCATGAGGCACTGTCCAGTTGATTTTTTACTTGTAGTACACACATGTGACAAGATCAAGTTTCCGCGTAGGTTTTCTTTACAAGAACAGATTGCCAAGTCTTTCTCCCATAGAGCCATTGAGTGCGTTTGAATCAACCACCTTTCGGTTGGCAGCTCTAATAAATAACTGGTTGTGAAATGCTATCTCATGGGCATAGCTCCTTGATTTATTAGCCACCATCCCTCACACTCATTACATGTGGATATACCACATTTTGTTTATCCAGTCCGCCATGGATGTACATTTGGCTGTTTTTACTTTATTACTCTCAAGATATTGCTACTATGAGCATTCATATACAATTTATGTGTGTGTATAGACATATGTTTTAATTTCTTTTGGATATAGGCCTAATGGTGGAATTGCTACTTAATTTTTATAAATAAGACTCCAGAATTCTGCAGAAACACTGACGCATCTACTATGTTCTCTAATAGGGTGTGGGAGGAGAAAGACATTACCATTCCTAGCCTCTAAGCCTTGGAGGCATAGTGGCTACACGTTGGGGTGCTAACTGCAAGGTCAGCAGTTTGAAGCTACTAGCTGCTCCGTGGGAGAAAGATGAGGCTTTGTACTCCTGTTAAGAGTTACAGTTACGGAAACCCACAGAGACCTTTCTTCCCTGTCCTAGAAGGTCAGAATAGACTCAATGGCAGTGAGTTCGTTCTTTTTGAAGCGAGTAGGATAAAAAAGTATAGCTATTAAAGGAAGTTGCCTTTTTCCTGTCATTCTTGGGTTTGCAACCAAAAAAAGCTCACTGCCATCAAGTCAATGCCAAATTACAGCAACCTAAAAAGGTAGAACTGCCCCTGTGCATTCTGAGACTATAACTCTTCCTGTGAATAGAAATCCCATGGAAGACTTTCTCTCATGGAGGGGCTGGAGGTTTTGAATTGCTGACCTTACAGTTAGCAGCCCAATGTGTAACCACTATACCACCAGGGTTCTTCTTGGGTTTACAAGCCCACATATAATGAGGCAATTGTTTTACTTTTTCTGCTTATCAAAAATCAAAATATTCTGAAAAGCAAAATCTACAGAAACTGAAAGTAATCTAGTGGACAAGATGTAGAACAGTGGTTCTCAACCTTCCTAATGCCGCAACCCTTTAATACAGTTCCTCATATTGTGGTGAACCCCAAACCATAAAATTATTTTCTGTGCTACTTCATAACTGTCATTTTGCTACTGTTAGGAATCAGGCAACCCCCGTGAAAGGGTCGTTACACCCCCAAAGGAGCCACGACCCACAGGTTGAGAACCGCTGATGTAGAACATAGATGAGTTTTAAAGTTTGCTAAAGGAACAAAGTCAGTCGCAGAAGACTGCAAATTGTTTGATTCCATTAATATGAGATATTTAAACCAAAACATGAAACAAAAACCCATGGAGTCGATTCTGACTAGCCAAGCATGTGTCACAGATATAAAATTTCACCATAGGGTATATTAATTTATTTTTCAGACATTTCTTCCATTGACCCTTGGATGGACTCTACTTGTCAATTGCGAGGTTAACCACTGACAACAATCCATTTGTACCACCCATCCCCCATGAAATGTTCGGAATAGGGAAAGCTACAGACACAGAAAGAAACCAAGAGTTGTGTTTAGCATGGTGGGCAGGATGGGGGCGATAGATCATTAAAAGTTGAAATTTTTCTTTTTGAAGGGATGAAAATGTTCTAAATTTGACTATGGTGGTTGTGTTAGACAGGATTCTCTAGAGAAACAAAACCAGGATACTTATGATTATACACACACACAATGAAGAAATAAACAGCTAATTAGTCCACAGAGCAGTGCGAAGGGCTCAGTTCCACTCACTTCCATGAGACAGCTAATATACTGGCAGTCCTTCAACTCACAAGGTCTGCTGGATGCAAGTCAAGGAAGCAGACAACTGAGTCTTCTATAGAGCAATACAGGCAGTCTGGCCACAGGCAGCAAACAGCAGGGCAGGTCATCAATAGTCACCCAGATGACAGGGTCTGACCGTCTCCAGCTCAAGTGATGTATACACCAGCAGTTTGGCGAAGCAGGTCTCAAAGGAACCTCAAATTATAGGGACATGGTCCATGAGTTTGGTGTCCCACAGGTAGTTTAGCTTGCAAGTTGAGACAGAGAACTAGCTTAGGCAGCCACACACTGGTCGATCTTCAGAGAACAAGAGACAGAAAGGCAAGGCTCACCAAGCCATTTGTCTCTTTGCCCTTCAATTAAATGACCTTATTAATCCCACATGTGTTTATTGGCCAGGTTGGCACAATAAACCTACCTATCACAGTGGTGGTTGCATATATCTGTGAATATACTAAAAACTAATGAATTATGCAATTTAAATAGGTGAATTGAATGGTATATGGATAAATAAAGCTGTTAAAAACAGTCCATTATAAATTGACATTGGCATTACTAGCCATCCTTTTTCAAAGTGGTAAAAAAAACTCTTCTGCTAAAAACTATTTCTTCCTCCAAATGTGGACAAAATAAATTAGAAAATGAGTTTATGGCCACCTGCAGGCTGTCACACACATTCTGTCTGTATTCTGTGCAAATTACTATTTTGATGGCAAATGTAATGAAGTATTAACATTTAGTGTATAATTGAGCTGTAACAATGGGCTAATAGTTTACAAAGGAACTTACTTGAAAATGTAGAGTATTTCATTTCACGATAGCTATCTTTTCTTCTTAATTTTTTTCTGAACATTTTTTTTTTAGAATCTAGAAAACCTGTTTGCATGCAACGGAGTTTGTGGTGGGGTCTCTGGGAGACAGAGCGAGGGTGGAAAAGATTGTGATTTAGAGTGTCCCCTTTAAGAAAATCCGAAATTGCCACTTCACATGCATTAGTGAGTTCAAGCTTCTCTTTGTTCTTAAAGATTATTTAAAAAGAAAGTTTCGTAGATTAGCCGGGGAAATCTCATAGGTCAACAGATGTGCATGTTTTTTGGCTCTGTCTGTGAGATAGAAAAAAAAAATCAGGCAGTGCATTCATGAGGGTTAAGAAGATAACTAGAAGAAGCCAAGTTAGAAGAGACTGAGACTTTTCAAGTCAACAAACCACACTTCTCTTTTAGTCTGACATCCTTACCTTTGATTACTTAAATGAAGGGAAGCTATTAAAAAAAACTTCTAAAAATACCTGATATATAGTTAAGGTATAACTGGGAATTGCTGGGTATTGTAAACAGTTGATATGCTTGGTTGTTACTGAGAGTTTGGGATGTTAGAATCTAATCAAAGGAACCTCAGAAGAAAAACCTGGTTAGCTACATCTGAAAAATCAACCATTGAAAACCATGCGGAGCACAGCGTTTCTCAGATACACACAAAGTCACATGCCCAAGTGAGCTGAGGGCCTGGAAAAGAGGGCCATAATGCAAGAAGTCCAGTGAAAGACTACAGTCTATAAAAGGTAGTGGGAATAAGGGAGAGAGAACAGTGGGCTGACTTAGCATTCAAGTCCTAGTCCTGCCAAATGCTTACATTGTTTTTCTGTGCCATAGTTTCCTCATCTGTAAAATAGGGTAATAATAATAATAATAACCTTTAATGTTCTTGTGGGACCAAATGAAGACCCAAATATGAACCAATGCCCCAAACTACTGCTGTGAAATGAATTCTGACACGTAGCAACTCTATGTAGGGTTCCCGAGAGTGTCTGTACAGGCACAGGCAGCCTTGTTCTTCTCTGGCGGAGTGGCTGGTGGTTTTGAGCCACCCACATTGAGGGTAGCAGTCCAGTGTTTATCCTAAAATGCTACCAGGTAGGAACACAGCGCATAAATAGTACGTTACCATACAAATGCATGTTTTAAGTGATTATGTAAACAAAATTTAGTTTTAATTACTAAGGATAACAGCACATGGTTCTTCATAGAAGGGGAGTTTCTATGGCGTCTGAATAAGGCAAAGGAGTAGTATGAATTTTCCCAATTTTAAATCTCAACCATTTAACACACGTTCCTCTTAAAATGCAAGCTTCTCTATTGGTTCCTTTTAATTCTTTACCTTAAAGCATATGAGAAAAAAAAAAAAAAGCATATGAGATGGAGACTCAGGTAGCAGAACGGTTCAGTAGCAATATCGAATTTCTAGCCAAGGAGGGAAATCATATCAAAACATAATGAAACTAAACACTAAATAATTAACGAAGCACTCGATCATCCACATACTTTTATCAGTAGACACAATCTGCCATCAGGAGTCTTGATATTCGTTTTTTGCTTTGGAAATTGTTTCAGAATTAAAACTTTTAATTCTTGTCTGCCAGTTCGGTGAAGTGATATCAGAGTGAAGCAGCCTCTCCCCCCAGGGTCTGAGGTGAACAAGCCATATCCCAGCGGAATTTGTTTCCACAAGGGCCATTGAGGGTTAAAACCCCATCTGTTCAAATATTTCACTTGAACTAGAAACTGCTTCTTTCAAAAGCCTCCAGGTGCCTTGTGTTCTCTAGTGCATTCTTTTTGAAGTTTCTTTGCTTCCTGATCATGTTAAACATCTTCATTCCTTTGAGGAAATGAACAGCTGCCTTGGTAGAAGGGAGAGATCTGCTGTCTGTGTCGGACTGGACTAAGCTGACAGTTCTCAGGCTGCCTCAGCCTTAAGGGAAATAACTAAGTGGTTTGTCTTTCGCGGAGGTTAATAAGCGCTTCTCTTGTTGGTTACTTTGTCTATACTACTCAGGCTTTGGCACTCAATCTGTCATAGAATTTAACAAATTACCCTTCTGGTTATGAACTTAGAAACAACACTTGTATTACTAATAAAGCAACCAAATGTCCAATTAAATCACCACAGGTGACAAACAGAGCTGACACCATTTGCCCCCACGATTTCCTTGATGTGTCTTGGAAAGTGACAAAATACTGCAACAATCAAGTAATTGGGATGCTCAGCATCAATGGAGAAACAGAATCATTATGGTTTTAGAGGAAAATACACATAGCAATGGTATTTTCCAAAGAGACTATTTTGATTATGGGTCTTATTGTTTCAAAGTTTGCTTTAAATTTTTAAATTGTTAGGAAACCTTTGCAGACTATGTCTAGTTGAATAGTTGATCATCCTTATAGGACCATTGAGCAACTTTCTTTGTGTCACGATTGTGCCCAGAGTTTGTAGACCCCATATTTGACCATCAGTGAACAATGGCCAGAGCCACGGGTGAAAGTGTAGGAGGTTAGGAAATTGAGCTGGATTACACTGAGTCCTTCAGTCCCTGGAAATATTTTTAATGATTGTATTGCAATCATTTTTGTTCTCTTGTGAATAGCTACTTCCTAGTCTAAGGGGAACATTCAAATCATAAATGGAGTGTTTTATTTTACTTAAAAATGATTGTGAGGGGAAAAATGAGGACCTAATGTCGGGGGTTTAAATGGAGAGAAAATGTTTTGAGAAATGATGTACAAATACGCTTTACACAATTGATGTGTGTATGGATTGGGATAACAGTTGTATGAGCCCCTAATAAAATGTTTAAAAAATAAAAAATAAAAAAAAAATAAAAATGATTGTGGCGAATAAAAATGGCCATTTTAGCCATTTTAAGTATTGTTTTGAGTCTCTGGATTTCTTCTCAGCATAAACCTATGAGTGAAAATTTGGGGTCATATATTAAATCTTTGTGTTTAGCTTTTTTAAGGAACCATCAAATTGCTTTCCACAGTGGCTGTGCCCTATTTCACATTCCCACCAGCAATGCTTTAGAGTCTCAATTTCTCTACATACTCATAAACACTTATAATTGTCTATTTTTCTAATAATATATATCCAGCTCACGTCCCAATAGGTGTGAGGTGATATCTTGTGATTTTGACTTCCATCTCCCTGACGACTAATGACCCTGAGCAACTTCCCATGAGTTTACTGGCCACTGGTGTACCTTATTCTTTTTTGGGGTGGGGGGGCGGGGGGAGTAATGACTATTCAAGTACTTCCCCTACTTTATTTTGGGGGGAAATATGCACAGCAGATTTAAGATCCATTTAACAATTTGTATATATACAGTTCAATAACATGGGTTACATTTTCCATGTTTTGTCACCATTCTTGCTATCTTTCCCCATATTGTTTCACCATCATTCGCTTAGACTCACTGGCCCATAAACTACTCACCTCACGTCTAGAATTACTTTTGTCCGTTTGATATGTTATAGATGATAATTTTAAAAGGCATAACCCTCAAAGTAAGCATTCTTTACTATTCAGCGAAACTGTTTAATTTGAAGACCCTGTTTCAATTCAAAGATGTTCTCAGGGTATTCGATTTGAGGATTCATCCAGACAATGGCTCTAGTAAATCTGGGATGTTTAGAGTTTTGAAATTCTGTTACCCGTTTTCTCATTTTTAAATCAAAGCTCATCTACTGTGTTCTTGATCAAAACATTCAATCATGGTAGCCAGGCATCATCCAGTTCTTCTGGTCGCATGACAGAGAATGCAGTTCATGGAGGCAACTAGATATGCAGGCCAGTGCCTTCTCTGTTCATCCGATGCCTGGGTCTTTTTCTTCCTCTGCTAGTTCAGGTTAATGGAGACCAGTTGTATTTCAGGTGCCTGTTGGCAAACTTTTAAGACAGTGAAGGTATAACAGAAATTCTAAAAGCAGTTAGGCCAATTGATGAGACAATCCCACACAGCCTTGATCCTAAGATTTAGATCTAAGAGAAGTAAACCCACAAAGTGTTGATTTTAGGTTTTGGTTGCTCATTTTTTTGAAAATTGTGTGTGGCATATTTGTCATTTTGCCCTCCCTTTGATGTACAATGTAGTGATATCAGTTACATCAATCACGTTGTATAAGCATTAACATTATTCTGTTCCAATCTTCTCATCACCATATTCATTACCTCACTACTTCCCAAAGAATGATTCTGTCCCTGTTTCTTCCAACCCTACATAGTAACTGATAATCATTGGTCTCTATTTATTTACCTCTCTTTGTTGTCTGACTGTATATATTTTTCTTGAATGACTTATTTGCTCAGCATAATGTCTTTCAAGGGTCAACCATGTTGTAGCATGCATCAAGACTTCATTTGTTTTTATGACTGAGTAGTACTCCATTGTATATAGAGCTCATATTTTATTTATCCATGCTCTGTCCATTTATAAATTGGGTTGTTTGAGTTTTGTTGTTGTGTTGTAGGAATTCTTTGAATACAAACATATGCCAAACTGTATTTCTACTGCAGTTCTAGTTCATACCTGCAAGGCTTTATTCCAAATACAATGTGATTAAATATGTCCTGATAATGAGTGAATGGCTGACAAATTCTCTCAGTAATACACTTGTCATAGCCTCACAGTTGTTGTTAGGTGCCAACAAGTCGGGTCGGATTCAGAGTGATCCTATATACAACAGAAAAAAACACTGTCTGGCCCTGTGCCACCCTCGCAATTGTTATCTTTGAGCCTATTATTGCAGGCACTGTGTCAAACCATCGTGTTGAGGGTCTTCCTCTTGTTAAACTTGTAGTTTATGAAGTATGCTGTCCTTTTCAGGGACTGATCTCTCCTGACACTCTGTCCAAAATGTACGAGATGAAGGCTCACCATTCTCAGTTCTAAGGAGAATCATCGCTTAGTCTCATTAGGGTACCTTAACAAACAGTCTAATAAGAAAGGGATTTCTGAGGCAATCTACTGAGCCAGTAAAATTCAAGACAGAGAAGTCCACTCAGAAGGTTATGGCTTCTGGTTTTTGAGACCCCCAAAGGGATCATCTTTATTGATTTTCTTGAAGAACAAAGAAAAATCACAGGTGCATATTAGGAAGAAGTTTTAAGAAAATTAAAAACTGTATTTATGAATTTAAAAGAAAAAACCAACAATGTTGGGCCAAAGAATTTCCCCCATCATGACAAGGTACCTACTCATTCTTCAAGAGTTACCAGGGCTATACTACAAAACTTTCGCTTGGAAACCTTAGCCCCCTCTCCCCTATAGGCCTGATATCTCCCCTTCAGACTTTTTATTCCCCAAATTCAAAGAACATTGAAAAGGGAACATGATTTGAGATCTTAAGGATGCCACAACTGCTGTTTTGACATCGTGTAAATCAAAGTGTGCAGAATGCTTTGGGGGAAGGGTTAGTGAGATACAAACTCTGCCTTCAGAATTGTACAGACCTAGGCTATGTCAAGAAACAATAGCCTCACATTTTGATATTTTCACTTAATAGAGGTTTCTGGAATTTTTTACCGATACTTTTTAAATTACTCTCATATTATGGATAGTGAACCATATATTATATTGGTTCCCAAATATTTTCTCCCTTTCTGAAGGTTGTCTCTTTATTTTATAAAGTACTTTGATGTGAAAACAAAACAAAACATTTATTTTGACGAGGTCCTGTTTATTTATTTATTTGTGTTTTTTTTGGTCATGCTTTTGGTATCATATGTCAGAATACAGCAGAACTCCGGACCTCAGAGCTAATCTGTTCTAGAAGGAGGATCAAGATGCGATGCAGTCGAGTTCCAAATCAATTTTTCCTATAAGAAATAACTGAAAACATTAATTAATCTGTTCTCAACCACCAAGTTTTTACCTTAACCTTGCCTTTTTATACAAAACATTACACAGAAATTTCAAAGTAAATAAGTTCAGAGTTAAATAATATAATTTTAATAAGAAACACATATTTAAAAAGTTATTAACAACTACAGTATGGTCCATACCTTGAGACTGATGAGGATCAGGATCTGTGGACACGGATGCAGAGCGGAGGGATGGAGAGAGTCATTGTTTGGAAGGGGAATCTGCTTTTCAGGAGTTTTTCCCCTTCTTTGCCTTTTATCACTAGGCCCTGGCTGGTTTTCTCTAAAAAACCTCTGTCTAATGTGGTCTGCTGTTGG
Source organism: Echinops telfairi (assembly GCF_000313985.2). Classification (NCBI taxonomy): domain Eukaryota; kingdom Metazoa; phylum Chordata; class Mammalia; order Afrosoricida; family Tenrecidae; genus Echinops; species Echinops telfairi. The sequence continues at coordinate 1,249,618 of NW_022111327.1, forward strand.
TGTTTCCTTAACTGTTTTCTAAAAGGGTTTACTAAATTATCATCAACAATATTGATAACATGGTTAACCAGTTCCTTATCATGATGCCCCTTTTCAAAAACTCTTTCTTAGGACCCATGGGTTTTTTTTATCTAAAAACGGTACCAAAAGCCACAAAAACTAAGAAAATCATAGCAAAATGTTTGGAACACAACCACAAAAGGTTTAAATAACGCGTACTAACAACGCCAACTAACGCTGAGTAGCCAAAACGCAAACTGCTTTTGTTTACAAAAATCACGAGCGTTGGGTCGTATTCTGATGTTTTGTTCAAGTTCTGATGCAAAATTTACTTGACATTTCACGTTGAAATCCAATTATGTCGAGTACTGATTCGGTCGAGTACGGGAGCTCTACTGTATATTATGAAGAACAAAGTCTCCAGGTTTTCCTTATGTCCTTTGCTGATAGTTTCATGATTTTTATTTACAATGTTGAGGTCATTGATCCATTTTGAGTTTGTTTCGGTACATGGTATGAGGAGTTGTGAGTTTCTATTACTATCATCTGGCCAGTTATGATTTTACTCTAGTAGAACAATTGGGGGAAGGGGAGAATGCGAGGGAAGGAGAGTGAGGGAGATAGAAAGAAATCATAATTACCACAAAATTGTCTACTCCATGGCACACATTTAAGTGTAGTAGGTTTTATGCTTTTGTTTTTAAGGTTAAATGGACAAGAGAACATTTAAATGGAAGGAAAACTCCTGTTCCTTTATTTTACTGACTGCTGGGGGTGGAGACAAGATAATAAACATAAATTTAAAGAGGGTAGTATCCAATAAGCTGTATGATTCCATAAAACATTTTAGCCCTTAGAAGAAAAAAATATTTTTCAGGTCTATACTCCTGACCATAAGTACATACAATTCATCTTATAAAAGTAGACTTTTCATCTGGTTGACTCTAATTCATACTTCACTGAATGTGTTCTATGGCCCACAAAAATAACAAAATAACAAGGAACATTTTTAGTATGAAATAGAGCATTATTCTGAGGAGCCACTGCATAGCAACAGCTACTTTCTTTGTTGTTTACTAAATTCTCTAATCAAATTAAATGAGGCATTGATGGACCCTGCAACTCACTTAAATCATCATACATGTTAGAGATTACATGCATAATCCTGCCTAGTCATAGGTCGCTCACATGGACCCTATTCAACATGTTAGGGATTAAATGCATAATCCTGCCTAGTCATAGGTCACTCACATGGACCCTATTCAAGGGTTTAGACAGAAAATAACTCAATTTCTAAAGATTAGAAAGAGAATTTAATTGGTTAATTGGTTGGTTTATTTGGGATGGTATGACATGTGCATATTAGTCCTCTTTCACCATATATAAACATTGTGGTTGATTTGAATACCAACTCTGAGCCCTTTTGGACAAATGGGTAGATGTCTGTAAAGGGCCATAATGTGAAGTGCTAATAGCTAATTATAGCTAATTAGCTATTAAAATTTAGCTAATGTTTATGGAGTATATTTTACATTCCAATCACATGGTCTATATTAACTCAATTATGACAACAAACCATTAAGATAAGTGTACTTTTTCCTATTCACAATTTCTAGATGGGAAAAGTCGGCAATTGGAAGGTTGAATAAATTGCCCAATTGTACAGTTACATGCCTTGAATACAAACTCAGGCAGTGTGACACAAATATATGGTCTTTTGATCACCACGCCATGCAACTCAACAATGTCTCCATATGACATGGTAGACACCATTATGGCAAAGCTGGTTTGTCCTCGGTGACAAATACCTTCTGACCCATTTTTCTTCGCTAGTATTATCGGAGGGGCATCTATCGCCAACATTTCCTCTCACCATTCAAAGCATCCTACTCAGGGCAATGAGGTTCATTGATAGAATTCTATCCTGGCCAAAATACCTCTTGTATAGCCACCACCTGTCTGTCGGTGGAGGTTTGCATATTTTATTGTTACCCATAATAAGGGTTTGTGCCCTGAAGAAGCAGAGTCAAATCCACAGTCTCCAACTTTAAAAGAAAATGCGTAATTTATTAGAAGGTGATGCCAGGAGCAGCCTGACAGCAATGTAGGCTGTCTTGATAGAGCCCAGTTTTAAGTCAGAGTACATAGAGCATATGTATTATTTTTCTTTGGAATACACACCCAGGAAGAGTCATGAACAGATGTTTTATATTAACACGACTTTCAGGACCATCACAGGATGCAATTGTTCACTATTAGCAAGCTGACAGACCAATATGATCCTGTAAGCTTTAAAACAGTCTCAAGATGTCTCCGATGACTAATCAGATAGAAGGAATTAGCTTTTTGGCCACTAATAAAGTAAGATAAATTTAGGATGTGGACACAATCGTCTCCAAAGTTTCAATGTTTCTCAGAGTTTTCTGGTCCTTCCAGGAGACATCTGCATCGAATATGTTTGCCTCTGAACAATACAAAAATTTATGACTGCCAAAGATACTGAGGTGGAAGGCAGAGAAAACATGGATTAAATTAGGCAATAAGGGAAAATATGACGAGCTAGGTTAACTGCTCTGCAAAGTTCAGTTATACTGTGATGTTGGATAGGTTTCAGTGGAAGTTCCAGACTAAAACAGACTCGGAAGAAATTCCTGGTGATCTTTCTAAAAATCAGTCCATAGAAAATCTATAAACTACAAAGGTCTGATCCACAGTCAACTGTGGGGACAGTGTTGTAACAGTTGCAAGTACAAGCAGAATGCTCAGTAGAAGTGAGGATGGTGAGACAGCTCAAGTGTTTTGGATATCTAATCAGTAAAGACCAGTCCCTGAAATAGAGCACCATGCTTGGTAAAGTAGAGGTTCAGCAAAAGAAGAGGAAAGCACTTTACAAGATGGATCGAAACAATAGCTGCAACAATGGGCTCAAACATAGCAGCAATTATGAGGATGACACAGGACTGGGTTGTATTTCCTTCTGTTGTACATAGGGTTGCTATGAATTGGAACTACCTACTGATACCTAACAATAAACACAGCTCCTTTATGTTGAAGGCTGCTATGAGGTGGCTTCAAAACATTGGTGGGAAAATTCCATTTTCTTTTCTTTTCTTTTCTTTTCTTTTCTTTTCATTTTCCCCATGAATTTTGCAGCCCCTCTCCACGAGTCAGGCCAACTCCATGTCAATGAAAAGCAACAACTTATTCCATACCCTATGCAGATGGCTTTGTTTCTTTAAAAGGACACAGTAAAAGTTATTATTGATCTCCTATAGATCAACCAAGGATCCCTGATGACACTGTGGATTAAACATTGGACTTCTGTCTTAAAGATGGTAGTTCAAATTCACTAGTGGTTCTTCTGGAGAAAGATGAGACTCTGTTCCTGTAAAAATGTACAAAGGGGCTCTATCAGAATTTAATTGATAGCAGTGTGATGGAGGGACAGCAATAATCAGGGTTGTTAAGTGTTTTGTTCTACTTTTTTGTTTTCCCCATGAGTTAGTTAGTTTATTATGCCAACATGGCCAATAAACACATGTAGGGTTAATTGAAGGGCAGAGGGATAAATGGCTCAGTGCGCCTCGGCTCTTTCGTTCTCAGGTCTCTTGCTTTCTGATAGTCAAACCAGGGTCTAGCTACCTTAGCCAGTTTGCTGCTTCAGCTGGCAAGGCTTCACTTCCTGCAAGACATCCCTGAGGGGAAACCACATGGACCTGCCCTGATGCAGCCCTGGGTGCTGAAGCTGCTGTGTGGAGACCCCTGCCAGCACTAAAATGCTTACATGTTCACTGATTTGGCTTTCCTCCTGCAGTCGGCATCATAGTGTGTGTTCTGTGAGATGGAGGAGGACGTTGTGGATTGGTGTCAGACATATGGGTTAATGTTGGATTAGTGGGTTTGGGCAGTGCTGGGTTGGGATATTTTCTTAATGTGCACTTAACCTTTATATGAAACTCTCTCTTATACATGGATTTCTATGGATTTGGTTCTCTAAAGTACCCAGACTAATACATTATGGTACCTTGGGAGTGGGGTACTGGAGAAACAAATCATAAGATGGAGAGTAGATATTTGTTTGACCTCTCCCTCATGGTAGATTTTTCTTGTCTAGCCAGAGGTCAGAGAAAGCCACACTATTTACTCAGTTGTTTTCTGGGGGAAATATAGGAAGTATGAAAATAGAAAGTTTGTAAGCCTACTTGTTTCAGCCATTAGAATTTGATCTTTAGATGGGTTTAGGATACACCTGCAAGGAAAGCTATGCCCCACCCAGTGCTTTGGAGTACTTGGGAACCAATGGTCTTTGTCAGAGCTGGAAAACATCTGGAACCATGAAGAAAACTCCCCTCTAGGACTGAATGTTAAAGGGAGCCTGAGAGCAGGCTGAAATGCTTGCTAGGTGACCACCTGGATCTACTTGTTGAGTGTCAGTCGGAGAAATGCAGCAATAAAGAGATGGGTTGAGTTTGGCCACTGACACCTGTGGACTTGGTTTACAGGGGAAAGAGGAGAAGATGAGAGTGGGTTGACTGGTCTAAGGTTCATGACCTAGCCCGAGATGGCTAGGCTTGTTGAGTATTTTTGAGAGCCCATGGTCTAAAGGCAAGATGACCAATGGGCACCCTGAGGAGACTGAGTGAGGCAGCCCATATTGAGTTGACCAGGATCTGACCAGATGAAGACATTTTTGAGCCTGTGAACTGGTGCATACTGTTGCTGACTTTATGGATGGCCTGTCCGGATTTGACTTTGTTTATGGATGCAGAATTCACAAGGTTCCAACTGGAATGAAGATTCTTCATGTCAAAAAATGACTGTCTCCTCAGAACACTGGGTTGATGCAGGTGGGCAGTATGTAAATTGGATACCCAAAATTGGGGGGATAATGGCATGAAGTGGTTGGTTTACACACTTTCATGGGTGGAGGAACATATTCACAGGTTTATAGGATTAAGATGTAGGTGTTACTTAATTGCAGTTGTGAGGTTAAAGAATTATGTGCACATGCCAAGTTGGCAAGGAGTGGATTGTATCCAGGCTTTCTGTTTATTACACTCTCCTATTTCTTCTTTTCGCGCCTGTGTCTGTTTCACTGGTTCTCCTTCTCCTCCTTTTCTCTTTCTGCATTCCTTCTCTTTGTAAATGCATTCTTAATCACCGCATCATTTACTACCTCTTTGCAGCTTCCTCTCCAAATGTTAACACCAGCTCCAGAGATTTTTACAAGATCGTATCTATCCCAACAGCTGCTACATCATGACAAGAGTTCAGCTAGCCTGAGAACTAACTCATCATCCTCTTTCCCAACTTGATTTGACAATCCCTTCTTAATTTTAATAGGAGCACTCTGACTCAACATCTTCCACTCCTCAGTTATTCTTCCTTCTTGTTCCCTTCTCACATCAATCACCAAGTCCCATTGGTCCTGCTTTTGTAATGCATTTCACCCAACAAGCCCTTTGTAATCTTTGTATTTCCAGGGCCTTAACACTTTCTAAGTCTCATTACCTCTTGCTTACAAGATTACAATAACCTTCTTGCTGGTTTTCCTGCTTCCTAGGTACTTACTTCCTAGTGTCTTTTCTGATTTCATATCCTGTATTAGTCTGGGTACTTTAGAGAAACAAATCCACAGAAACTCATGTATAAGAGAGAGTTTTATATAAAGGTTAAGTGCACATCAAAAAAACATCACAACCCAGTGCAGCCCAAGCCCATAAGTCCACCATTAACCCATATGTCTGACACAAATCCACAAAGTCCTCCACCATCTCACAAAACACACACTATGATGCTGACTGCAGGAGGAAAGCCAAATCAGTGAGTGTGTAAGAATCTCAGCGCTGGCAGGGGTCTCCACATGGCAGCTCCAGCACCTAGGGCTGCCTCAGGGTAGGTCCATGTGGCTTCTCCTCAGGGATGTCTTACAGGAAATGAGCCTTGCAAGCTGAAGCAGGGAACTGGCTAATTCAGCTGGACCCTGGCCCGACCATCAGACAGCAAGAGACCCCAGAACTAAAAAGGCGAGGCTCGCTGAGCTATTTATCCCTCTGCCCTTCAATTAACCCCACATGTGTTTATTGACCAGGTTGGCACAATAAACTACCTCATATCCCAACCACCTACCTGCTGAGTGTAGGGAGAAAGGATACACACAAGATAATGGCGTTAAAGAACAAAACCCACAACAAACAAGTGACAACCGGATCATTTGAAGTCATTGTTGACTGGAGTGATCAGGGAAAGCTTTATGACAGACATGGAGTTTAGAATGGGAATTAGGAACGAAGAGTGAGAGAATCACCAAAGATTATAGAAAATTGTATGAACATAAGCTTGGGATAGAAATATAAGAAATGTTTGGGGATTGTTAATAGTCCTGGAAGAAGCAGAATGTTGTTGGAGGGAAAATGAGATTGAAATGTAGCCTGGGTACTGATTGAGGGACATTTTGAATACCAGCTAAAGGAATTTAAAAAGTATCCTATAGGAAATGGGGATTAACATGATGCATGTAGTCTTTCAGGAAGAGGAATCTGGTAGCTGTGTGCAGGGTAGATTAGCAAGAAGGGAGAGAGGAGAGGAGAGGCTTGGTTAGGAAGTTATAATATAGTTCAGATGTGAGTTAATGAAAGCTTTGAATAGGATAACAGTGGGAGCAGAAGTGATTAGATGGATGCAGAAGTGATGTGAGAAGGACTATGGAAAGACATTTGATAAGGTTTGGTGAGCGGCTCTATTTTGGGGCATGGGACAAGGACGCAGGAGGACTGGAGTCCAGATGACCAGAAGGCCAAGCAAAATGCGTTCATCCATCAAGCTTCAGTGCCTTCTAAGAGGATTTGTCCCAGAACACTGGGAGCAAGGATCAAGGCCAGTAATAACTGCTCAAACAAGATGAAGCCAAAGGCCACTCCAGCCAGCAGTGACTTTTCATCCTCTGAACACCAGGAGACCTATATGATCCATAATTTGAGTCAGTACTTGGCATAGACTGTAAATAGCCCTGGTTGTACTGTTGGGTAAGTGTTGGACTGCTGAATGGGTGGCCCAAACCCACTAACCACTCTGTGAGAGAAAGAAGAGGCTATCTACTCCCGGGACAATGTATAGCCCGGAAAACACTCTAGGGTTGCTATGAGAGAGAATTGGCTCAAAGGCAGTAGGTGTTCGGTAGCATAGACTATATGGCTGCCACGAAATTGATTTTTAATTTAATTTTAATAGTTCTTAAGGGTAGGGACTATTTATTATTTCTAAGATCACCATGCTACCTAGTCCAGTTGTTGTCTAGTTCACTCATGGTGACTCCATGTGTATTGAATAGAACTGTACTCCATAGATTTTGAAGGTTGTGACCTCTCAGAAGGAAAATACCAGACTTGTCTTCTGACTAACATCTGAGTCCATTTGAATCTTCTCCTTTTTACCCAACAGTACAAACCTTAACCATTTACACTATCCAGGGACTCCCATAGGAATTGCAAAAGATATATTTTCTTTTTGTTTTTACCATTTAAATATTTCTCATTAATTTTATAGTTTCAAAAAAACTTTTATGGACTTGTTTTTAAATCATTTATTGGGGGCTCATAGAATCTTATCACAATCCATATATGCATCCATTCTGTCAAGCACATTTTGACATTTTCTGCCACCATCATTTTCAAAACATCCTCTTTCCACCTGGCCCCCAGTATCAGCTCCTCATATTCCCTCCCTCCCCCACCCTCCCTCTCTCATGGACACTTGATAATTTATCAATTTTTATTATTTTTTCATATCTTACACCAACCGATGTCTCCCTTCACCCATTTTTCTGCTGTCTGTCTCCTTGGGAGGGGGTTATATGTAGATCATTGTGATCGGTTCACCTTTTCTCCCTCCAGCTTCCCCATACCCTCCTGGTATGACCACTCTCAATAGCGGTCCTGAGGGGTTTATCTGTCTTGGATTCCCTGTGTTTCCAGCGTTTATCTGTATCAGTGTACATGCTCTGGTCTAGCCAGATTTGTAAGGTAGAATTGGGGTCATGATTGTGGGGGGGAGAAAGCATTAAAGAAATACAGGGAAGTTGTATGTTTCATCAGTGCTGTACTGCACCGTGACTGGCTTGTCTCCTCCCCACGACCCTTCTGTAAGTGGATGTCCAATTGTCTACAGATGGTCTTTTTTTCTCTTTCTTTTCCTCTCCCTTTTAGTTGGCTACCATATGTATCCCTGGATTGGGTCTGGCCCCTGCCATCCTACCTGGACCTCATTCCAGGAATATATGTATACAGTAGTTTTTCCCCTATGCCCCTTATGAATTTTTAAGCTTCTCTCAGTGGATTCATATTGTACTTATACATTTTTGCTTGACTTACTTCACTTAGCATAATTTCCTCCAGTTCTTCCCATGCGGCAATGTGCTTCATTCTTTCACTGCTTTTTAGGTATATAGTACTCCATTGTATGTATGTACCACAACTTTTTAATCCATTCATCCACTGATGGAAATTTGGGTTGTTTCCAGCTCCTTGCAATTGTGTTCTGTGTCATGATGAACATTGGAGCACAGATGTCTGGCCGTGATTTGTTTCTTGTCTCTTCCCAGTATATGCCCAGTAAGGGGAATTGCTGAGTCAAATGGTAGCTTAATTTCCATCTGTTTTAGATATTGTCAAATCAGTTTCTATAGTGACTGCATATACTTACAGGTCCATCTCACCGAAGCCCCTACAACACTTGTTATTTTCTGATTTTTTGAATTGGGCTATCTTTGATGGGGTTAAATGGTGTCTCATAGTTGTTTCAGTTTGCATTTCTCTTATGGCAAATTATCCGGAACATTTTCTCATATGTTTATTGGCCATTCGGATTACTGCCCTTATGAAACTTCTTTTCAGGTCTTTTGCCTTGGGCAATTAGTTGAGTTTGTTTTATTTTTTGGAAGCTAGCAGAGTAATATAGAGTTAGTAATACTGTCCTTGTCACTGCTTTCCCAGTCCATGGGCTTTCTGATTATTCTCTTGGTGAATTATTTCGATGTACACAGGTGTTTTATCTTCAGTATATCCCACTAGTCTATTTGTGACTCCTCTGTATTTGTGTCCATCCCTATTTCTGATAGCATATGTACTCCCTGCGCCAAGGTTCTCAGGTTTGTCTCAATGCCCTCATTAATGGCCCTAATAGTTTGGCATTTAACCTCAAGGTCTGTGATCCACCTTGAGTTTGTTCTTGTGCATGGAGTCAGGTAGGGTCCTGTTTTCCCTCTCATGAATCTCCGCCCTGATTTTTATTATTTCTTTTCTTCAGCTATTAGTGGGATTGTCCTGTTGACGCTGTTCTAATTGCTCTCAGTTTTGTGCCAACATATCAATCATACGTCTCTCTTTTTTTTTGCATGTGTACATGTATTGCTGTCAAACGTCCTCTGATAACTGCCTTTGCTGTGTGTCAAAGGTTTGGGTATGTCATATTCTCATTCTCATTGGTTTCTAGAAGCATCCTAATTTCATCTCTGATCTGGGGCCGTACCCATTCCTTTTGCAATAGAGAGTTATTCATTCTCCAAATGTTTGCCCTTGTTTTCTTAATCATCCTTTGTTGATTTCCTGCCTTATCTCATAGTGTTCGGAGGGAGAAGTCTGTCTTATCTCTATGTGCTTGAATTACACACATTCAACCTCTTCGAGTATGTGCCATGTGGGCTTGAAATGAATGTGAATTTATTTTGCATTTGAGTGGAGGGCTCTGAAAATATCTTTCAGGTCAAGTTTAAATAATCGTAATGTTTAGATCTGTAGCTTCCTTGTTAAGCTTCTTTCCCTGTGATTTGTCTTTCTCAGAGAGTGGTGTATTACAGTTACCTACTATAACTGTTTAGCCTGTCATTTCTTTATCTTTTGGTGTGTTTGATTGATGAATTTAATGGGTCAGTAATATTGGGTCAGTATATATTTATTATGCTCACTGGTTCTTGCTCTACTGTTCCCTTGAACATTATATAATGCCCCTCCTTATGTCTTGTTATGACTTGCACCTTGAGATCAATCTTGTCCAAGATTAAGATTGAAACCCCTGCTTTTTTTAAATTGCCATTTGCTTGGTATAGTTTCCTCTAGCCTTTTATCCTCAGCTTATTTTTGTCTGTTATCTTGGATGTGTCTCTTGTAGGCAGCAGATTGACAGGTTGTGTTTCCTAAGCCAGTCTGCTAGCCTCTGCCTTTTATTGCTTGAGTTCAGCCCATTGATATTCAGGGTTATTACATCCATCTGTTGACCCTGTGATGTCATCTTGTACCTTTTGTATTGGGTGTTTTCCTCCCTCCTTCCATTTCTTGCCAGTGTGTTGTGCATGTGTGTGTGTGTGTGTGTTTCAGTCTTGACTTCTTTCCACCCTTGAGCCAATGCTATCCTGGGGGCTGTTTTCTCTTTGTTGCCCTCTAGGTGGTGGTGTTCTATATGGTGGTCTCTTATTTGTGCTCAGCGAGTGTTCTTCTGTCCATAATGGGTCAGCAAGGATCTTTTGTAAGGCTTGGTTCCTTTTAATGTAGTCTTTGAATTTTTCCTTGTCTGGGAAGACTCTTCCTTCCCCATCTATCATGATAGATAATTTGGCTGAATAGGGTATTCTTGGGTTTGTGGCATTTTCCTTCAATTTTTGAAATATGTTATTCCACTCTCTCCTCTTCTTCATACTATCTTCTAATAGGTTTGAGCATATTCTTATTTGGGAAGGTTTATATGTGATTTCTTGTTTTTCTCCAGCTGCTCTCATGATTTTTTCCTTTTCCTCAAAGTTGGATAGTTTAACTATTATATGCCTTGGTGACTTCTTCTTGGGATTCAGTCTAGCTGGTGTTCTTTCAGCCTCCTGAATGGTTGCCTGGTCTTCATTCATTAAGCTGGGGAAGTTTTCCTCCAAGAATCCCCTCACTATTTTTGCTGTTGACTTCTTTGTTGTGTCTTCCTCTGGTATTTCAATTATTCTTATGTTGTGCCTCTTCACAGCATCAGACATTGTGATGCTTTTTCCGCCCAGGTTCTCTGATGATCTTATTTGACTATTTTTCATGCTTGTTAAAGTCTGCTTGGCTGTTCTCTAGGTCTCTGGTGCGGTTCTCTGCCTCCTCCAGTCAGTTGCCAAACTGTGTGAATTTGATGCTTGTTTTTGCTGTCTCGTCCCTTAGCTCTTTTATTTCCTTTTGGTGTAAGGTCTTTATCTCCTCTACCATTTCATCCTTTTTGCATATTGCTTCCCTTATATTCTGTATGACTCCAAGCAGCATTTTTCAGATTTCTTTCTCTGGCAGATTAATATCTGCTTCTTCTATGCATGTTGTTAAGTTCAGGTCTTCCGACATTGCGTTTGTTTCTCCTGTTTTTTCGTTGTTTGTTGGGGCTGATTGCTGTTTGCGTTGTATTGTTTTAGAAGAGCCCAGCACCATTTTCCAGAGATTTCAGGAATACTGGCTCTCTCTGACTCATAGGAATACTTCTTCGAACTTCCTGCAGCTAATTGCACTATGGGTTTGGACTACCACTCTATCCTCTTGTGGCTTCACTCTTTCCCTAGCCAACCAGCATTCTTTTATTTGGAAGGCAAGTTGGGTGGTTCTCTCAGAGGATGCTGGTTGGGTGGTTGTGGATGATGGCACTGCATTGGATGATCTCACAGGAAGCCGTGGAGGTGTGGCCCACATGCCTGCTGCCCCGCAAGTGCCACGGAAGGCAGGTGGGTGTTCCCACTTTGGTGTGGAGCACTGCCATGATGGGCGAAATTGCCCAAGTCAGCTAGATCACAGTGTAGGTTGGGCAGAGGTTCCTGCAGCAGTGTGGCATGCTGGAGTGTGTTGGCAGAACTGCCTTAGGCCATGTGAGGCACTACGTCAGGTGGGAGGAAATTCCCTCAGCCACATGGGACCACTGGGGCTCTCTCAGCAATGTTGAGCACTGTGGAAGGTGGGCAGAGGATCCCCCAAGCTACTTAAAGGGCCTTGGAGGTTGGGCGTGAGTTCCCCTGTGGAGGAAGGTGGCAGGATTTCCCCAGTCTCGTGTTATGCTACAGAGAGAAGAGCTCCCCCAGATGAGTGGAGGGTGGGCATAATTTCCCTAGGCTGAGGGGAGTGGCCTGGAGGTTGGCAGTGGTGTGTGAGAGGAATGAGCAGAGAAAACAAAAAAGGCTGAGCCCACTTAGACTGTGGGGGAACAGAGAGAGAAACAAAAGTAAAAATGTAGCTGAGCCCCTTTTGCCTGACCCCATGGGGCTGCAGGAGTTCAAACCCTGCCCAAAGGCAGTGGCAAGCTGTGGCTGTGTTGAAGTAAAGGCCTTGGGCTAGTCAAAGGAGCCCAGCTCTGGCTGAGCCTGCGACGGGGCTAAGGTTAAGCCTTTGCCAGACTCCACAGTGGTGAGCCAAAACTCCACAGCTCCTCAAAGCCTAGTGGATCTGTGCTACTTGTCTTTATGGTGATCCTCCTGTGACCAGGCAGCATGGAATTTCCTTCTCAGTTGATTTCCTGCACTGATTTTTGTGGAGTCCCTCTGGTATGTGTTACTCAATCGTCATCTTGCTGGAAGGCCTCTAAAGATATATTTTCTTGGATGTTTCCTTTAATTCTCTCAAGAGACTTGGATCAGTTATCTTACAGGTACATTGTCCTGTCCATCAGTATGTGATGGGAATTACAGCTTAACTGTCTTATCTCATTTTGGGGCTCAGTTACTCACAAGGGCTTTTTTCCTCTAATTTTATTGATGTTGTTGCTGAGAATGTACGCATAAAATACTAACTCAACAGTTTCTACAAACACAGTTCTGTGACATTAATTACTTTGAGTTGTGCAACTATTTTCTTCTTCCCTTTCAAAATTATTTTCCCCTCATTAACATACACTATTCTAAGCATGATGTCCTTTTCCAAGAACTGGTCTCTCCTGTCAATATAACCAAAGAACATGAGATGAAGTCTTGCCATCCTCAATCCTACATTCTGGCTGAACATCTTCATTGATAGATGTGTTTGTTTTTCTGGCAGTCTAAAGTACTTTCAATATTCTTAACCAACATCATAATCAACATATCAACTTTTCTGCTTAGTTCCTTATTCATTGTACAACTTTAATATACAGTGAACCCTCGCCACTTCGCGCTTTCGACTTCCGCGGCTTCACTCTATCGCAGTTTTTGCGTAACAGCGCATGCTCTGTCATTACTGCCACTGATTGGCTCATACTGTACACGTTTGATGCCATAAATAATACAGTGAACCCTCGTTTATCGCGGTTAATCAGTTCTAGACCCTACCGTGATAAATGGAATTCCGCGAAGTAGGATTCCTTATATCCAAAAGTTATACCTTCTCCTGGATGGTGAGCATCTTCCTCTGGCGCTTATTTTTATTGTCAGAAGGCTTAGAAGAAGCAGCTCCTTTAGGAGCCATCATAGGGCTTAGATAAAATTTCTTAAAAATCGCAAACAATTACAGTACACTGTACAAAAGCAAAAATGCATCTGATATGTAGCTCTGATACGTAGCGATGCAGACAGAAGCGTGTATAGTATGAGCCAATCAGTGGCAGTAATGACAGAGCATGCACTGTTACGCAAAAACAGCGATAGAGTGAAGCCGCGGAAGTCGAAGCGTGAAGTGGCGAGGGTTCACTGTACAATAAATAATAAATGATCATTGTAACGTCCAAAATGTTTTACTGTATTTTCCCTTTTTCATTTAATAAATTGGGTAATACGAGTGTAATGGTGACTAAAGGGTGTTTTTTCATGTCCTCTATGCTCTAACTACGAAAATATTTTATTTACAAATAAGGAATCCTACTTCGCGGAATTTCATTTATCACGGTAGGGTCTAGAACCGATTAACCGCGATAAACGAGGGTTCACTGTACATATGAAGTATATGCTCAGTGAAATACGTTGTTTGATTTGTTGACTGTTGCTTCTATGATGTCAGACTTTTCTCCCTTTATTATGATGTTGTCTATTCAACTAGTTGTTAGAATTTTGGTTTTCTTTGCATTGACTTGCAATCCATACTGAAGGCTGCAGTCTGATCTTCATCAGCAAGTGGCTCTTGACTTTAGGTAAGGCTGTTTGTGTTATCTGCATATTGCAGGCTGTTAATAGATCCTATTACCTGATCCTATTACCATGTTCTTCTTCATATAGTCCAGCTTCTTGGGTTATTTTCTCAGCAGACAGTTTGAATAAGAATGGTGAAAAGATACAATCCTGATAAACACTCTTCCTGAATTTAAAGCATGCACTATCCCCTTATTTTGTTTGAACAACTGCTGTTTGGACTGTGTATATGTTCTACATGAGCACATTTAAGTGTTCCGTAAGTCAATAGTTTCAGGGGTTTATCCAGCCTCTGTAGTTTCAGAAGGTCTGGAGTCTGTGATGATTGGAAAGTCTGTTCTGCATTTTGTCCCTTTGATCAGGATTCCGCTATAGAATCTGTAATGAAAACTGATAAAGCCTCATAAAGCCTTTAAATATGTCTTCTTCCATATTCCCTTTTGTTCTTGCAGTGACTTTCACTGAATAAAATCTCACATTGCATGTTTGAGTAGGTGCTTGGTAAATGTTGAGCTTTATCGTAAGATTCCTGGCACTGGTGTAGGCTGTGCTTCATAGCTAATGTAGCTCTAGCTTATTTGCATACCTTACCAACACTCAAGAAAGTGAATACATTTGTAACAAATGACAGATTTTGTTGCTTTAATTTTGTAAACTGCTTAAAATCTACTCCATTTCTTTTAGTGTTCAAGATATTTTTTATTCAAATGAACAATATGGCTATTCATCTCTGAATGAATTTGGTATTGCCTGAAAATATAGCTTGTGTGTGATCCCAATGTTATAGAGAAATGAATATCTATAAACAAAATATTTATTTGACCTTGAAGCTCTTTTCTGAACATCTTTCTCTCATGTACTGATGCCAATTTCTATGAACTGTTTATATGTTACCTTAGATTGATAAGATTCAATGTCTTTAATAGTAATTCTCTTTAGAGGAAAGCATTATAGCGATTTCTCTGTTATGGCTAAAATTCCTGAGGCCTTCATTCTAATGCTAAGGTATGGGAACTTAGGTAAGACATTTGACTATCATGCAACTTTTACTTCATCTATAAAATGAGAGTACTGCACGAGATCACCTTCTATAGCATTACTTTTGGCAGCAAGTTAGCTCAACATTTGAAAACAGACAACATAGAAATAAATGTTAGAGACTGGTAGGACTATAAGGATAAGTTCTATCCCAGCACACCCGGACATCATGGAAATTGGCATAAAGAACAGGAAAGCCATTGGGATTGGAAGTTACTCTCTCCCAGGATCTAGTTAATTAAAGAGGCCTCTTTGTCTCTCTGATCTTCTCTGCCTACCTGCAACATTCACTTCTTTCAACTGCTGGCTTCCTTGCAGCTTCAGCTTACTTACTTGTGGGCCATAAATATCCTAGCTCCAATTGTACCTTGACCTTCTAACTCAGTGAAACCCCTGTAATGATCAGACTCATCCTCTTGATTTCCAATTTCAAAATTCAAGAAAGAACATTATTGTTCCAGCTCATCATTTCAAGCTAGATCCCATATTCCTAAAGTGTATGTTCTTTAGGAATACAGCTTCTACTGGCAGACAAGTAGCCTGGAAAGGCAGGCAAGTAACCTGAAGTATGCCTACTATATCTTTCATCTCTGAATTTCTTCTAATCTGAAAGTAAATATAATTCTTAATGCAAAAGGTATAAGAGACAATGCTGCAATGGATCGCATTTCAGAAGTTAACCATTGAATGGGAGTGATTTTGGTTGTTGTTATTTTTAAAATATAAATTTCACTGTAAGATATATGAAGGAGCTTCAAAGAGTTCATGGTAAAGTAGAATTAAAAAGCAACATAACTTTTAAATAATTTTTTTCAAACTTTTAAAATGACTTACTTTTACAATGGATGACTTGCGTCTTGCCTTTTAAGAAATAAGTTTTGTTTGGTAGATTAGATTAAGTTCTTTGTGGAGCAAGCACCATGTAGCTTAAAAGGGAGAAAAAATGATGGGGAACTGAGTAAAATCCTCCAGAAACCTGGTGGTGTATTGGGTTATATGTTGGGTTGCTAATTGCAAGGTCGGCAGTTTGAAACCACCAGCAGCTCCACTGGAGAAAGATGAAGCTTTCTACTTCTGTAAAGACTTAGCATTCTTTGCAGTTAAAAACCTTACAGGTAACCACTACGCTACCATGGCTCTTTATTTTCTCTAAATAAATGGCAATTCCATTCACTTTTGGCTTAGGTTCAGAACCTGATATTTACTCCTGACTTCTCTGTTTTTATCATCTTCCACATCTGATCCTTCCCCCCGTTATGCAAAATGTAGTTCAAATTTCATTATTTCTTCCATTGTTATCTGACCAAAGTCATGGTCTAACTTAGACCACTGTAATAGCCTTGTAACAGATACAGTCTGCCACCCTCTGGATATCTATTTATATACTAGCCAGAATGATGCCTTTGAAACAATTCAGAGCATGTCTTTCTCATCCTCTTAGCTCTCCAATGGCTTCCCATCACCCCTAGAGTAAAAGTTCAAAGACCTTACTATGTTAGATCTCTATTGTTGCATAATGAAGTACTCCAAAATGTAGTGACTTAACCTCCTTGGCGGTAATCCCAAGTGTGAATTGGGGTAAATTTTAACTGTCAGAAGCAGTAACCCTGAGCCTCACTCAGGATTATGCTACAGAGAAATCTGCAAAAAATTAGTGACATAATTAGGCTGCCAGGGGACTTAAAGTTTATCATACTTGGAATGTCTACTAGAGAGATTAAAATGAGTAATTCCTTAAGAATTTCAGGCCTACGATATAAAAAAAACAAATTTTATACAAAATAACCACTTTGGGTACAAAATTCTGGACAGAATTACGATTTCTGTGGGTCAGGAATCCAGGTGAAGTTTAGTTAAATTGTTAAAGTCTCTGCAGGTTGCAGCCAAACAATTGGCCGGGATTATACTCTCATTTGAAGGCTCAACTGGAGGAGAAGTGATTTTCCAACTCATTCATATGGCTGTGGGAAAGCTTCAGGACCTCCTTGCTGGATGTTGGCCAGAGACTTGCCTCAATTACTTGCATGTGGGTATCTCACAACACCTGGTTTCCTTTAGAGTATGAAATGGAGAACGAAAAAGAGAGAGCATGACTCAAACCATCATCTCTTGATAATCTAATCTTGGATGTGACTCCTTTTCACCTCTAGCATATTCTATTTGTTAGAAGAGCATTATGAACCTCAGCTCACATCATAAAGATATGGGGAGGGGGTTGCACACACACACAAAATTGACTAAAAGTGACTATCAGTTGGAGGCAAGAATTGAGGGCCAGCTCCAGATACTAGCTATCACACTCAGCACGAACCTGGCTACCTCTCCAATTACATTTCTTACAACCTCCATCTCCTTTGTTAATCAGTGTTAGCAAGACTGCACTCTCCCATTCCTTAAACATACCAAGCACCCAAGTACATCCTACTCCAAAGCCTTTGCACTTCAAAGGATGTTACCACTGCCCTGTGTGCTCTTCCCTTAGTTGGTTCCCTCATTTCATTCACATTTCTGTGGGAGCATCATTTCCTCAGAGCAGCCTTCCTACTTTCTAATATAAATCTACTGTAGCTGTAACTCCCTAACTGTCACTGCTTATTCTTCATAACACTTATCATACTTGGTGTTATGTTATACATTTACTTTTATATCTCCCTCACTGAAAATATTTAAGCTCCACAGTTGTGGGAAGTGTGCTTTGTTCCTTGCTTTATCCTCAGTGCTTTTCATGTAATGACATATCCCCCTTCTTTAAAAACTGCCTTAAATAGGTATCAAAAATGTAGACAAAAATGTATGCACAGTATTTTTCACTACTGTTTCATTAGTATTATGAGAGGAAAAAGCCTGGAAAACAAAAACACGCCCAATAGCGAGGTTGTATATTTTATAGTTTAGCCATTATTTTAAATAGCTAAAACCAACACTCAAAAAATCATATCAGACTTCTTTAATAATAATTTTGAAGAGATATTGTGGGATGAAATTTATATGTACAGAATGCTTCAAAATTTATAAAATAATTTATAGAAAAAATTATAGAAACATGCCAAAATATGAATGCTGATTATCTCTCTCTGGTGGGATTATTGGAGTTTTTACTTAATGATCATTTTCTATTTTTTCATCACTCTATTTTGTGAGTTGAAAGCAATGAGAAAGATGAGACTGCTTCTGTAAAGATTTACACCCTGGAAAACCCCATTGAGGTACACTATGAATGGGACAGTACTGGATGGCAGTAAGCTTGAGTTTGCATATGCCTTTAAGTGTGTCAGTTTAGCAAGTGCTCTGAAAAGTTTGTCAGAGAGGAAAAGGAGAAGGAAGAAGGATGAATGAGTGGTGGAGGGAAGGAGAAACAGAGAGAGAATAGCTGGCTAATTTATCTGTCCTTCATTTTATCCTTCCCCAAAACAGTCATCTGGAGTTGACATTGAGTAAGTCATCAATCTAAGAGAGAGAGGTGTGGAAGAGTGATGGAGGAAGGGATAGAGAGAGAAGTGATTGATTGATTTTGATTTAGCTGAGGTCACCAAAAATGCATTTGTGTTTCCCATTCACTCTGTTTTAAACTGGAGAGGCTACAGACTCAATTAATTCAATTGAAAGATAGGAAACCCAAAAGGATAACAGACAGAAAACATGGGCTCCTAGCCCAAGACATGAAAATATTTGAAATGATCCATCTGAACTATAACCTGTAGATGTTACTTGAGAGGGAAATCCTGTTTCCTATGGATTGTGCAGGGTGAAAATAAGTCACAGCCCTGTTTTACAAAGTAGATAAACAAATTATTGTGGTTTTTCTAATTTATTTGAATTTGTAACTAGCTTTGGGGTAATGAGATAGACAAATGTGTGGAACAACTGTATGGTATAAATTTCTCCAGGTGACGATGCCATAGTAAAATTATTACAGGCAGATTCAAGATGCAAAAATTATTTATTTGACAGCAAGCAGAAAGACAAATTACTCAGACTGAATCATGTGCTTCTATAATTGCTCATAAATTATTATGGCTCATGCTAAAATTCTGCCAGTTTGCAGAGACCACATGGTTTATTTTAAATAAGAAAAACAATCACAAATTGTTAGGGATTGGAAAAAATAATTTGCATTATAAAAGGATTACTAACATTGGAACGTGGCAATTTGTGTGCGATTTTTAAAAATTTGGTATCACCTATCTGTTAAAATCTTCATTTCATAACAGCTTTTAAGACTCTAGTACATGCAAAACAACACCAGAAAAATCTGACACTGGAATTGTACTAAAATATTATTTGTCATAAATTAAAGTTCATGATGAGGTGAATGTGCCTTGGACCTTCCGTACTTGTCTTATAATGTAGCTTTCCTGCCTTTGCTCCTAAAATTGACGTTATGTGAGGTTTTGGTGGGCTTTTATCTGCATAGCCGTTTGAGCTGAGTTTTATGATTGGAATAAATTTCTTTTAGCCCAGGAATAAATGTTTAGATAGTCAACACAGTGTCTCTCCATGCACCATTGTTAGATGGCACTGTAACTCAATAGTTATATAGCAATATAGACTATTTAGTTGTTTTATTTATGAAAGAGTGACAAGCGCTATGGCTTTAGAGTCAAGGATGGAGTTTTAACTTATTGTGTGACATGAATAAGGTGCACAGCTACTCTTGGCCTCAGTTTCCAATGTAACTTGGAATAACCATGACTATTTTGAGGAAGAAATAAAAATGTATGGGAAAATGTTTTGTGATTCAAGGCCTGTAGAAATGTAAGGTATGCCCTTGCTGCTGAAATGAAGATCTTGTGCTTCACAATACTATTCAGCATGTTCATAGACAGGGACCACCTTAGAAAATAAGAAGCCCACAAAGAACAAGGCACAGAAGTAAGCCAGGCATGTTATATATGAGAATGGTGGCCATATTTGTCTGGAAGAGAAGACAAACATAAATCTCCCTAAGCAATAATTTTTCCTGTGCTCACAACAATATTATAACTGAATTTTGTTTTTTAAAAGACTTAATAAGGGAAACAAAAAGGGCTCTTTCACACCCACACACACTCACGCACACCCACATTCTGCTTATGAAAATGTGGCCACTATAAAGCTGTATATGGAAAGAGAGTTAAACAACTCTCTTGGAGTTTCTTTCAGTCAGGGGTTCCTTTAGATAAGACAGCTGAAATCTATGGCCCTAGATGATGACCAGCTGTTTTTACAAATAAAATTTTATTGGGACTCAGCCATACTTGTTTATATACTGTCTACAATTGCTTTCACACTACAACAACAGAGTGAAGTCGCTATGGGTACGGCCTGTAAAGCTGAAAAATTTACCAAAAACCTGCCAATTCCTGCTCTAAATCTTGCAGAAAAGGCAGCCCTGAAAGCATCATCCCCCTTCCGATCTCTGATGAAAGGCACCCCTTTCCCCTGAAGTGCAGAAGCTTTGTAGAAACTTCTGTTGCCTGAGGAAAGAACATAAAAGGGTCAGCTGACAAGGTTCTTGTTTTTGCTTTGGGTTCGTTCCAATTGTTCCAACTTTTCCTATATAGCCAGGAAGTCTAGGAGCCATTCTTCACTAAGTGGAGCTCCCTAGTAAGTTTAGAAAGACTTTATTTTTCCTACAGATATTGTTGGTAGGCAAATCAAGTGTTTTAGAACCTTTGATGTCTCTGCTAATAATTCAAGTATATTTAACACTGAATTAGTAGAATCCACATGTGAGATACCAACCCCCCCCCCCCCCACACACACACACACACACACGCAACAAACACCCTCTGGGCTTCCTACCTTGGTCTCTGGGAGCTTCAGTAAATTTTAGATCCCCAGGCCTCACACATTACTGACATAGAAATTTCCAGATAACAAAAGGGAATAACTGCTCACAGGAATGGCCTAGGACAAGGTAGGGCGAGACTTGACCAAGGGCCTTTCTTGCTGGCACTTGCCTGTGTTTAGGGGTTTGCCATCCAGGCAACTGATAAATTAGATGTTTGTTGTGACAAGCTGAAGATATCTATGCCTTCCTCTAAACAGCTGAAAGGGGGAGATGGGGGAGAATAACCTAAAAGAATCCCAATTGATTTTACAAAAACAAAACAAAACAAATCTTGCATTTTCTTGAGTTGACAGCATGATGTCTAGCAACCAAACCATGCCTCTAAAGCAGTAATTGATCTATTTCTCATATCCTTTTTGAATAGGTGATGTAGGCGGTAAGCTTGGAATTGTCCGCAGCTGATCCCATAGTTTCCCAGTTTGGACTACCAGTAAATGTAGGCCATGGGGGATCCACTTATCACCCTTTGTTTAGAACCGTCCTGGCTCGAAAACAGAAAATTCGTCATTAAGGGGGAACACTCTGTCTTAAGCAAACAGAGACAAGTTGGTCATCCTAAGTGGGTAAAATACTCCAGATACTGTGCAAAGAAACGTGGAAAAGACAGGTGATGTGCCAGCTAGTGGCAGAAGTGAGAACTGCTAACAGCACAGGCAGCAGAGCAAGGGCAAGGGCTCTGCCATACCTAGAGTACTGCAGGGGCTCCCTGCCTTTGCTTCCCTTGAGTACTTTGAATTCACAATCTATCTCTGCTATGGAGTGGCATTATAGCATTGTGTTCGAAACCTCTATCTTGGGACATCTGGCCTTCAAAATTGCGAATCAACTGATTTTGTTCTTTAAAGCAACCTACTTTTATTTTTTTTTTGTTGAGACAAGATTAGGTATCCAAGTCAACTATGAATATCATTATTATCATAAATGTTTACTTAATAATTTCACTCTATTGTAAGTTTCTTGAGAGCAAGGACCATATATTAGTTGGTGGTATAGCCCCTGGGTATACTTTAGTTCCTGACAGAAAATGCTTGTTGAAAATGAGTGATTGATTCACAGAAATGAGGGAATGAAGACCTGAAATTACCCCCTCAGTACAAACATACCCAAAACAATTAATACTCTGACTCACTGAGCCCTCTCTAATCTCATCTACCTGGAAAAATCAGGCAGAAGCTAGTGATTTCAGCTGCTGCTTTTTACTTATGTAGCATCTACTCTGCTATTTTAGGGAAACTATGACATTTTATAAGAAGCTGTGGGGGCCTTGATGAGTGAGCAGTTGGACTGATAACCACAAGGTTGGCAGTTCAAATCCACCACCTGCTCTTCAGGAGCAAGTTGTGACAACTCACTCCTGTAAAGATACACAGCCTTGGAAACCTTGTATAGTGTTGGAATCAACTCAGTGGCAGTGTTTTCTGTTTTTTATTTTATTAGCTTATTTTTGAAAGTTTCACCACATACAGGTCACATATCATACATTTCACTAGCTCAATCACATATATAAGACTTATGCAACCATCACCACCATAAATATCAGGATATTTCTTCTTCCTTGTCCTTGTTACCTCTCCATTTCCTGCCCACTTCCAGTTG
This sequence comes from Echinops telfairi, assembly GCF_000313985.2. Lineage (NCBI taxonomy): Eukaryota > Metazoa > Chordata > Mammalia > Afrosoricida > Tenrecidae > Echinops > Echinops telfairi. Next base: position 1,272,171 of record NW_022111327.1, read on the forward strand.
ATGCCTCTATAGGTTTACATATCCTAGGTTTCATATACAGAAAAAACATACAAAACCAAACCAAAACACAAACAAACAGCCCAACAGCAATGGCAGAATGAGTTAAAGAAACGCCACACTAGAAAACAAAGTAGCAAATATTCAAAACTGGAACGATTGTTAGTTTTAATGCAGTTTGTCAGTCTTGGCTCAATTTTCAAAGGCCATGAGTTGTTTGTTTGTTTGTTTGCCTTAGCTATCATTTTAAACCTCAGGAAAACCATCAAAGAATGACTCCACCCTTTATCACAAAAGTGAAATCCTTAGAGGGGAACATGTGGAAATCCTTCTGAATCATGGCACTCGACCCATCCTGCTTATTCTTGGCCCTTGGAGAGATGATTGTGAGACACTGGCCAGATTCCAGATTAATCCGAAGGCATGTGAACAGGGATAACTGTCAGCACAGTAAGAACACGTCTGCTTCACGTACCTATCTGGAGACAAGCTGACCCAGATTTGTGAGTACAGTTAGGTACACAAGGGAAGTGTGTAGTGGGGAGTGGAGAGGAATCTGTTTAATTGGCAACTCTTCTATTATTAAGACTTAGTCCGAACGCACTGAAAAACCATTTTAAAAAATTCTATCGAATGATACAAGCCTTATTATAAATTATTACCTCATTTCCATCCATTTCTCTTTGTCATCATTACTACTCTGTGGGATTGGATTATTGCCTTTCTTCAGCCAGATAACTAGGCAAACGGGGTTTAGTGTGCCAACTTGTCTCACCTCTGGTCTGAATCCACAATTAAAAGAGTCCCAAGATCACTCACTGGAGCAGTCAGATAACAGTTTGACTCTGATATTTAGACATAATGAGGTGGGGGAAGGGTTGGCCCAGTGTTCTAGGATGAAGAGGTAGGAGTATTTATCATTTTATGATTTAAGCGTTTGCTGGTTTTCTACCCAGGGGCCTTTTCCTAAGGTGAGGCCGCTTAGATGGGTTGAGATGAGATTTGATAGGAAATACATATATTTACCTTTATTCGGTCAGTCTTATGTTTCCCTTGTACTCAGACCTGCTTCTTATGGACATACGCCAGCCGCACACTTGCCACACTCTTGAACCATTGTTAATGAGAGCCAGGTACTTCACTGATTTGGTTGGTCAGTCCCTTTAACAGGAGATGGTGAAGACAATTCTCTGAAAACAGCTTTGAAAGGGCAGCAGATCTAAGACAGTATGCAGAGCCCCTGCCTGCCCAATACACACCTCAACACAGCAGCTTCCACAACAGCCTCCCCTGCTGTAGAAGTAGGGCAGCTTTACAAAAACCCCTGTAAAATTGGAAAACTATCTGTGCAGGAGAGACAGGGAAAGAACATGAATTGGGGGGGCAGAGCTACCTTGTTTTACCACTTTCGTATCATTGTTGCTCTTGTGAGTAGTATTTCCAGAGTGCTTACTAGGTGTCAGGATCTATGCTGACTGCTTTCTGTCCGGGTTTCTAGGCTGCACGTTCATAGAGCAGAGTGCCATGGCTTTCTCCTGCGGAGTGGCTGGGGGCTGCAGCCCTCAGCGTGTAGTTGGCAGCCAAACATGTCGCCATTGTGCTAACAAGGCTCCTTTCAGGAACTATTAATTATTGTTAATAATAGTAATGATTATAATAATAGTGGTCGCATGAACAAATGAATTTTATTTTCAACTTTTCAGGATGGTTCTCAGCAGTCCTGACAATTTCAGATATAGGAACGCTTAGTAAGGGGTATGACCCTTAACATTCTCGGAAACACTGTGTCGTATCAGTCGTGGACAAGTTGGCTCATACTGGCAACCTGAGTTTAACTGATTCTCCTCATAATCTCTTTTTGAGATGTTAAAAAAATACTTACTATGCTAGTTTGTCACTTTTTTTCTATATTTTCATGTTGTTTACATTCTGTTTTCCAGCAGACAAGTACCAGTGATTAAAAAACAACCAAACAAACCCCAAACCTCCCTCCCTTTGTTTTACATCTCTGCGAATAAGGCCATTATTAGCAAGCTGGAATTGTTTTGTACTGAAGCAGAAACTGTGGCTACATGTCTTTGACATTTATGATATTGATAGTATTTTTATGAGGTGGCTTGGAGAGGGGACAAGAGAGAGAGACCTGAGCCACCTAGCCAGTGTTTTCTGGATTCCAAAGCTGCATAATACAAATTCTGGTTCTCTTCTTGAAGCTTCATTTATAAGAGTAAAGAGCAAAACTCTCTACCATCATCTACCAAGTCTTGTTCCGTTTGAGAGGTACTAACAGATTTCCTCACCAGAATGATTTATCTCCTTTATGTCACCTTTTAGGGTCTTTGGGAATCATGCAGCTTTACTGAATTAGGATGTCCCATTTCCTAATATCATGGATTGAATTATGCCAAACTCCCCTCCCCTAAACATGTGCCAATTTCTCTGGGCCATCATTCTCAGTGGTTTGCCAGTTATGGAATGAGGTAATGTGACAGTTATGTAATGATCTCCCATGATGTGGTCTATGGTGATAAGCCAACTAGGTTCTGGATTGTAGGGGGACTGTTAAGGCAGGGCTGCTGCCCCAAGGAGGAGGCGAGGTCTGCCATGCCTGAAGAACTGAACCTGCTGGGCCAGCGATGAGGGGCACACAGGCAGGCTAGAAGAATAGGGAGCAGAGTTACTGTTCCAGTGAGTCTGGAAGTCAGAGCTGAAGCCCATGGTCAAGGAGCCTCCACTCAGAATCCAGAGATAGTGGCCAACACTCGGTGTCTGGAGGGCAGGGCCATATCTGGCCTCAGAAAACAGGAGACAATTGAGACATAATTATTCTGCTGGATTTTTAACGTGCTTGGTGCCTGTTAGTCCTCCTTTCTCTGCAATGTTTCCACTTGCCTAGCAAGTGCCTTTTCTACTACTACTTTACCAAGGAAGAGTTGTAATCTAGATCCACAGATGAAGAGGAATTTTGCCCCAGGATGGATTTTGGACTTGGAAGATTTGGGGGGACGGGGTGATGTTATGGGGTGATAGTGTTTTGTATACGACAAAGTTGTGACTTTTTTGAAGGCCAATGAGTGGAATGTCATGGATTCAGTTATGTTTCCCCCAAATACATGTGAACTTGCTGAGGTTATGTTCCTCAGTGGTTTGGCAATGAGGGAATGATATAATGTGGCAGCTATCTGATTGATAAAAGGATTAACAGTCAGATGCAACAACCTTAATCCTGCCACAGGTCTGATCTGATGTAAGTGCAGTTTCCCTGAGGTACATCCTGTAACACCTCTTATCTTACAAGAGATAGAAGAAGAATGAAGCAGAGAACCAAGGACCTATTGCCACCAAGAAAGAAGAGCCAGGGCAGAATGCATCCACTTGAATTAGGTCTTTGTGCTGGGAGCGTCCTCCGCCCAGGGGAATATTGATACCCTGACACTGGAGCTCTCCAAGGAGGGCTGGACCTATAGATGCTGGAAAGAGACAAGAACCTTCCTCCTAAACTTTAAGCCAACAGAGCAAGAATCCTTCTCCTAGAATTGGCACTGTGAATTCAGATTCCGAGGGTTTTTTTTTCCAATTAAAAACTTTATTTTCTTTCTTTTTAAAAAAAATCGTTTTATTAGGGGCTCATACAACTCTTATCACAATCCATACACACATCAATTGTGTAAAGCACATTTGTACATTCATTGCTCTCGTCATTCTCAAAACATTTTCTCTCCACCTAAGCCCCTGGCATCAGGTCCTCATTTTTCCCCCTCCCTCCCCGCTCCCCCCTCCCTCATGAGCCCTTGATAACTTATAAATAATTATTTTGTCATATTTTGCCCTGTATGAGTTTCTGAGTTTTTACTGAACTATAAATGAATAAATTTCTATTTCTTAAAGCCATCTACCAGTGCTAGTGTTGTACGTTGGCGAGACAGGAACAACTCAACTCAAAAATTGGATGCAATAGAAGTTTATTGCATGCCTGGGCAGGGACCAACTCTCCCTCAGAAGAGTGGCCCCAAACAGCATCACCACTATCCTTTTATTCCCTTTTTGCAAGGAAGCAGTTTTAGTTGTGCAAGCAACAGGGAACAGAAGCAAATCTTGCAGTTAGCCTTTAGCTGAACATTTCAGGAACCTTATCTGTAAGTTCCTGATCACAATGTCCTGAATATTCTGGGGACCTTATCTGTAAGTTTCTGGTCATTACGCCCTCTTTCCCCTTTGTGGTTAAACAAATGTTACTAAGTTTTGATTTCCCAAGCATCTGAGTCATTTACAGGAACTCCCCCCACCCTCCTTCTTATATGACTTTTAAATACGAAATGGCTTTGCTGAGGATATGTCCCACACTATTTCTTTTATAGCCATACTAGAATCACTGAGATACCTAGTAGGAGTGACAAATTTCCTGGCAGGGTATTATTAGATTTTAGCCTGGATTCCTTTGTTAGCAACTGCCATCTCCAGGTAAATCTGGTGTTGACATGAGACCCTTGATAAAAAGTTTGGATGGGGTAGAGGAGAAGAAATAAGAGTTGCTAGTCCTTAGATGTTCTCTGGCTTCTAGTAAGTCACACTATTCCTCAAAGTGTAGCAGAAACGTTATATGCTATAGTGAAAAAAACCCACACGTTTTGAGAATATCTGGGATAATCTGATGTTCTCATTTGTAAAATAGAGCTATTAGCCCTACCTTCCAGATAAAGTAATTGTAGGCAGAGGGCATAAAAGCGAGCTAGATTTAAGTCCTGAACAGGGACATCATTCTTGGTAGAGAGTCAATGAAGAACGGGAAGACTCCTGACAAGATGGTTGGCACCGTGGCTTCCAAAAAAGGTGCAACCACAGCAAGTGCGAGGCTGGTGCAGGATCGGGCAGATTTTCATTCTGTTGCACGGAGGGCTGGTACGTTTCCCAGACCATTGAACGGCCACATGTGTTCGATATCACATGGTGATTTGTATACATCATCTTAGGGAAGCCTCACAAAAATCCAAGCGAATATTTATGATTAGTTCAGTATTTCAGATGAGGATCCTGGAGTATACAGAAGTGAAATTCAGTTTCCCAAACGTTAAAATGTAATTTCATCAAGAGAAAGGAGCCCATTGGTACAGTATTTCAGGGCTTGACTACTAGCTGGAAGGTCAACAGTGCAAACCCAGTAGCTTCCCATGGTAGAAAGACGTAGCAGTCTGATTCTGTAAGGATTGACACTCTTGGAAACACTCGGGGGGCCTTCTACTCTGCCTTCTACGGTTGCTATGAGGCAGAGTCAATGGCCATGGTGTCCTTTGGTTTGGGTTTATTGAGAAAAATGAGAAAAGATGTGGGCTCATGAAGATAAGATTGCTCCTAGCAACATGAAGCAGTTGGCCATCCCAGATCTTACTGACTGTCCACAGAGCTGAGAGATCAATGTCTTGGCATCCCTATAATCTATCTGTAGTACACAGATGAAAAACAGGTTCAATTACCTGATGTAGATGGCATGGTTGTTACAAAAAAGATAAATGTTACAAAATCAAATATTGGAATCAGTCAAACCTCTGAATTAAAGCTCTGCCATTGACTGGGGTTGTATGATTTTGAGAAAGTAAGGTAACTTCTCTGAACCTCAGTTTCTTCATTTAAAAACTGGCGAGTATATAGAGTACATTATATGGTGAGGAACACAGGAGTCCTGGCAGCACAGCAATTACACTTCGGACTTCTCACTGCAAGGCCCGCAGGTCAAAACCACTCACTGCTCCTTGGGAGAAAGACGCAGCTGTCTACTCCCATCAAGAGTTCTAGTCCTGGAAACTCACAGGGGCAGTGCTACCCTTCCCTACAGTGTCATGGTAAGTATGGCAGTGAGTTTTGTTTTTTAAGGTGAAGAACTAGGCTGTGTTTCCTTTTGTTGTGCATAATGTTACTATGAGTCAGAACCAATTTGAGGGCACCTAACAATAACAGTTACATATTTGTTTGTGATCTGAAAAATTCTCCATGTCTACACATCTGTTGATTGTCAAGAACAATGAAATATTTGGTGCTCTGCCTGTTTGCTCACTAATAAGGGAGCCTACCACAGTTTCCTGAGCACTGGCAGAAGATTCAAGATTCCTAGGTCAGAGACACAGGACTTCATAACTTAAGTGATAGCTGTAGCCAGAATATCAACACATGGGCTGGTTCCCAAACTCTAATTCTCGTAAGACAATGCAAATAGGGCCAAATAATTCATTGCGTTACAGGAGGGGAACCTTGAGTGTAGGGAAGCAGTATATTTTATAATGGACAAGAGCATGTCCAAGTTTTGCCCTGGTGACAGACACTATCTTTTGTCTTTCAAGTATATTCACGATGCAAACATCTTAGAAGAAATCGTCCAGAACAGAGGCAGTTAGTGCCTCTCCTCACATGGTGCAATGTAAAAAAACCCGTGGATAACTGCTTCCTTGCAGTAATAGACTTCCATCCTTGTGACAGACCTCTGAATGTTTCTGGAGTAACACTAATGATACAAACAATAATACATTAAAGCAAATGATTACCTCCCCCCACCCCCCCAACTGGCAGATATTCCTACCAGAGCGATGAGGGATACTGATGGGAAAATTCAGTCAGGATCAGGGAAAGGAAGCATAGCCCTCTTGGAGAAGACACGTGCGTATATGTTGGTAGGCAACAGGGGAGGACCAACTTCCTAGAGGGGGGTGATACTAACAATATTTTAAGGACCCAAAGGTGGGAGTATTCTTGACACTATGTTCCTAATAGGCCACATTGGTCCGAGTTTCCATACACCCCCTGGGGACCCAGGTTGTGGGCCATAGAATACTGTGACATTGAACCCTGTATCTTCAAGGCACACAACACATTCGCAACATAGCCGAGAGATGCAATGTGGAAAGGCCACTAGGGGAACTAGGCTCTACCTCAAACACACCTGTAACCTGAATTCCCTACTTGCTGTATTAAAAACCCCAAAACCAACATCATTGACCTCTAGTCATTGCTGGCTCATAAGGATCCCCTGTGGATTTCAGAGGCTGTAATTGTTCACAGAAGTAGAAAGCCCAGGCTTTCTCCCATGGAGCTGCAGGCAGTTTCCAACTGTTGACCATGTGGAGCACAGCCCAACACATCACCTCTATGGCACCAGGGCTCTTACTACTTGCAATATTAAGATTGTATTACTCTGCTAGACCCGTGTCTGACCTTGTCAGTGATTACCGTTCTAAGTTTTGCCTGACCACCAACTACCATTGTTTGTGTAAACAATGTCCTGTCATGTAAGGATTTATTCTGTACACATCAATAATCCATGCATTGCAATTTGTAGATAGCCTACATTTGTTCAATCTCCCTTCATCAATAATGTTTTAAAATTAGTACCATGAACTAATCAATGACACTGTAAACAAAAGGAGCTTAGGTTCTAGGGAGATGATCAATAAGATTCTCAATCATAAAACAACAAGGTTGCCTCTAAGGTGAACCAGAGGCAGATCAAATAGATAGATTCAGGAATAGACCTGGGGCTTGCACTTAATCCTCGCTCCCATCTAAGAACAATTCATTCTTACGACATAGCCCTGCTTGATACTCGCCCTCATGAAGGAAACAGGGCGTTATCAGAAATGTGTGGTGAGGGAATAGGATGGTACCTGGTTATCAGACAAAATAAAATTTGTGGTCTTTCCAAACAAGCAGCCATCTAAGTGAGACATCAAATAAGCCCACAGAGAAGAAGCACACCAACATCTGTGATCCAAGGATTGAAAATTATATAATCTCTATCTGAATGAAGGAATAGTACCAGAGCTTAAATTGAGAGATTCTGGTGAGCAGAAGGCTATGGAGAACAGAGGAAGCCCAAAATACACGTGTAGGATCTCCACAGGGAATACGCTTCCAGTGATTTCCCTCTAACCAGATCAGAGGGATGGGAATGACGTAGGTATCAGACAGAGAGTATTGGAGAGATGACTATAGTAGATTAAAATAAAAAATCTGACTTGAATGGCTAAAGCCTTGTCATTTGAGCTCTCCTTTTGCTTGATCTAGTTCTTAATATTCTCTGTGTATTTTCATATTGGGGTTTATCGTTGTTGTCTTTTGCCATTGTGGGTAACCTTCTTTATTCTCTGTCATGAATTGTTCTGTTTTTTGGGATATGAAACCCAGGATGCAAGGATTTATAGAGACAATAACTAGAATAAAGGTTCCGGGAGCAGAGGGTATGGCGGGTATGACAGAGGAGGTGTGTGTGTTGTGGGGGGAGGGGGTGGTGGTAATAGAGAGGTGATATCAAGGAGTACAAGAAGAAAGATGTTTTGAAACTAATTGTGGTAGTGAATGTACAACACGGCTTGATAAGACTGAATGATTGAATGGCATGATGTCTGGATTATGTCCTAATAAAATGGTTTGAAAGAAAAAATAATATGTGAAATATATAATATATTATAATAATTTGTGATGATGATGATGATGGCTTAGACGAGGGAAATATTGTTTCCAAGGGCTCAGAGTGCTGAAATCCATACCCACATCTCACACAATTCAGCACCCGTGGGCTACTTTGAAGCTATCAAAATAGTATGTGCGGCAGACAGAATAGTGTGAAGACCAAGGTAACAACCCAAACTACCAGGAAATGGAAACTACCAGGAACTACCAGAGCACTGTGAGAGGATCCAGGAGGCTGAAATATAATTCAGAGGGTCCAGTTGTTGGGGTGAAAAGCCAGGAGTTTGAAGGAACAGTTGCTGACTGGGGTCCCCAAAACATATAGAGTTCACAGGATATCCCCTGGGGGCTGGGACTTCACAGAGGAATAGAAAATTGTTAAGATCCCATTACTCCCCAAACAGCATCCGCCACTCTTAAAACAACCAAGATATGATGGGAGTAAGAAGCCTCATTTCTCTCCCTTGGAACGCCTAATGGGTTCAGAATGACCTGGGAGTTAGCAGCCCAAGTCATAAGCCACAACACCACCAGTAGCCTCTTTGTTATATAGTAGAGCGAGCCAAACTTGGGACATTGAGCCTGGTACCCCTAATGTGTTTCTACTCACTAAAATTCTTCCTAGCTCATTAAAAAGAACAGTAGAAATCTATGAATGTACGTATGCGTGTGCATGTGTGTGATTGTGGCCTAGGTAGACTCTTCACCCTTTCAAGACCCATGGGCCATATAGAACTTAATTTCATTTTCCACCTCTGGGGTTTATTAGGAAATTGGTATCCCTCTTTTAGTGAGTACTGCCATCTAGTGGGTGCCGCGATAATGGTGTGAATCTGAAGAAACAAGTTTCATCCCAACAAAACCAGCATAGGAGAACCCTTGGGACACGTGTATCCCACTAATTATATCAAAACCCATATTAACTAAAAAAAAAAAATCCCTTTATTCACACTGCCTTCCATTATTGAAAACAAGTGGTTTCAACAAAAAAATTCAAAGCAGAAAGTAATTTGGGCTTTAAAAGGTTAAGCACATTCCTGATCTCTACCCAAACTCACCTGCCCTGCTTATAGCTTACCTGGAACATGGAAATCCAGAAGCGTTGTGGCTGCCCTGAAGGAATAGGGAATACCCTTCCCTGGCCACTTCCCTGCCAGTTGATTTATGTGCCAGGAAATATTTCTAGAAGCTTTATGATATGACACTGTCAGACCCAAGGTGTCTTGATCCAGTCACTTCTTTGCTTTCCACCCCGAGTGGGCTTGGGATGGAATGCAAAGGAATGGCACCAGGAGTGTAGATTGTGACTAGAAAAGAAATCAAAGGAGTGAATGAAGGATTGGGAGGAGGAGATAACATTTGTCAAAGGTATAGGGGCTCATTAGTCAGGATTTGGTGCACATGTGTACCTGTGTTTGCAAACTTTACTGAAGTATAACTGTGGAGGTGACATGCTCTAGGTTCTTGTGCTCCTACAAATCTTGACAGATATACCAATAACACCATGCTTGGTAAAGTGGAGGGGCAGCAAGTAGAGAAAGGCCCTCAACGAGATGGTGTGACAGTGGCTGCAACAATGGACTCCAGCATAGGACAAACTGTGAGGATGGCAATGGACCAGGCAGAGTTTTGATCTATTGTGCATTGGGTCGCTATGGGTCAGAACTATGTCGAGGGCCCAGAACAACAGCAACATGCCAATAATGCAACAGCTTGTGTTTTTGTTTTTGTTTTTTACTTGGCCATATCTCAGGCTGATGCTTTCAGCAATCAACCTTTAGGGAGAAGACGATTTCTCTCCCTGGACCAAGAGCGGGCTTGCTAATGACCCACTACAAAATTCTCCAAGTTCAGTGTTCCTCGACTCTGATGCTGATCCACTGCATGGGCAGCAGCACCCCACCCTCACCCCCACCCCCCACCCCCGGGCATCTCTCTGCCCTTCCCATGGGGCTTGGCAAGGGGTGGGGAGGAGGTAGAGGGACTGGTGCAAATATCCTAATGCACATGTTCCTTGCTGTGCCTTAATAAAATCCCTCGCATCTGACAAAGAAGTCTGGCTTTTTCTGCCAGGATCCAGGAACCAATAATGGGCTGACTGACTAGCTTGCATGTAGGGTGAAATCAAATCTTAGACTTGAAAAGAGCGTATACACATGTTTTGAGTATGCCAGTTTAGATGAATGTTCTAAAGTGAACACAGCTGTGACTCAGCACCCAAATCCACAAGGAGAAGAGAAGAAGCATCCCGGAACAGTCCGAAGTTGATGGTCTTGGGGGGTCTTAGGAAAGGTGGTCGTCATTGAAAAAGCAGCGCGTTACAGGGAATCAATGATGAGATCTCTGAGGTGCTTGTCACATTTTCCAGGCCTCTTGGGTAGGCAGCTTAAGCACATGGCACTACTTAACTGCTGGAGCAATTCAATTACACAGCCATTCAAGAGCACACGTGGCACTGGCGAGAGGTGGAGCATGGTGGCACCTGAGGATGGAGGAGGGCACTCTCTGGTAGCTTTCTCTTCCCATTTCCTGTCCTTCGCCTCCATTCTAAGATGAGATGAGTAGCAAGGGGCCGAGAAGAGGCAGAGGGGCCAAGCTATTTGGAAGAAGCAGGAAGCAGAATCCCTATAGCTCTAGGTACCCTTGAAGAGGTACTCTCCTTTCCAAGAGGGCCTGTTTCTGCTGAGTTCTGACAAGTCAGATAGCTAGCCCTGAGACACCTTGGGGCAGGCAGCAGATGCCATACACAGAAGGTCAAAGGATTAGCATGGTGGACTTAATATATCCTTGAGCAAGGATGTGCTATGGTCTGCCAACATTCAAAGGATCCCTGGTGGCAAAGTGGTTGTGTGTTGGGCTGCTAACTACAAGGTCAGTAGTTTGAAACCACCAGCCACTCCATGGGAGAAAGATGAATCTTTCTACTACTGTGAAGAGTTCTGTTCTCAGAAACTCACAAAGGCAATCTTGCCCTGTCTTATAGGGTTACCCTGAGTCAGAATTGACTCAATTACAATGAGTTTTGAGTTTGAGCCAACCATCAGAACCCTAGGGCCATTTTTCCTGGGGAAGGCATAGAAATAGCTGTGGCTGGTCTGTTCTCCAGGTAGAATTGGGAGAAACAATGTGGGCAAAATACCCCTTAGACACACGTGGGGAGACTGAAAACAGTTTGAGAGAAAAATAAAAGAGGTGGCAAAGGAGAGAGGCTGGGATATGAGGCCTTATACATGAGGAATCCTCTCTGGGAAACATTACTTTGTGGAAAAACTAGTCTGTCAGGGGAAAGCTTGAGGAGAATATCGGATGGAAACATTGATTGGTTTTCTATTGCTGTGGTAACAAATTCAGCAGATTCAAGGAGTACTCACGGTTCTAAAGGGCAGATGGATGGATGAGCTTGTCGGAGTTCTCTGCTTTGGGTCTCACAAGGCTAAGATGGCCATCAAGATATTACCTGGAGTCGGCTTCTGTTCCCTTAGCTGGAGGTTCTGGGAAAGAAATCCATTCCAAGATCATGAAAGTTGTTGCCACGCTCCAGTTCCTGATGGCTGTAAGTCTGAGGCTCCAGGTTCCTTGCTGGATTCCCTCCACGTTCCAAGAGACCGTAAACACGTCTTAGCAAGTAACCCCCTAGAAGAACCAATCCAGCCATCTGAGTCAAGTCCTTCTCATGCTGCACATCTCTCCGACTTCCCCTTCTGCTAGAGCTGGCGAACAGGCTCTGGTTTTAAGGGTCCTTGCATTTAGGTCAAGCCCACTAGGACATTCTCTATAGGCTATAGTAAAATCCACTATATAATAACAGCGTAATCACAGATTAGTATATCAGCATAGTCACAGGTTCCAGAGGTACCTTAGAAGATATTTTAGAAATGCTGCCACACTCTCATTTACAGCAGGAATCGGAAGTGCAGGAAGATGGGGGTGGGTAGGAGATGGTGGGTGTACACCAGTTATGCTGGTCTCACTCTTATGATATTGATGGGACCCAGAAATTGAAGTCCAGTGACTGACTTCACTGTGGGCGAAAGGAAGAAAGAATAGATCAGGAGAACCCTTATGGTTCAAAAAGAAGGGGTAAAGAGCCCCCTTGGCACACAGCCCTTTGGTAAGGATCTCACTAGTATCTCACAGTAAATGACCTAGAGATATGGTGAGTGACCAACAGTAGGCTACTCTGGAGTAGTCACAGGCAGAGTCAGCCGCAAAGCAGTGGCCAGCATGAAACTAAAAGTCCCTCACATCAGCCTTATGTTTTCCAACTGCCTGAAAAGGGGAGGAGGAGCTAGATGGTCAGGCCTCCAAGGAGTCTGATGGGAGGAGTATAAGGCTCCTGATAGTCTGGTGGGAGGAGTCTGGGGCTCTGTCCTGGAGGCTCTATCCCTGGTAGTATAGGTTCTGTTATTCTTGAAGATCTTCAGAATGTCCAAGATCAAACCTAAACTAAATCAAATATTTTGCCCTAGAGTAGACTCCAATTAATAAAGAGCAGTGGTGATGGGGGCACACTCTCCCACCACTTAAAGAGGGCACTCCTACTTCCAATTACTCCCTAAGAGACCCCACCTATTTCTTGTCTCAATTTCTTGTCCACCCAGCCATGGTCATCATTCACTCTTTCATCTCACCAGGGAATAGATAGTCACTCCATTCCCTGTGAAGTCTTTCTGGTCATATCGATTGAGCTGGATCTTATCCAAGAGTATATTAGATACACGCAGGCTGGAAGCCTTCCACCACTGGGTGATGTTGAATACTGGGTTCTTAAACAGCTATGAACTACCAGCTGCTGGCATGATGTCTATTCCTTTGGGCAGGAGGTTAGGGCAGGTGGATAAAGGTGAAGAGTGTTGCTGGAGAGTGACAAGTAGTTGTCATTCATGGATTGAACACCAAGAGTTGTCATTCCTTGCTTTTGTCTACTCAAATTATGCTTGCCCTTTTTACTTGGCATGGTTGGAAGCTAAAACCTATATTGAAATATTAACCTATCTGAGAACCATTTACTCTAAACCAACACTATACCAGGGGTTTGGGTCCTGAGCTACTTCCTCTGATCCTCCCATCATCAGGAGGGTGAGATTAACCACCTATGCCCTGCATCCATTTCCCAAAGTGAGAGATACTGGCCCCTGAGGGGAACTGGAATGACCCAGGGGGATTGTAAAATTAAGTACCTACACTTTATCATGGATTATGGGCTATAGTATAAAATTCTTTAATTGCCAGGGGAAGGTTGTGTAATTTTGTTTCCCGGAGAAGTGGGGGTGGGTGCGG